>NC_143129.1:182158718-182492289 GCF_059928025.1 Delphinapterus leucas | reverse complement strand
TTTTGAAAAACAAAAGATTTAAAAATTGATGACATCCATTTATCTTTTTTTTTTTTTTTTTTTAACAATTCATGGTTTTTGTGTCCTACCCGTGAAGCCTTTGCTTACCCCAAGGTTGGAGAGATTTTCCCATGTTTTCTTCTTGAAGTTTTATAGTGTTAGCTTTTATGTTGAGGTCTGTGATTCACTGTCAGTTAACTTTTGTGTGTGGTGTAATGTGAAGGTCAAGGTTCATTTTTCCCTAATGGCTGTCCCCTTGTGCCACCACCAGATGTTCAAAAGATTATCCTGTCCCCAGTGAGTTATGTGTCCCTTTATCAAAATGCAGTTGTTTATATATACATGGGTCTGTTTCTAGCCTTATTTAAAAAAAATTTTTAAGCTATTGAAGTATATTTTACACACTATAAAACCCGCCCATTTCAAGTGTCCAATCAAATGATTTTTAATAACTTTACTGAACAATGCACTCATCTATCAGTTTTAGAGCACTTTCATTCTCCAAATAAGATCCTTTGTGCTCATTTACTGTTAATCTTACCTCATCTCCAGGCAACCACTAAGCTACTTTCCACCACTGTAAATTTACCTTTGCTGGGCATTTCAGGTAAATGGAATCATACAGTATGTGATCCCTTGTACCTTCCTTCTTTCACTTAGCATGTTTTTGAGGTTCTCCATGTTGTATCATGTAGCACTACTTCCTTCCTTTTTGTTGTTGACTAGTATTCGATTGTATGGATGGGCCACATTTTGTCTGTCAGTTCACCAGCTGGTGGACGTTTAGGTTGTTTCCAGTTTTGGCCACAGAACTCATGCTGCTGAGGGTGTGTGTGGGCAAGTGTGTGGACGTACGTTCTCATTCCTCCTGGGTAGCCATCTAGGAGTGCGATTGCTTGCTCATGTGGCAGTTCTATATTTCTGGCTTCTTAGTATTTTTTCTTATCAGCTTTTCTTTAAAATTTATTTTATTTTTGGGTCTTCGTGGCTGCACGCAGGCTTTCCCAAGTTGCAGCGAGCGGGGGCTACTCTTCGTTGCAGTGCGCGGGCTTCTCATTGCAGTGGCTTCTCTTGTTGCCGAGCACGGGCTCTAGGTGCGTGGGCTTCAGTAGCTGTGGCACACGGGCTCAGTAGTTGTGGCTCGCAGGCTCTAGAGCACAGGCTCAGTAGCTGTGGTGCACGGGCTTAGTTGCTCCGCGGCATGTGGGATCTTCCCGGACCAGGGCTTGAACCCGTGACCCCTGCATTGGTAGGAGGATTCTTAACCACTGCACCACCAGGGAAGCCCTCTAATCAGCTTTTTTGAAGTATAATTTATATACAATAAGATTAATCCATTTTAAGTGTACACTTTGATGAGTTGTACATACTGTAACTCAACTCGTGTAACCAATACTATGGTTTCATGTACTATAACGAAAGACTAAAATTTCATGTGAATGGAATCATACAGCACATATTCTTTTGTATCTTAACGTAATGCTTTTGAGATTGATCCAGGTAGAAAATATTTTAGACTTTGTGAACTACACATTTCTGTCACATATACCCCCCCCGCCCCCCCATCCTTTAAAAATATGAAAACCATTCTGAGCTCACAGCTGAAAAAAAAGCAGGATGAGGTGGGCCTTGGCCAACTGGGCAGAGTTTGCTAACTCCCGTGACTCTGATATATGGTTATTTCACAATTTGTTTATCCATTGACCATTGGTGGCTGTTTGGGTTGTTTCCAGTTTGGGGCTATTATGAATAATGCTTCTATGACATTCATGTACAAGAAGTCTTTGTATGCATAGATATTTCCTTTCTTTTAGGTAAATACTTGAGAGTGGAATGCCTTAGTCACATGTTAGGTGTATGTTTAACTTTGTAAGATATTGTAAACCTATTTTCCAAAATGGTTGTGGCATTTCATTTTTTTTAAACATTTTTTCTATATTATTCTTTAAAAAAAAATTTTTATTTTTTGGCTGTGCCACGAGGCATGTGGGATCCCAGTTCACCAACCAGGGATCGAACCCTCGCCCCCTGCAGTGGAAGCGCGGAGTCTTAACCACTGGACTACCAGGGAAGTCTCCTGGTTGTGCCATTCTACATTCCTGTCAGCAATGTGTGAGAATTTCAGTAGCTCCACATCCTTGTCAACATTTGTTATTCTCAGTTTTTAAGTTTAACCAGTCTAATGTGTAGGTAATAGAATCTCATTGTACTTTTTGTGTTTCTCTAATGACTAGTGATGTCAAGCATATTTTCATGTGTTTATTGGCCATTCATGTACTTTTGTGAAGTGTCACTTTTAAAAATCACCTTGTTTGTCTTTTCATTATTACGTTGTGAAAGGTCTTTATATATTCTGGTTACAGGTCCTTTATCAGATATATGTTTTATAGATGTTTTCTCCCAGCCTATGGAGATGTTTTCTTGACAGTGCCTTTTGAAAAGCAAAAGCTTAAAATTTTGATGATGTCCATTTTATCATTTTTTTTTCCTTTTATGATTCATGCTTTTTTTGGTTGTTTTTGTTTTGTTTTGTTTTTAAAAGATTTTTTGATGTGGACCATTTTTTTAAGGTCTTTATTGAATTTGTTACAATATTGCTTCTGTTTTATGTTTTGGTTTTTTGGCCGGGGGGCATGTGGGATCTTAGCTCCCAACCAGGGATCGAACCCTGCACCCCCTGCATTGGAAGGCGAAGTCTTAGCCACTGGACTGCCAGAGAAGTCCCTGGTTCATGCTTTTTGTATCTTAGGATGTGTTTGCCTACCCCAGGGTTGCAAAGATTTTCTTCTGTGTTTTCTGTTTTCTTACAGTTTTTTCTTTTTTGTTTAGGTGTATGGTCTATTTTGAGTTAAATTTTATGTATGGTGTAAGGAAAGGGTCAAGGTTCATTTTTTACCCCCCTACAGATATCCAGTTGTCCCAGCACAATTGTTGTGAAGATTATCCTTTTCTCATAGAACTGCCTTGGCTTCTTTGTCAAAAATCAGTTGACCACACAAGCATGGTTCCATTTCTGGACTCTTCTGAATTCTTACAGTTTAATTAGAGCTCATATTTTTTAGTCTGTGAGTGAAGATATGGATATGCCTCTCAGTGTCCTTCCTGCCTAAAGATGACACTGCTGATAGCATTGCAGTCCATGAGAAGTGGAAAAGATCGTCTTTCACAGGATGTTCATGTGAAGACAGGCCTTGGGTTTTCAAATGTGACTTCTGTTGAGCTGCTGTGGTGCCTTTGCCTTCCAGGCTGCCCAGGTGCTTCTGTTCAGAGCAGAGCTGCTCTGTTACTAGTTGCTGTGCTCTGGGTCGGTTTGTCTTTCTGGCCGCTGCCAGCCATCCACAGCTCAGCCTGTGGTACCTTTCAGCTGGGCACCAGTCTCCCTGTGCATTTAGCCTGGCAGTCCTTTCCTGTAACAAGCACTGATCTGGCAGACTGGCTTTATTCCAGTACCTCACTGTGGATGAGCCTGTCTTATCATTCAGTTTTCAGCGTGCCTTGCGAACAAAGCTGATGGGATGATTTGAGAAGCTACTGCTGTGTGGAGTCACGGCTCCAGCCTTGAAGAGCCTGGAGGAGAACGCAGCTAGGCTTGCCCAGTGCCTGCCACTGCCCTGCCCTGGGCTCAGGCTGCCAGCCTCCCCTAGGACTTGATAGCATCTCCCTGTTGTCAGGATCCAGATTGTCTCAGCAGGATGATTTCATGACAGCTTTCAGCTCTCTTTTGTTGATGACTCTTTACTGGATTGTGGGATTTCCTTGGTGTCCGAGAGTCCCTGAGTCGGTGGTTTCGTGCTGTGTTGTGTGCGTGATTCCTGCTCCACATGTGTGTCCTTATTTGGTGATGTCTGTTCTCGCCTGCTAGGTGAGACTCTCTTGGTAGGTTGAGATACAAATAAAGGAACTGAGTAATGTTGGTTTAGTTGGTGTTCAGTGAAGGGTTAGGGAGCCCTAGGGTTCAGCTTTCCTGCCCCTGAGGCGGCTGCCATATACCATGGATTCACCGGAAGCCCTAGCCTTTTGGGCAGGCAGGCCCTGTGGACACTGTCAGAGGTCAGGCTAGTTGATGGAGTCCTTGAGAGGGCAAGGAAGGCGTTGAGTTCCAAGGAACCTGACGTTCTTCTCCCTACAGTAGTCTGGCCTCTGACCTCGTTGCAGCCTCAGACATGAAGGCAGTCCCAGAAATGCGCAGCTCTGCAGGATGAGAAATGCTGCCACAGTCGACTGCCTGTCCATCCTCAGGAGAGGCCAGCCGTGAGGTGCTGGTGAAGTGCTGGGCCTTTCGACGAGCTGGGGGGTCAAGCCCGTTGGGCGAGTGCTGGAGACAATTGGAATCTGAATGACAGTAAAAAATATCATTGTCCCTGGGTTCTTCATCTTCTTCTTTTGTTTTTTATTTTTTGGGCATTTCAGTAAATTTTTATTTAAGTGGCCAGAAGTATAGAGAGTGGTACTTCAATAGAGTTCTACCATTTAAAGGTCCTTTGATGATAAATGTGTAACAGTGGAAAGTGTGCTAGTTTGGGATTCAGAAGACCCAGGTGCTAATTTGGCATGGACTACCTGTTACCTTACAGGCATGTACATAATATCTCAGAGTCTTTGTTCTGCATCTGTCCGTTGAGAGATTTGGGCTAGAAAATCTTTTAAGACCCTTGATAAATCTGATGAAACTTGAGTTGTCTTTCTTTTCTACCTCATCGAGATAGGCAAGTGACAAGATGTAGAGAGATTATTCCGGGCACTGAATTGCCACAATTATTAGCAACACAAGAGAAGTCAAAAAAGCTGTCCTGTGAGTGAGATTACTGATTCTCTTCGTGCAGTGATGCTGACAGGTAGGCCTGGGTAAATGGTGTGAGTTCACAAACTTGTTTGTTTACCTTGTTGTTCCTAAGCCTGTGGAAAAATGTAGGCAGGCACCTAAGGCAACGCATTCTGTATGTCACAATTTCAAGGCAGCCTTTTTTACTTAAACCCTTCTCTGTGTATTCTAAGTCATTTTTCTCTGCCCGTACACCTCCCAAACTTCACTCAAGTTCTTCCTTTTCTCTTGTTGTCCTAAGAATGTCAAAATTATTGAGTCTTTTCATTTTTACTATGCTGGTGTCTCTGAGAAACTCGCTGACAGACACCTGTTATGACTGATGTATTAACGTTCACTGTCCCTGGGTTCTTTAAATCTAGCAAAAGCTCTGCCGCCTTCAGTCAAATGGTCTGTGCTTGATGAGAAGAGAAAACTGTCTTTGGGACCATCTGGTGGTGGTGTGGAACCAGGCCTCTTGCCAGCTTGGCCCCCAGTCTGCCTTGTCTGCAGGTGGGCGTCTTTGTCAGGCTAGAGGCTCTGAAGCTTTGGAAAAGCTCATTCATTCCACTTCCCTTATTTTTGAGCTGGAGCAGAAGAGCGACTGGCCCTATTTTCTGCCCTTGACTGTATTTTCTGGACATTCAGGAGCCTAGTGACAAGAGGCTGTAGCTCCGAGGTGCCCTGGGTTCCCTCACTGGGGGTCTGCACTGGGCTTAGAAAAAATTGGCCCCAGGGTGGGCAGCGGGGAGGGCTCCAGGTGGTCGTGGCTGGGGTCTGAGCTAGTTTGGGGTCATGCCGAGTGCTTTCTCAGTTGCCCTGGTCTGTACCCCTTGAAAGGCGTGCCATGGATAAGGGTTATCTCCGTCTTAGTTTTTCTCTTTTTTCATTTTGCCACAAGACAGGATTGTATCACACATCTCCAAAACGAGTAAAATGGCATTTCAGCTTCTTGTCTTTATAGACTCTCTGAACTTTAGGAAAGATCATTCTGGTCCCTTTTCATTAATAATGAAAACCAGGGGGCAATAAAACGTTCTTAACGTGAGCACGGCAGAAACAAGGAGCAGTGCGGGGGTGAAGGTGCGGCTGGCGGGGAGCCACAGGTGTCTCTTGGTGCTTGAGGAGGTCAGGCTCCGGAGAGGGGGGAGCAGTGGTAGGAGGGGTCCTGGTTCTGGGACCCCTGACCTGCCAGCATCTGCTCAGCCTCGGCTCTGTTACCCGGAACGAGAGGCTGCACTTCTCAAGGCATGCACTGTGTGTTTGCAGGAAAGAAGAAGGATGCAGCAAACTTTGGGTTCTGGTCCAGTTTTCAGCCCAGTTGCAACTGTTTTCCTGTAAGATATTTAGTGGGTATTTGAGAAGTCACTGGTGAGTAGAACTTTCTGGACATGTGCCCATTTTGAATACTTTCTCTGGGGATTTTTGCAGCACAGATGGACGTTCTGGGTGTGGATTGAAGCCCCACGGAACAGCGTGGGGCTTCAATCCACAGCGACTCTTTAGAAAAGTGGCAAGGTTACTCTGTCTCTGCTTTTTCCTCCTAAAAATGAACTTGCACCAGATGTTGGAATCAAGGCAGTCAGAGCAGAGCAGGCTGAGCCGAGAGAGGTGCCTGCTTGGGACCTGGAGCCTCCTGGCTTCTCAGGGTCACAGTGAAAGGTCTACCTCAGTGGTCTCAAGAGTTTTCCATTTCACGATCAGCGGTCGCTTCTCTATGTCGCTCCGCATCGGATGGGGGTGTTCACTGCAGGTCAAAGCAGCAGAGCTCCCTTCTGGAGACAGTGTGTAGACGTGAACCCTGAGTGTCACTGTGCAACCCTGGAGAGGAGTGGGGAGTCTTGGCTCGCCGTGACCCAAACCCCAGAACCCGTTAAAGAATAGATCGATAAGTTTACATAAACATGAAAACACTCTGTGCCACAAAAAGCAGACCGTAAGCAGAGTCAAAAGAAAACTATACTAGGAAGAATTTTTACAACTCCTTTCACAGACAGAGGGTGAATTTCCCTGTTGTATAAGAAGTTTCCATGAATTGAGGGAGGAAATTTAATAAAGAAATTGAGTAGAAAAGTAGGGAACATATAGTATACCAAAAAGGAGGTGCAGGTGAAAAGATTGCTCAGTCCTCACTTGTAATAAGGTAAATGCAAATTAAAGCTAGAGGGAGGTACTATTGCTTTGCTCTAGTACTGGCAGAAATCTGTGCGTGTGCTTAACCCATTATGTTGGGGTGGCTCTGAGGAAACATGTGGGAATGAACTGGTTCAGCCCCCGTGGAGGACAGTTTGGCAGGCTATCTCAGACTGCTGTGGCCCAGCCTCCTGGGAGTTCACGTTTACAGATGGACTTGTACATGCACATGAGACGCCATATGTACACGCTCACTGATGGCAGCGTTGTGTGAAATAGGAAAAGACTGGGATCCTCTAAATGTCCATCATTAGGGAATTGGTTTAATGGAATATTATGCAGCTTTAGCAAAAAAGAAGAATGAGAAATGGGGGGAAAGAGAAGGAAAATAATGCCCATGTGTGTTGCCTCATACTTGCATAAAAATTCTCTGCAGGGTAAAGAAGAAACTATTAACACAGTGGTTCTTGGTGGTGGAGGAAGCCTCTTTGCAGTAGGCTGACATGTGCTGCGTGATGTTTAGACCATGTGCGTGTATTACCTATTCAAAAACTGTAAGCTCAACAAGGGAGTTGATCACAGTCTGTGCAGGAGACCCGGGCTGGGCCACATTGGGAAACTCACGTGGAATCCACAGGCGGGGCAGGGTCGGGTGGCCAGGGAGAGACGCTCTTCCAGGCTCTCCCATCACCATCATCTCTGCCTCCTGAGAGCCCCCTTCAGCAGCTCAGGGAGGAGGGAGAGTCCGCCTCGCCCCCTTGGAGGTCTTTGCCACTTGGATCCCCCGATCAGACTGCATGCCAGCAGCCCCTCCTCCCCATGTGCTCATGTCCTGCCGAGGACTTTAAGAACCGCCCCTCTCCTGCTCTCCTTTGGTCATGAAGCGCCAGGACGTGGCCAGTACCTGCAGGCCCAGGGGAGGGGGATGGCTGGAGCCGCAGGTGTCCATCTCAGAGGAGATGAGGCGCCCGGCCGCGTGTGGAGTGTGGTGGCTCTTCCTCCCTCACCTTCTCTCTTAGATCCACTTCCAGATCCCAGGTCCTTGTCGCAGCAGCGTGCCCCGGGTGGGTGCCTTCTGGGTCACTGTCCTGGCACCTGGTCTGAGTCCACAGACTGGTGGTGTCCTGCACCACTGATGGTTCTGCAAACAGTGGCCCACGCACCACCACCACCCCCCGCCGCCCCCTGCCCAGTGGCCGGTCCCTTGAGAGGAGGCAGCTGGGTGGCCTGAACGCGGCTGCTCCAGGTAGACGTTCCAGAAGGAGCTCGTGCTTTCCCATGTGCCTGACAGAATCGCTGGGCGTCACATCAGATTATGGGCATGAAAGCACTTGTAAACAGTTCATGGGGAAGGTTATGAAGTAGAAAATTCTCCTCTCCTCCTCTGGAACTAGAAGTTCATTCAGGGCTTGGAGGGGACTTTGTGTTCCAAAGGGCCTGACCCTACATGAAGACCGGCTGCCTGTGTCCGGATCCCCTGAGACGGTCCGTCCTGGACTCAGTCCCTCTCGCCTTTGGAGGCCCCTTGCGGTAGCCTCTCCCTGCTTTCTTGCCTCCGCGGCCTCCCACCTGTAGCTGCCCTCCGTGCTCCCTGATGTTGTTCTCCCAGAACACAGAGCCGTGACCACGTCACTCCCTGGTTCAGAGCCTTCAGTGACCCCGCTGCTTGTGAAACGATGGCCAGGTTCCTTGAGTGCGCTCACCGCCAGGCCAGCCTTTCCCACCTTCCCCCCACCCCGCTCCCCCCACCGCTCCCCTCTCTGCTCTTGCTGTCTCTTGGCCAGCAGTAGCCCCCTCACCCTGGGTGAAGCCCAGGGGATCCCCCGTCTGCTTGAGCACAAGTCATCCTCAGCCTTTGCACTTCCTTGTCCCCTGCCTGGAGCGTCGTGCCCAGGACCGCACAGGTCTCGGCATCCTCCTCCACCGAGGCCCTGCCATCCGCACTCTCTCCTGGTCCCGTTCGGTGCTCTCAATCGCTGTCTGGAGCCACCTCGTTCGGTCGTTGGTAGGCTGCCTCCTCTCCACCAGGCTCCATGTGAGAGCAGAACAGAACAGGGCAGGGGTCTCGCCACCGCTGTAACCCGTGCCTACGGCACTGTCGTGCACCCTGTCAGGGCTTCATCAAGTTGAATAAACAGGTGATGCAGCCTTTGCCCTGCTCTGAGGTGGCTCCAGGCTCATGTAGGAGGGTGTGTGGGCATGTATTCGTGCACACCTAGGTGTGCTCATGGCAGCCTCACTGGATCCTTTATTCCTCGAAGTGGGGCCTGTGCCCTAGGTCTTCAGATCGCCTCTGCCGCCCGCCTCCCACCCCGGGCCTCAGCCTGCCTAGACACCAGCCCACGGCAGCTGCGCAGTCCAGGGGCCTGGGAGGAGGAGGGAGGCGCAGCCCGGCCGCATCCTGATCTCACCCCCATCCGAGCACGAGACATACCCCCCGACTGAGATGAGGGGCCTGAATCCACGTGCTCTCCTGCCTCAGGGGGGTCGCCAGTGCCTCTTCTCCTGACGTGCCTTTTCCCCCGACCTTAGGCCCTGCGGGTTCCCGGTGGAGAGATTACAGCGCCTTGGCCATCATCATGGCAGGGATAGCGTTTGGCTTTCACCAGCTCTACAAGGTAAGCTGCCCCTCCCTGCACCCCCTGGGCGCTGCCCTGAGCCCGGGGGCAGCAGTGGGTCTGCCTGCAGAGGCTGAGCGCCCTGATGATCTCTCGCTCGCTGAGGGGCGTCCAGGTCAAGTCCTGGTCCTGTTCCCACCCGGGTGGGTGCGCTTGGCAGGTTCAGACCCGCCTCATCTGCTTCACTCGGCATCTCCCCTCCAAGTCCCTGTGCAGCAGGGACCCCGTCGATCAATGAGCCACATCAGGTACTTAGAACAGTGCCTGGCACTTATTGAGCAGGCCAGACCTTTTTGAGAGACAGAATAACGTGTGGTTAAGGGCATGAACGCTGGAGCCCAGCTGCCTGTGTTGCATCCTGGCTCTACCACTTGGCAGCTGTGTGACCGCAGGCTCAGCGGTTCTGTGTGTAACATGGGGACAATAGTATCTACCTTACGAGGCTGTTGTGATGCTGAAAGGAGTCACTGCTCCCCTGGGAAGTGCTCTGCGCCCAGAACACAGGAAGCGCTCTGCACGCTCTTGAGAATCTCAGTACGAACGTATCTACAGGATCTACCTTTTCCCCCTATGTATTGTGTTGGCATCCATGTAGACCTAGGGTTTTTCATGGACTACGTAGTCAACCCTCAGGATCCCAGAGTTCATTGCTTACAACGGAGCTGCAGGCAGGAAGTAACATTTACTTCCTTGATACCAGATACTAATCAGACACTAATTACCAGCTACTAACTTTGATTTGAAGCAAGTTGAGTCTTTTTTAGAAGATGCAGAGCCAGGGTAGGTCCCCAGAGACAAAAGGTAAAAGAGTGGCTGGAGGACTTACTCTCTGCTGGCCCTTTCCTTCTGAGGCCACCTGCGACTCCATCTCTGATTTGGAGATTTTTAAAAAAGAATCTGAATGACTATCCAGACTCATGTTGTACTTTTTTTTTTTTTTTTTTGGTCACGCCACGCAACTTGCTAGATCCTAGTTCCCTGACCAGGGATCAAGCCTGTGCCTACTACAGTGGAAGCACGGAGTCCTAACCACTAGACCGCCAGGGAAGTCCCCCCATGTTTAACTTCTAGCACATGAAACATGTTTCAGCATTGTACTATGGGATTCTTAATTTTTCACTTAAGTGCAAAAGCTGATGACAGAGTTGTAGCAGAATATAATCTTTTCAGTGTAACATTTATTCTTGAAGTTGGGAATCTCCACATTAGAAATCCAGAAACAAGATGTTCTGGGTCCTGGGACTTCTTCCTCTGATGCCATTGTGTCCTGAAAGTCTATTTCCAACCACTGACTGCATACAGTCACCAGGAAGAAGAATATGCTAAGACAGGATTCTCACATCAATGTCCCGGCTCTACTAAGCGGTACCTGATAGTCACATGGCTGCCCTTGGACGGCCTATGACCTGGTGGAGACAGAAAGCGTAGCTCCCCTTGGAGCAAAGCAGAGATAGCATCAGTTGTTTCCACGAAGCTCTCATCTTTAGTCTCTGCTTTAAAAAAGAAGAGACATTGGGGCTTCCCTGGTGGCGCAGTGGTTGAGAGTCCGCCTGCCGATGCAGGGGACACAGGTTCATGCCCCGGTCTGGGAAGATCCCACATGCCGCGGAGCGGCTGGGCCCGTGAGCCATGGCCGCTGAGCCTGCGCGTCTGGAGCCTGTGCTCCGCAATGGGAGAGGCCACAACAGTGAGAGGCCCACGTACCGCAAAAAAAAAAAATGAAGAGACATTGGAAGATTAGTCACGATGGTGACAAGAGAATTTAAAAAACATCTGCTAAATTAAAAAACAAAAAGGAGAGGTAAGCTGTTATCTTGTTTTATAAATATGTAAAGATTTAGGCTGGGGTAGTGTATGTGTTCCCTTCCTCGGCATTTTTGATCTTAGAAATGGAATTTTTAGTCCATTACACGTGTAAGAATTTCTTGACTTTTATACTTCGGAAATTTTCAACCTGGAACGTAAGGCTCCATTTTATGAGTTTCGGCTCAGCTGTGGGTAATAACTCACACGATGGTTGAAAAGCACTTTGCAAAATAGAAAATGCTTCTATATGTATGCTAAATAGTGATCTTCACTTAGGAGCTGCTCTTGAAATGAGTTCTCTGACAGGCCCCTTGTGAGAGACCTCCTTTCCCTTCCCCAGTACAGAAGCCTTAATGGAGAAGTTGCCGTCTTTTCCTGTCTGGGGCCCGAATGGTGTAAGAACCAAAGTCTCTTTTGGTCACACCTGCCAGTTACTACACCTGCCAAGCTTGCACTCTGCCACCCCTGGTGCCACCCTAGTAAAGTTGGTGACTGGTCTCACGCTCCTAAGATGGGGGGCTCCACGTCCAGAGCTTTTGGAGTTTGGAGCCCATGTTCTTTCGTCCAGCTCTCCCAGCGGGCACCTTGCCGCCCACCTCTAACCCTTCACACTTCCAAGCAGGCAGTCAGTTACCAGCTGCGCCCCGTCTGCCTTCTTCCTGAATGTTCTGAAATTCTCAGAACATTCAAGATGGCCCTGCAGCATCAGCTTCCTTTTTCCCCAGTGTCTCCTGATTCTGCTCCTTGCTCCCCCTTCTGCCCCATGTCTCAGTTCTGGGAGAGTCTGGCTGCATTTAACTCTTATCTGAAGGAAGCTTGTTCTGTGGATTCAAGGCTTTTCGAAGAAGAATGGGTGTGACCTCCTTAGGTAGCCTCGGAATACCCATATTATTATCCCCTCCTAGTGAAAGAGCCAAAGGTCCCACAAATCTGTTGTGGATTTTGATCTTGTTTCTTGAATAATTTTTTTGTTTATTTTTACTTGTTTGTTTCTGAATGGAGAATTCATTCATGTGGTTCAAAATGTTAAAGGTTCAGAAAAGTGTACAGCAAACTTCCCTCCCACTCCCCCCTGGAAGCCACCAGTGGTATCACTTTCTTGTATAACCTTTTGCATTTTTATGATATACAACTTTTAAAGTAGAATTTTGAGTATTTTTGGACACAAGTATTGTATATAGCAACATTTAAAAATCTAAAAGAACCAAAAAGTGCTCCATCATAGTGGGTCAAATTGATTTTTTGTGTCCCTGTTCCCTGGTTCTGGTCCTGATTCAGACAGAGTTGTTTTTTTTGTTTTTTTTTTATGTGGTTGTAATCACAGCCTCATAATTTTCGGATGTCTTGTTCATTTACGGTGTTGGCGTAGGGTTTCCGAAACCCAGGGTTGATGGAGAGAAAGTTGGTCGGCAGAATTTGAGAGACTGTTGAAGAGTATCCCAAGTACGTACCCATTCCTCATGTGCACCCTGCTTCTCGCAGAAATACCTGCTCCCCCTCATCATGGGCGGCCGGGAGGACAGGAAGCAACTGGAGAGGATGGAGGCGAGTCTCTCAGAGCTGAGTGGCAGCGTGGCACAGACAGGTAAAGATTAATGACTCCACCAAGGCACCCCTCAAAGCCTTCTCCGAGCAGCCCCTTCTTTGCCCCCTCCCCTCTCCCCTCCGTCTCCACTTTATGTGGTGACTTCATTTATCTGCTCTGAGAATCTGTTCACATTTGCAAATGAAGCCGCCGTCATTTCGGTTTAATTTGAAATTGCTTGTTTACTGTCGGCGCGGCCTCAATTAATTATGTTTTTACGGAAAGGCTCCCAACCTCAGAATATTAATAAGGGGAATAAAATGACAGCCTTTCTAAGGGCTGTAAAGTTCATTTTTAATTTCTGCTTCTATGAGGTTTTCAGGGGGGTTTTCAGCAATTTTCCCCCTTCCCTCTAAGAATCCAACACAGGGTCAAGAGAGGCTGTAATTACTGCGGCTCCAGGGACCCCGGCCACCTCCTCTGTCATCGACTCCACGAGGCTCACGTTCATTACCCGGTGCCCCAGTGATGGCCCAGATTAGCTGGGACCTGTCGCACCAGAGGTGGTTTTCTCCTTTATAAACTTGTTTACTAGATGGAGCCTCTGAATCTAAAAACTCTGGCAAACTAGAGAGCCGCCTGTCCCAGGCAGGAGTCTGTCCCTCGGGGGCATGTTTGTGAAGCCCTCGGAAACCCTCTGGAGCACATGCCCTGCTGGCATGTCTCCTTGGAGGCTGACAGTGGGCCGGGAGCTCCAGCAGCCTCTGGGTTGGGTGGGGAGGATAGGAAGGAGCGGTAAGGAAATGGGATTTGCAGTTTGTAACCGCTCCAGGATGCTGTGGACTGAGATGTCTCTCTCCCAGGATTGGAGACTTGCCATGAGTTCTGTAGTGGCGTGGGGAGGCCCGGGAGATGGGGGATGCAGGCAGCATGGAAGTTGCAAGAGCCAAGCGAATCATAAACAGATATAATTAGAGGGGAGAGGTTTTGGACGGATATACTGTTGACCACGGACAACTGCACAATAGAAAGATAAAGTAGAAATACTAGAGGTTAGATACAGTGCAGGTAGATGCCCTAGAGTGCAGATGAATTATATGGATTGCACGGGCCGGGGTTGGGGGGGGGGGTGGGGGGAATGTCTGCAGATAAATTAGATGCAGCAGCTTATAGGTGTGTGGACAGAAGGAAGAATCTGTATCATTTAACAGAGATGCAACTGCTCTTTCCTCCCAGTGACGCAGTTACAGGTGACTTTAGCCTCTGTCCAGGAGCTGCTGACTCAGCAGCAGCAGGAAGTCCAGGAGCTCGCCCACGAGCTGGCCGCAGCCAAGGTACTTGTCCCTGACCCTCTGGTCCCTCTAGGTCCGGGTCTGCCCTGCACGGTTCTTCACTCCCGTCCTTTGTGCCCAGTTCACTACATCCGCTGGGGTCTGATGTTATCTCTTCTGACACCGGTGACCCTGCCCTTGTAGAGACAGGAGGCGGTCACCGTGCTGGTGGTGTGGCATTCAGTGACGGAGGCTGTCCTTTCTGTCTCTGTGTCACCTCCCAACAGGAGGGAGGAAAAGCAGCTCTGTGCCTGTGGCCCTCCCGTGGCAGCACACGCCCCAGATCTGGTGGTGGCCGGTGTCGACACAGGATGGTCTCCACCACAAGTTAGGTCAGAGGTCCTGGCGTTGCCAAGAGCGATTGCAGGGAACAGGGTGGGAGGAGTGTACCCAGACCCTGGGCTGCAATGCTGCCGTGGGTGGGTTCTCCAAACCCAGGCCTCGGGATCCGGTAACCCCCAGAGGAGTGTAGACCCACCTGGGGTCGACTGAGGCGGCTTCCTTGCCTCACTTTGCACATCTGGAGCTGTCTTGGCAACATCAGACCCTAGGATCAGACCACCGGGGTTCAGGCTCTCCTGTGCCCCGTGCTACCTGTGTGACTGCAGACAAGCGACTTGCTGTTCCCTCGTCTGTAAGAAGGAGCTGTACCGCACCTCCCTCGTTGCCTGTCCCCACTGAGGACAGAGCCTGGCTCCCGTCAGCCCCAGGATGGCAGGCTTTGGGTCTGGGTTCTGTGCGTGTGTGACAGGGTGTTCCCGAGACAGACTGGGCCCGGGAGACAGTGGTCCAGTGGCTCCAGGGCGTCCACTGCCCTCCCCACTCCCTCCAAGGCCTCCTGGGTTGCTTTCTGGCTGCTTCCACGCAGCCGTGCTGTAAAGGATCTCACTCCGAGCAGCTCTCCCAGAGGAAGCCCCACCCCAGTGCGCGACTCCGTGTGAGCCGGCGCTCCTGTGAAGGGGGTCCCCGAGAATCCTCTCATGGGGTACCCCACCCACGGAGGCCAGTGGCCACCGCCAGCCACCGTGCACGCTCCCCGCGGGCGGGCGGGCGGGCGGCCCATAAAGCAGCTGAGGAGGCAGTCACAGCCTGTGACCACCTCTCCTCGATTGTCTTTTGGAGCGGCAGCCTGCCAGTGGCCAGAATCCTTTCCAGAAATTGGAAAACTGTTTTCAGACCTTAAGCATTAAGATTAAGACCACATGTTGCATTTTAGGAGGGGAGGGGGGCCCGGGGTAGCGTTTGGTGGTTGAGCGCCGCCTCTGAGGGTGTCTCGTGCTTGTTTTTCTGATGTCCCCTCGCCTGCCCCCAGCCCCTTTCATTCTCTGCTGTGCTGAAGCCGTGCTCACTGGTGTCTAAACCCATCTGTGTGAAGGCTTCGGTTACCCCATAAACCAAAGACTCAGAGCTGTGTTTTCTCAGCTGTAATGTAAGTTTTTATATCTGGCTTCCAAACCCCTACTGCAGCACTGTAAAAAATTAAAAAGAAGAGCATTCAGTAATTAAAAAACCTACATAAAACTGAAGGCTGGGAGTTTTCTACAACTGTTTTTTAGAGACTGGCTAAAAAGCCCCAGATGTCAGATTTTATTTCTAAATCCTGGCATCTGGCACCATATGCGTTTGGAAATTTGAGTCCTTTGTAGGCCGGTGAGTGGAAATTGCTCCCTTGTTAATGGGCTGCTATAGCTTTCAAGGTCTCAGAGAGGCCAGAGCAGTGACTCCTGGGTCTGCGCTGTCTGGTGGTCTGGAGTGGGGACCCCAAGGGGATGTGTGTGAGGGCGGCCGAGCGCCTGTGTGCGCTCGTTCCGAGGCTGCCCGGGGTTTCTTTCCTGAGGCCTGCAGCCCCCGCGGGGGGCGCTTCCCGCTGTGGAGCCGGGCTGGGGCTGCCGGCCGAGGCAGGACCCACAGCACCCCTCACCCCACCTTAGAGCCCCGCAGGCTGGTGGGAATGTGCGGGGCCCCTCCACGCTGCCAGCCTGGGGATCCCCACACTCTCCTGAACTCAGGGCCCGGGTGTTCTGTGGCAGGCAGCGGGGGCCTTGTACCCGTAGGCAGAGGCCCACACACCCGAGGCCATCACACCTGGGACTGGCCCGTAAACACTTCGCAGGCAGCTTGGCCAAGGCAGCTGCCATTTGGGGGACCTCCTCTCCATCCCAGCAAGATTGCCAAAGAAAGGTGTGGTCGTTTGAAGTTTATATAGAAAACGGTGTCAACGGGGAAGGTGTGCGGGGAAGGGTGACATTTGTCTGAGGTTCCTGTGGCTGCTTCCCCTGTGGGCCCTGCTCCGGGACATCTTCGTTCTCCCTGCTGAACCTTCAGGGTCGTCCTGAAGAGCAGCTGCAGATGGGCGGCCTGGCCCTCGACTCCTGGCTGTGCAGACAGTGGGGCCCAGTGTGTGGCCTGACGTTACGGCTGCGTGGGGAAGGGTATCCTGGGCGAAGCCTGCCTTCTGGGCATGATTGAGAGTAGAGCTGGGGGATGGGCCAGGCAGGTGCTCAGGTGTCTCCCTTGACCCTTCAAGGTGGCTCCAGGTACCAGGCTCCTGGTACCTGTGGTTGAGGTGGCTGCCTGTCCCAGCCCCAGAGTTTCCGTGTGTGTGTGTGTGCGTGTGCGTGTGCGTGTGCGTGTGTGTGTGTGTGTGTGTGTGTGTGTGATGTCTCTGCAGGGAGAGGGACTTAGGTGGAGGGAGTAGTTGTTGTAGAGATGGAATTTATTTATCTTAATAGTTTTGTTTTAATGGAATGTTTCAAATACATCTGGAAATGGGGGGGCTGCACAGCAAGCCCACATGTTCTGGCTACACAGCTGCAGCCGCTGCCTCGGGCCCGTCCTGCCATACCCCTACCCGCAGGTGATTTTGAAGCACATCCCAGACAGCATATCATTTCATACTTCAGACACTTCAGTGTGTATCTATAAAAGATAAGGGCTCTTTTGTTGTTGATGTTTTATTTTACATAACCAGGCTGCCACTATCATACCTGAATGCATGTCATGATTCCCTAATATAGTCAGCTATCCAGATAGACTTGTGGGAATGTTTGTTCTAAGGGAGTCGTCACTTAAACAGAGATCCAGGCAGGCAGACCCCTGAATGGGCTGCAGCAGAACCGTACCGAGGGAGGTTCCTGGCTGGCATGCAGGACACGGAATCCCCCGGGGTCCTCCTTGCCACCCCAGCAGTCTGAGCTTCAAGGGGTGGGAGGAGGTGCCGCTCTGATCTTCTGTCTCCTGTGTGACTTTCAGGCCACCACTTCCACCAACTGGATCCTGGAGTCCCAGAACATCAATGAACTCAAGTCAGAAATTAACTCCTTGAAAGGGCTTCTTTTAAATCGGTAGGAGCTGAAAACGCACGGGCTTCTGTTCTGCTCTCTGACTTCGACTTGGGGGAGGGAGCTCTTGGGGCCCATCCAGCCGCCAGCCATTGGGGGCAAGGGAGGGGCACGTCTCCCTGGGGGCCCCCTGTGTGTCCCACCCCAGATTGAGCTGCATGATTCAGGCATTGAGTTTGGGAATCTCTTGCGCTGCCACCTTCCCTCCCCGGTTGGCCCCTCCCTCTCCACTCTAGGGGTGACAGCCTGTAGTGCCCACGAGTTTTGAGATACAGTCACTTGGTCCTGTCAAGACCCAGTCAAGGGCAGCTGGAGCCAGAAGCAGGGCCTTGAGCAGAGGAGAGAATCCCTACCCTCCAGATAGGGCCATCTCCTCCCCGTCCTCAGCCCCGGCTGGACCTCCCAGTGACAGCTTGGTCCCAGAGAAGGTCCCCCCCAGAGGGCCAGGCCAGGGGTCTCTGTCCCTGCTCAGTTTGAAGAGCCTATGATTCAAGGCAGAGGCAGACGCAGTGCCCGCCTCCCCACGCCCCGGCTCTTGTGGCCTCACTCTGCTGCCCCTCCGCAGGGACAGCACCAACACAGCCCTGACTGACAGGAACGCTTGCCTCCTTGACTGACAGGAGCGCTTGCCTCCCTGACAGGAGCGCTTGTCCGGGCTTGCCCGGGCCCGTCTTTTCTTAAACCTGAAAGTCCTGTGTCCTGGGCCGCCCCTCCTGCAGGGCGCCCTGGGGGTTAGTGGGGGCTGAGCGAGGCGGGGGCCTTCACTCCAGGCCAGTGATGGGGGCTGGCAGCGTCTCGTGGTCCCAACCAGAGGACCCAGTTCTCCAAGCCACCCACTTCCAGGCTGTCTGTGGGGAAAAGAGCGTGGCCTTAAGAGAGGCACGGCTGAGCTCGGGGCACCAGAGGGCTGTCTGCTGGGGACACGGTGAACGCCGAGGCCCCGACTGTGTGCTCCGCGTAGCAGGGTCTGAGGTGGAAGGGCTGTCCTGGGCCAGAGCTGGTGGTCTGGTGGGCAGCCCAGGAGGCGGCAGGCCTTTGTCCTCCCAGCTCAGGCAGGGGTGATCCCGCCTGTCCTCGAGCTTGATTTCCAAGCCCTTGCCAAGCGGACCTGACTTCCCAGGTCTGGGCTGGGCTGGCTGCTGGCCCAGGACCCAGGGCAGGGATGCAGGAGTGGGAGGGAGAACTGGCTCTTCTGTCAAGTGTTGAGCTCGGAGGTTTTCTAGAAATGTGCTAGGTCACCAGCATTACCCTTCTGGTTCTGATGTCTCTGACCCCGAGACCAGTGGCCAGGCTCTCCCCACCCCCCGCCTTTGCCCAGGCCACAGGCAAGTGAGAGTGAGGTCCAGGGGCCTTGGCTTCCCAGGCTTCTGGCTCCCCACTGTTGCTCGGTGCCCCTCCCAGGGCTGGAGGCTGGGACAGTGCTGTAAGGGTGGGAGGGAACGGGCGCCAGGGGGTGGCAGGACCCCCAGAGCCAAGTGTCCAGCAGCTGCCAGGGAGGGCGGGCCTGGCCCCAGGCAGAGGGGACCCCAGGAGGCACCCTGAGTGGACCGGGGGCTCTGCAGGCAGCCCCGGTGCCTCTGGCTTCCGTCTCAGCCGCTCCCACCTCAACGGGCCAAGAGGCCTTATTTCCAGAGGAGGGGGACGGGGGGAGGTGGGAGTGGGCGGCGGAGCTCCAGCCTGTCCCCTGGCCCTGTCCCCTGCTCAGTGGCCCTGGGGTGGCTGCTCAGCCTCCGTGAGCGCTCTGGGTCGGGAGGGTGCGGCTCTTCTGAGGGTGACCCTGCCGTCTTCTCCTTCCTCGGCCAGGAGGCAGTTCCCCCCTTCCCCGTCGGCCCCGAAGATCCCCTCCTGGCAGATCCCGGTCAAGTCCCCGTCACCCTCCAGCCCCGCGGCCGTGAACCACCACAGCAGCAGCGACATCTCGCCCGTCAGCAACGAGTCCACGTCGTCCTCGCCTGTGAAGGAGGGCCACAGCCCTGAGGGCTCCACGGCCACGTACCACCTGCTGGGCCCCCAGGAGGAGGGCGAGGGGGTGGTGGACGTCAAGGGCCAGGTGAGGATGGAGGTGCAGGGCGAGGAGGAGAAGAGGGGGGACGAGGACGACGAGGAGGACGAGGACGTGAGCCGTGTGGACGAGGAGGACCGCCTGGGGGTGCAGAGGGAGGACCGCCGGGGTGGGGACGGGCAGATCAACGAGCAGGTGGAGAAGCTGCGGCGGCCTGAGGGCGCCAGCAACGAAAGCGAACGGGACTAGGTGGCCGGGGTCCTGGTCCAGGTGCAGGACGTGGCCTTGAGCCGGGCGGGGGCAGGGCTGCCGCAGCCTCGCCGGCCTGGGCGGCGTGAGGGCCGAAGCGTGTCCACCCCGCCCACCGCAGACAGACAGGCCTCTGACCTTGTTCTCATGTCGGGCCGAGGGCTCCGAACTCTCTGGGCGCAAACCCCCCCAGCCCCCTCCCAGGCAGACGTCCCGTCCAGGGGTGTCTGCTGGGTGTCTTAGCCAACCTAACGCCGTGCATGACAAGAGGTAGTTTTATTACCTGACTCCTGACCCTCTGGAGGAGGAGCCGCGGGGCCTGGCGTCTGCCGTCCCTTCCCTCCGCCCCGGCTCCCTCACTGCTTCTCACCAGTGACCAAGGGGGCCGCGCTCTCGTGATCCCCAAAGCAATGGCCCTGCGCTCCCCTCTGGGCGGGGCCTCCCAGGCCCCCCAGGCCCCCCAGCCAGTCCCTGCCCAGACGATGCCAACCTTGTGTGCCCGTCGCAGCCGCAGCCTGGTCGTCTGCCACCCACGACATCACGCTGCTCCCGACCGTTCGCTTGCCGCATCGTGGCTCAGCTACTGCCGTGGTGAGATGTGGTCCCACCTCCACTAGGAGCCAGGCACAGGGTCTTCCTGTCTGTCCCCTGCCCCGTCCTGCCCCCCAAACACGTGTTCTTTTGTGTGATCAGGTATAGGTTTCAGAATATAAGATACTACTGTATATAATTGTAATAAATATGAGTTGCCACTATTTAATTCCTGCCTGTGGCTTCCTGTCTGCTCATGGCACCCCGTGCCCAGGGGTGGATCTTGGCCAAGGCCGCGCCAGGTGGGCCCAGGGAGGGGCCGCGGGGGCGGCGCCCGGCAGCCCTGCGGTGGGCCTGATGGGGGCAGCCCCTGCTTCCCTCGGCCAGTCTCTCCCCTAAGGCAGGTGTCGCAGCCGCTCACCCACAGCTGGAGGGTCTCATCCTCGGTCCCGAGTGGCTGCCGGAGGGCGACGTTCTGATCCAGGAGGAAGGGACCTCACGCTACTGTGTATAGACCTGGTGTGGAGTGTGATGAGCTCACCTCCCTTAAATGGATGCATGTGCTCCCAGGAGAGTGCGTCTCGTTCCCTCGTCCTCCCCCGTCTCGTCTCCCTCTCACCCTCCCTGTCTCCCTTTACCCTTCACACAGCATTTAGCTACACCCAGAAAAACAGCACGGGACGCTCCTTCCCGGGAGCACTCGGCTCCCTCGAGCCCCCAGTGCTGTGGCCCAGTGTGCGGGGGTCAGAGGGCCTGGTCCTGTCCGGTGCCTCGTGTAGACACGGGCTTTGGAGACAAAGTGCAGGCACCCCGGACGCCGCGGAGGTGGAGCTGCAGCGGGTATGTACCCTCTGGGGAGGCCTCGGCCTCCTGACCGCAGCGCTGGCCTCCCACCCGCCTGGCCCTGGGGAGGGAGGAAGCTGCTGGCCGAGGGTGAGAGACTTGGCATGGGGGCTGTTTTGTCTCAGAAAACATTTCCCCTCCTGCCCAGGCCCCTTTTTTGGGCTCCCATGGTAAACTCCTTCCTGGCTCTCAGGCAGGGGGCCCTCGCCCTGACACTCTGAGTATCCGGCCCTCCAGCCTGGTTTCCCAGGTTTTGTCTTTGATGCTCATAACCTCACGTGATGTCCTGGCTCATGCTCCCTAGGGACAAGCAGAGACCCCCCCCCCCCCACACACACACCCTGCCGTTGAGTCACCTCTGCCTCTTGCCATCCCCAAAGAAGCCAGGTTTCTCCATCCCCAGGGGCTCCCAGCCTGGTCTGGACGAGGGGCCCAGTGCCCGGGAGCCAGGCAGGCAGACAGACGTGGGATGACAGGCAGAGAGAGGACTGGTGGCTCGGTTGGAAGCACCCCTGGGCCTTGGGGGCCGGAGACGGGGTTTCCCCGCTCTGCCCTCCTCGGGGAATGGAAGCCTGGGTCCCGCGTGGGCCGTCTCAGGGTGTCCCCCTCTACTTGGTGACTGTTTCTCGCGGCCTCTAACTTTGCAGAGGTCCCTCCTGCAGTGGGACCAGACCGGGGCCGGGGGCGGCGGGGAGGGGGGCAGAGGGAAGATAGCCTGGGACGGAGACGCAGCCAGAGCTGCTAGCGCAGGGCAGCGGGCACTCGGGGGACCTTATGGGGTATGTCTTCCCCAACCTGGGGAGTCGGTTGTCTCGCAGGTCCCCGGACTCACTGCGGGAGAAAGGGATGAAAACCTGGGCCTGGGGGCCTTTTGCCCTGCGGGTCCTGAGCGCCCGATTTCAGCTTTTGAGGACAGAGAGTCTGGCGCGATTCCAGGGAGGGAAAAACCCCTCCCCAAACGGCGTGAGTGCTGCCTAATAAAGGCAGCTGCTGGACGGAGGGAAAACAGCCCTTTGAAAAAAAAAAGCCTTTCATTAGAAAAATAATGCATTTCATCCAAATAAGGTAAAAATATTTGGAATGGGGCAGAAGTGAGCAGCAGGCAGCGCCTGTCAGGCCCTTTCTGGAAGGGGGAAGATTATTAAACTCAATTACAAAGTATTTTTGTAAAGTGTCTTTAAGAAAGAACTCGCCCAGCGCTCAGAGGCTGCAGGACGGCCCTCCGGCCCCCGAGGTCTCCCAGCTGGCCCCGGGAGGTCCGCGGGCTCTGCCTTGGGCAGGGCCCTCCCTCAGGCAGCCCCAGCTGCCCTGCTCTAAGCGACGCCCCGGAGTGCAGCAGGCGAGGCTGCTGCTCTACCTGCACAGCCGGGTCGGCCTCCTTCCGCAGGAGCCGGGTGGTCGGTGTCCTGGGACACCCTGGCGGGGAAGGGCAGCGTTGTGGGTCGGGGGAAAGGGATGCTGAGTTTGTAAATGGTCTCTTTTTTCATACCGTGGGCGCACATATCAGCTGTTTAAAACATCCAGTCGCTATTGAAGGGGCTAGAGGATACAGAATTCCTCTCCCACCTCCACTCGGTTCACAGGTGTGCACACGTCGTCTCTCTCTTTTAATAAAAACGGGAAGTTCCTCTTCAGTGTTGTGTGACTTGCCTGTCTCACTGAAAGTAAAGCGTGTGTCCTCGGGGGGCTCACACCAGGTGGGAGGAGAGGGGTTCTCTAGAAGGCGCCTCTCCTGGCCTCCCCCTGTGCTCAGCCAGGACAGCGAGGTGCTGGTTCTCGGTCTGGCCCAGGACCTCCCTCTCTTCTGGTGACTGTCCCTTCCTGCCCCAGGCTCAGCTTCTACCCCAGCCTCACCCCACCTCACACCGCCCCTGCCCCAGACCCAGACCGGTTCTGCCCGAGGCAGAGGGAGAGCCGGCAGGAGACTGGCCGACAACCTGATTCTCAGGACTTTACTTAATCCTTAGTGTTTCTTCGTCTGTTTGCTTAAAGTTGCTTCTGCCAAGGCACCCAGAGAAGAGGGTCAGAGTCTCCACACAAAGCAGGCAAGGGGACGCCAGTGAAACCCCAAAGGTTGCCGTGGCTCCAGCTCACCTGAGGGTGGACCCAGTCCTGGCTGACCCCTCCCTGCCCGGACACCTCCCTGGCCCCTGCTCCTTCAGGCTGCACAGGTGTTTCCCACCCCGGGGATTGGCCACCCCCCGCCAGGGACAGACACCTCCAGGGTGCCCGCGGTGCTGGTGGGTGACTGCCACGTTCTCCACCGAGAGCTGGCACGTACTCACCCCCCCCCACCCCCCCACCTCCCGCTCCCCAGCCCCGCCCTGGGCTCCAGGCACGCGCTCTAACTCAGAGAGGAGTTTAAATCTCCAGCCGTGTGTCGTGTCGGGTGCTTTTCCCTGAATGGTGAACAAACCTTAATAGTTTACTTCCATCAAGCACTTTAAAGCTCATACTGCTCTGGAAGAGGAGATGAGATTTTATTATCATTTCATGAGGACGCCTGCAGCCTTTCCTTGCCCAACAGATCCTGGGAGGATCTTCTTTATAGTGAAGGGGTCACATTTTAAAACACATCTTGGAAACTCAGGTGCCCAGCCCTCCACGTCCCGGCCCAGCAGCTCTGGGAGGATGTTTCCAAGGGCATTAGTTCCAGGGCGCCCTGTAGATCCAGGGTGTGGCAGCCAGGCCTCAGAGAGGCTCTGGGCAGGGCTTTGGGGCCCTTTGATGGGGAAAAAGCCTTGGACTCTCCGAGGTCCCGGTGTCTCCCCCGACTGGCGTGGGTGCAGGGCTCACAGGAAGAGAAGCTGCTGGGTCTGGCCCTGCACTGGCTGTGCACCCCTAGGAGGTGCTTCCTGTCTGCCCCCATGCAGAGGGTGGGGCGGCTCCTCCCGGCGAGGGTGGCACAGGTCTGGCCCTGTTCAATCCCGGCAAGGTCCCCAGGACTCCAGCTGGTCCGAGGGGCCCTGCTTCCTGGAGGCCTTCCTGGGGGTAGCAGCACTTCCACTACCCCTGTGCCCTGGGCCAAGGCCGCCTCTCATGGAGGCGAGCAGATCGACAGGCTGTCTGTGCCCCGGGTGACGGGACATGCGGGCCACGCCCCCCGGAGCGCACTGCCCTGGTGCAGTGGGTCCAGGTGGGTTGTGAATGCCGAGGCCCAACTCCCTTGGGTGACTCAGCTGCTGGTAGCACCCAAGCCAGACCAGGTGTGTGGGAGGTGGGCAGGCGACTGAGCTCAGCGCAAGCCTGTGCGCGGATTCGGGCTCTTTCCAGGAGGTTGCCAAACTCTTGAATTTGCCCCAGTTGGGGTGTAGGAGCATCACACCACCACAGCTAATTAAATTCCAGAGTGAAAACATGTTTTACCGCGATTCCTACCAAGCCCAACAAGCCACAGGGAGCAAGCACGGTGCGGCCTGGGCCCACTCCGCACCCCTGGGGTGGGGCACGCCGCCGCTGCGTGCCCCGCCCTCCTGGGGTCGCAGTGGGCTCTGGGGACACGGTCTCAGTGGGCAGTGCCTGGGACTGAGAGCTACGGGCTGGCCTGCGCGCAGCGTGCTTACATGTCACAGGCCCTCATCTCCCTGAGGCTTGGCTGAGGGCTGCCCTGAGACCCAGCGCCCCCTTCCCTGGGCCCCGTCCTGTCCTGAGCCGAGCCTGGAAGCTGGCCCTGCCCTCAGCTAAGCTGGGCCTCTTGTTTACCACGTATGGGTCCGCTGAGGTCCATCCGGCCCCAGAAGGCCTGGGGGCCGCTGGGGAGGGGACAGTCTTGGGGGTCTCCCCGGCCCTGCAGCAGTGCCCAGAGGGAGCCCTGTGTTAGCACCACCCACCCAGCCAGCGGCGGAGGGCTGCTCTCTGGGCCTGGCTCCCTGCCTCCCCTCAGGCCCTGCGGGAGGGCCTGGGAAGCTCCAGTAATGGTTTTAATTTGTTGAACTTGTGTTTTATCCCATAAATTAGTCACTGTTTTATTTAACAGAATCGAGATATCCACAAACAATAGGCGAGTTCCAACTTGAACATTTTAATGAGACAGAAAAAAGTATATATGTTCGCGTCTGTTACAAACGTATTTATGTAAATAGTCTGTGGGCTGCGTGCCAGGAGGAAAGAAGAAAGGGAAGGGCCCTCTGTGCTGGGGGGGGGCCTGGGTTAGAAAAGAGGCTTTTGTGGTGGAAATGACATTGAGCAGGGCCCTGGGGAGCAGTGCAGCCCCTGCACCCGCTCGTGCCCCTGCTGTCCCGGCGGTGACACCTGGGGCGCCGCTGGTGGGACTTCACCTCCCCAGCCCCTCGGTCCCTCCCCAGGAAAAAGGGGTGTGCTCCTTGCAGGGATGTGACATCCAGTGAGATGCTCCACGAGGCGGTGGAGCGTGCAGGGCCCAGCACACACATCTCCTCCCCAGGGCCCTGGGCCACCTGGCCACCTGGAAGGAGGTTAGCTCAGGGCAAGGCTGGCAAGCTGGCACAGATGAGGAGGTTTACTGAGGAGGGCGTCACCATCTAGAAGCGTCAGGGCAGATGTGCGGCCTGCACTCTGGACGGGGCCTGGCCGTAGTGCTCGAGCCACCCATGCTTCTGAGGGAGCCCTCAGCCGTGGTGCCACCGGGCTCGGCAACTCAGGCAGGCCTGGGGCTGGTGGCTACGGACCCAGGAATTGGCCCCCACTGGCTCTGCCCCTGCGTGCTCCGGGCAGGAGCCGAGCCAGCATCCGGATCGGATCCGGGTACGCGCCGTTCCCAGCCCGGGCAGGTCCCTGCAGGAAGGAGGAAGGAGCCGAGGGAGGAGGCAGAGGGATGACCCTTGCCAAACACCTGCCCAGTAGCCCTGGCTGCGCCGGGAGAGAGCCGGCCAGGCTGGGGGCCTGAGGCGTCTGTGCCAGGCGGCTCCTGAGCCTCTGTGGGGCCTTCAGGCGGGGCTGAGGCGGGAGGCCGGGCAGGGCCCAAGCCCCCCACCATCTGTCCAGGAGGACGTGGCCCCCTCCCAGGGGTGAGCCCGGTCTGCCCCCTTCCCTGCCAGGGCTGAAGGGTGACCGACACCCTCCCTGCCTTGGCACATGGAGCCCGGCTGGCCATGGTGGCCCTGCCACCCTGCACAGCTGGGTCCCCGCCAGCCGCTCAGGACTGACTTTAAAAATAAATGATAACTTGATAGATTTTTTTCCAGTTTTTATTGAGTGAAAATGTCAAACCTTGCATCAGTCATGCAAAAAAAAAAATCAAATAAATAAAACACATATATTAAATTTCTAATAGCACTAAATTCAAGTGGAAAAATATTCAGTTCTTAATAACCAGGTGCCGAGGAGACCAGATTCAAGTAATCAGAGCACACGCTGTTCAGTTCGGTTTTCACGTTCTGCGTTTTCGTCTCAAAACCTCTCTATATATCTCTATATATCTATATATGTATATACATATAGATATATACACACATATGTGCATACATATTATTTTATATTTATATATATACACATACATAGTTATAAAACATTAAAAAGAGCATTGGTGGATCAAGCATTGTTTTCCCCACAGAAAGAAAATAAAACAAAAATTACACATTAAAATTCAAAATGAGCTAGCAATGGCTTATAGTCCTAGTGTGCAATATGAAGGTTACAAAAGGCTAGACTTCGCACTGTCGGCATCTTCTTTTTTTCTTTTTTCTTTTTTTTTTTTTGTTTGATTTTGCTACATTGAAAAAAAAAATTTTTTTTTTTCCTTTACAAAACTCCTTCCACAGACTCCCCGGTTCTGTGGTCGGGCACAAAGTCTGGGCGAATGCTCAGCAGCAGCACGTGGTGCCCACAGAATTCAGGAGGCTCTGGTAGGGGCTGTTCTAGAAAACCATTTGTTCCCTGTTGAATCAGGTACACTCCTTCCGACCACTCCTCCCTCCTGCTCCCTCTCCAGTTAGATGGTCCTGGCTTTCTGGCTGTGGGCAGCCAAGAGGACAAAAAAAAAAAAAAAAAGTAAACCACTGCCCCCTGCAGCTGGTCAGGCTCCCCTTGGAGACCTCTGGGGAGGAGGCTCTGGGTGACGGCCCCTCCCCCAGGCTGGGCCTCGCGCTCTCCCTGTGGCCATGTCACAGGGCCCAACCTGAGACAGGGCTGGTGGCCCGGCCTGGAGTGAAGATGCACAGGAGCAGCCTTGGGCAGCCTGCCCTCCGTCCCTGTTGCCCTCAGAGCCATTGGCCGGGCACGTACCTGCCAGGTGGGCCCCGGCTGGCTCTGGGCTCGGTGACCTCATCGCTGAGGGAGGGTGGCAGGGGTGGGGGGCTGGGATTTGCAAAAGGAACCAAATCCGGGTGGGTTGCACCAGCAAAGAAGTATCCCAAAGAAATTAATAAAACAAACTGGGAAGAAAAAAGCCCTATAAAGCCACACGCATAACCAATAGAGAAAAACTCAAATGTTAAATTAACTACAAACTTGTATCAGTAATAACAGTCCTTTTTTCTTGTCTCTACGAAATTCAAGTTAAAAGTTGGAATCACGCAGCTCCCATCAGTGCTAGTGTAAAGACGGACAGCCTCAAACTGGTAAGGCCTCTAAACGCTAAACAAAACCCCACGTGAGCAATTGCACTCGGGTCTCCAACCTCAGGGCTGGTCCGGAGGCGGTCTGCGCTCTAGCCGCCCGCCTGCTTTTTTTTTTTTTCTTCTTTTGTTCTATGTAGAATAATAACCTTTACAGGAAAAATACTGTACAACTTTCTCGTATTTTTTTCCATGTTGACTATTAAAGCCCCAAACAGTCGCATCCTTCCTGTTCTCACCACCTGGGTGGCAGAGACGCCCTGCGGGCCCAGCAGCCCAGCACCAGCGAGCAGACGCACCCCTTCCCAGGCCCCAGCCCTCGGGACGGACACCCCGACCAGGCCCCGCGCTGGGGGCAGAGTGACCCGGAGCTCCCCGCTCTGCCGAGTCCAGGAGGTTGCCTCCGCGGTCCCTGTAGTGTCGCCCGCCGGACGCCTCCTGCCCCGCCCTCCCCCAGGACCGGGAGGGAGGGTCTTAGCTGCACGAATGGGAGGCCCTGCCAGGTGCCACAGGTGCCGGCCCGCCTCCGGTGGTGAGGGGCGGGGGTCGCGGCGACCCCCGGCGCCCGTCCCAGCCCTGAGCAATGAGGAATCCCACCGGCGTGCTCGGGGGGCCCGGGGTCCGGCGCGGGGAGGGAGCGTGGGGCAGCCGCCCGGGGTCGCCGCCCTCCTCGCCCTCCGGGCCTCCTGCCCCTCGTTCCCACCCCGGACAAGAGCACCTTCTATTTCCCTGAAGAAGATCCCCGAACTGCGGCTGAGGAGGGTCCCGGGCAACCTCTGTCCTTCCGGCCGCCCAGCTGCCGCGCGGGCGGGGCGGGCGGGCGCGGGGGCAGCCCCGGAGCACCAGAGGGAGGCCCCCGCCTCTGTCCTGAGACGGACTCGGGGTCCGGAAGCACCGGCGGGGCGGCCCCGGGCCCGGAGCGCCTCTCGACGCCGGGGCGCGGCGAACACCTAGCTCTGTACAAGGGAAGCTTTACATATAAATACCGTTTCTTACAAAATTGATAATAATAATAACAACAATAGAATAAAGCGGCAAGATCCCGAGGGCGCCGGGCGCGGCCGGCCCCCCACGCGCCACGGGCCCCGCGGCTACGGGGAGGCGGCGGCGGCAGGCGTGGGGCCGGGGGGCGCGGGGGCGCCGAGGGCCGCCAGCTCCAGGCTCCGCGACCCCGGCCCCGCCGCCGCCGCCTCGGAGAGCGACTCCTCCGAGTCGGTGCGCAGGTCCTCGTCGTCGTCGTCGTCCTCGTCGTCGTCCTCGTCGTCGTCGTCCTCGTCGTCGTCCGCCTCCTCGTTCAGCTCCAGCTCCTCCTCGTCGTCCTCCTGCGACGACTCGCCGGCCGCGGGGCCGGGCGCGGCGGGGCCGGCGCGGGGCCCGGGGTCGCCCGCGTCGTCCGGCCCCCGCCCCGGGCCGGGCAGGAAGAGCAGGGCGGCGGCGGGCTCGGCGCCGGGCGGGGGCGCGCAGTCCAGGCTGGCGGCCGGGCCGGGCGCGGGGCCCTCGGCGCCGGGGGAGGCGGCGGCGGGCGGCTCGCCGCGCTCCTGCTTCTCGTGCTTGCGCTTGTGCGAGTCCATCTGCGACATGCCCACGACCGTGTGGCGGCAGCCGGGGTAGGTGCAGTGGAAGTGCGAGCACTTGAGCTTGTACTTGCAGTCGGCCACGGCGCAGTCGGCGCTCGAGCTGAACTGGCAGAAGCCCGCCGCGCTGATCACGTCCTGCTTGCCGTGGTGCTTGCGGTGCGCCGTGACCTTGGTGCTGTCGGTGCAGCGGAAGCGACAGCGCAGGCAGTGGAAGTGCGTGCTGGTGCCCGAGAAAGGGCAGTCGGCGAAGTGGCAGCTGAGCGAGGCCTTGAAGCGCTTGAAGTCGTCCAGCACGAGGTTGTCCACGCGGTCGTGGTGCTGCGCGTGCTTGTACATGTGCGTGCGCCCGCAGAACTTGTAGCCGCAGTTCTCGCGCGTGCAGTGGTAGTGGGTGACCTTGAGCGAGAACTGGCAGGCCGCGTCCTTGCAGTCCTCGTAGAGGTCGAAGCGCCGGAAGCCCTCCAGCATCATGCCCTCGTCCAGCATCTTGCGCGAGGAGGCCGTCTTGCGCCGCTTGCCGAACGGCGACATGTCCTCAATGATCCAGAAGCGCTTTTTGGCCCCGGAGGCTGTCGGCATGGAGATGGTGTTCCCTGGGGAGGGGGGCTTGGTCAGCGCCCACGTGCACACCCTACCCAGGATTACACCCACGCGAGGTCCCCGATCTCGGCGCGGTGGGCGGGGGGACAACTCCGCTTCCCGTCGCTCTGGGGGCCTCTCCTATGACCACCCCTCCGCCCCCTGGATAGCTGGGGAGCCCCAGGCTTCCCCCTTCGTCATGCGCACCTGCAGGCTGACCGCACCGGCCCGCCCTGGTGGGTGGCGGAGCAAGCAGCTCTGGGGGATGTGGGTGGGAAGTGAGGACACGTCCTGGCGCTAATTGAAGCTGAAGGGGGAATCTAGGTCGGCAGAATGTAATTACCCAGGTTGGACTGGGGCCAGGACGCCATCACGCACCCGCCTCTAATGAGGGACAGGCCGGCTCCTTCTCCCGGCCGGCCGGCTAACCAGTTTCCCCGGCTGCCTGGCCTGTCTGCGCCTGGGACCAGCCTACTCACAACAGGGATGCTGCGCGCCCTGAGGCTGTTGGGGGCTGTAACTCCCCGCCCCAAGGCGCACCTTCTCCTTGGTACCAGAAGGTTCTTTCAGGTCTTGGGGTGCCCCACCCCCAGTGGACTGGGAGAGGGCAGCTCTGCTGCAGGGCCAGGACTGGAGCAGGGGCTCGGCCAGCGGATGGGCTCCATCTGTGCCCTCCCCGTCCTGGTCCCAACTGCTTCCTGGTCTTAGGATGCCCCGTTGCCAGGGCCGTTTAATCCACTGCGTGGTTGTGCTTCCCGTTACTCCCTTTCTGCACAGGCAGCTGGGGAAGGGGTGACCGTCCTGGGACTCCCTGCTCCACGCCCCAGGCCCAGCCCTCTCCAGAGTGCAGGGTGGGCACCCTCTGGGCTTCTCCCTCGCGCTGACCCTCCCGGCCCTCCCAGAACCTGCCGAGAAGGCTCAGCCCAGGCACCAGCCTGCTGCCCCATCCATCTGGGGAACAGACCTAGTCCCTGCCTCAGCAGGTGGAGAGAATGAGGACTGTGATGGGCTGGGGTACCCAGCAGGGGGCAAGGAAGGGTCTGGGCCCTGGGGATCCGGGTGGGTGAGGAGTGGCTGCTTTGGGTCGGAGGTCACAGGGCTCTGGCTGGTTAAGCGACAGAACAGGGGCTGAATTCCCTGAGGAGGAACCCTCTGCCTTGGTCCCTGCCATCCCCCTGGGCTGGCCCAGTGCCTGGCAGTCAGGCAGAACGTGAGGTAAGAATGCACGGAGGAAGAGGCAGAGCCAACGTGGTGACGGCACCAAAGGGCAGGGGAGGGCAGGTCCCGTGCCTGCCGGGCGGCAGGTACAGGGTGGGGCTGGGAGGCACCTCTGCCGTGGAGCACTGCCCGCGGCCTGGGCCTCTTCCTGCTTGGCTCCGGGGCTGGGGGTTCAGGCTGGTGTCAGGATCCTGCAAACCTGGGCGGGTCCCAGGCACCAGCAGCTTTCCCAAGAACATCTCTGCCCTGGGTGAAGTCCTCAGAGCAGGACAGGCTCTGCCTTGCCGCAGGGTTAGGGGGGTGGGGCGGGCATGGCCATCTTGGGGCTCTGGCCAGTCACTGAGCTGGGGTGAACCCCAGGGAGCCCTGGCAGTGATGTTCTGGCCTGCCCAGTGCTGAGCAGGAGCTGAGAGGAACTGTCCTTGGGACAGGGACCAGGCTCTCTGGTCTTGGTGGGGGCTGTGCTGTGAGGGGTGCAGAGTGGCCCTGTCCTTGACCCAGCTGGCCACAGAAAAGGGTCAGGTCCTGGACCGTGGCCTCGAGGCTCGGCCAGGGTGACAGACAGCAGTGGAGAAGGCATGTGTGAGTTACCTGCGGCGTCCTGAACTAGGGGGGCGTCACTTTTTACTGGAGTTGGAGTGGCAGTGACGGGCGGGAAGCTGGGCGGGCTGCTGATGGGGTGGGCCAGGCCCCGGGTGGCTCCGAGAGAGGCACTGAGCAGAGAGTATGAGAGACAGGGTGGAGAAAAGAGGCATGGCAGGGAGGGGAGGGGCGCCCGCAGCACGGCCGCAGAGAAGGATGGGGTCAGTGGGGGCTGCGGAGCCACGCGGGCAGCCTCGTCAGCGGCGGCGGCAGGAGGAGGAGGAGCCGGGCAGCCTGGAGAGGGCGGGGAAAAGCAGAAAAAAAAACCAAAACAAAGAACAAACAGAAAGAACCAAAATGAGAGACCCAATGGCAGAAGCGAGTATGATATGAAAATCCGTGGACAGAGGAGGAGGAGACAGATGCCACGAAGAAGAGAGGGGAGGAGGGGGCAGAGCAGAGCGACTGGGAGGGAGCGGCGGTGCAGGGAGAGGTCACGGCGGGCTGCGCAGGGCCTGCGGCAGAGCCCAGCCCGCGGAGGACCTCGCTCTGGGGCCCAGGGACCGTGCTGGGGACAATGGCAGAGGGGCCATAAGAGGGACCAGGGCTGGGCGGGGCCCACCTGCCCCTCTGGCTGGGGGCTGTGCTGCTTTATTCTGTACCTCACAGCTCAAGCCCGGGTTCTCTCCTGGAAACGGAAGCTGAGGGCAGAGTGCCGGGGAGATGGGCAGGGTGGCAGCAGGCGGGGACCCACGTCCCACAGAGCAGCCAGCGCTGCCACACCTTGGCCCGTCCTCCTTTGAGGCCACTTGACCATGAACCTCCTGTCCTAAGCCGGACCCAGCACTGCTGGGCCTCGGAAGGAGGGGCCTGTCCCAGGCTGGCGCTCCCGGGCCCCCGCTGTCCCTTCCTGGCCGCCCGCTCACCTGCTGCGGTGCTCTCGTTGCCCACAGGGGTGCTGGAGCAGCTTCGGTCCATGGTGGAGGACTCAGAGGACACGGCGCCCGGGCTGCAGCCAGTATAATCCATGTACTCGTCCGTCTCGGTGTCCATCAAGCTCGGGGGGCCCTGAAAGGAAGAGGGGGGCCCTGAGGAAGCTGGGCTGGGGGCTGTGCTGCCCACAGGGGCAGGCTGTCGCTTTGGGCAGCCTGGCCCACCACCCGGAAGCAAGAGCGGGACACGAGTGATGCCCTCTTGCCACCCCGGGTCGCGGAGGGGCAGCCTGCCCGCCAGGCTCACCTGGGAGGAGGGCACGCGATCGAAGTTCTTCCCCAGCATCCTCCGCATGTGCTTCCGGGCGTGGGAGGTCATCTGGTGCTTGAGGAGGAAGGAGAACTGGCAGCCCTCCCGGATGCAGTGGAAGTGGCTGTTCACCTGGTTGTACTTGCAGCCTGTGGACACAGCCCCGCTCGGCCGTGAGCCTCCCTCGCCGGCCAGTGCTCATGGCACCCCCTGCGTGTCGGGCACTGTCCTGGGCATGGACCTACGTGGCCAACCAGGCAAATGGCTTCTGGGGAAAGGGCGCGTCCCCATTGGTGGTGTTCCCGTAAGGAGGGCTTCTAGCAGCCTCTCACCCCAACCCCAGAAAGTCCCAGGCCCCCTGGCTGTCCAAAGCCTGGCTCTTGCCTCCAGCCTGCACGCCCGGGACAACAGCAGGCTGGCCCCCGGCCCCTGCCCCAGGGCAGGGGACCCTAATGACCTGTCCACTAGATCAGCCACCTCCCAGCAAGCCACCTGTCCCCACATCTCCTCTGGGGAGCCCAGGTGCTGCCTGCCCCTGGACCAGGTCAAGATGGCTGCGAGCCGGCTGGCCCTCTGCCCTGCCCCGCCCCACCTCGGCTTTGCTCTGGGCGGAGAACAAATAGAGCGAGCCGGACTGAAACGGTATCAGCAGAGGGCAGGTGAAGGCCTGCCCGTTGCCATGGCGCCTGAGCCGGCCAGGTGTCTTATATCATCCCCCAGCTTTGGCCCCAGCTACCACCTAGAACACCCAAACTGAGTAAATAACGGCAACTGAGGAATCCCCTGACACCTGTACACTGAGCCCAGGGACAGCACAGGCCACCGAGGGTTGACATCTGTTGCCGTGATTCCCAGGCCTCTCTCAGGCCATTAATGATTTCTGAATTAATTCTTGAAGGAAAGGTTTGTTGCTGTTCTTTTCTGGCGGTTGACTTTTGACTGCCTCATCCTCCCCCTATGCAATGGCCGGTCGGCTGCAGGCAGCGGCCCCACCTCTGCTCCCCCTGGACCCTGCTGCCATGACCACCTGAATCACAGCAGGCCTTGCGTGCAGCCCAGGTGTCTGCACCCAGCCTGCCTGGCTCCCACCTGCCTTCCGGCTTCCGGTCTCCTCGTGGGCAGACTCCTGCCCCACATCCGCAGGCCCACAAATGCGTGGCTCCATCCTGAGGCAGGAGGATGGGCTCTGCCTCCCTCTGCTGGTCCTGGAGCCCCCTCCCCACAGCATCCCCAGGGCAAGCTGGGGCCGGCGAGCTCCTCGGGGAGGCCTTGTTCCAGGGCTGGGGGGCAGCTTCCCTGCCAAGGGCTCAGCTCTCAGCAGCAGAGTTAACTCCGAGGCACCTGCCCCTGAGCTCAAGGCCACTTCCTTGCCCCGTGGCCACCTCCTTCCAGGTCACCCCAGGTCACAGATGCTCTGGGCTGAGCCCACAAATGTACCTGCTGGTCCCATCAGATCCCCAGCACCAAGCACAGTGCTGGCCACAGTGGACGCTCAAAAACGACCATAGCTTCCACTTCTACCCACCCCTCACCTCCTGCAATAGCACAGAGCCTGGCACACGGCTGCTCCTCCATAAACGTCTGCTGAGTGAATGAATGAACAAACCACGGTCCATTTGTAAAACCCGAGTAGCTTCAGGAGCTCCTAAGACTTACCCGCAAGGCTCTCTTGAAAAGAAAAGGAAAAAAGAACCAGGCCTGGGTGCCAGAGATGAGGCTCCGGGCGTTTTCACCGGGGTGGGTGCAGTGCTGGGAGTCACCCTCACCCCTTTTCCTAGGCTCTTGGGGTTTTGACTGTTCTCCTGGGGTGACAATGCCTGGCCTGTGATATCGTGACATTTTCCGAAAAAAAACATGGAGCCTGATGTGCGGGGACAAGAAGTGGGTCCCAGGGCCTCAGGCGCCAGAGCCACGGCCCTGCCACCTGCTGTAGTTCCCTGCCCCCCAGCCCTGGCCTTCGGTACCTAGCCTGCCGCACTCCTCACGCTTGGTGAAGTACTTGAATCCGTTGGCTGCCCGCCGCTCAGCTTTCTCATGCTTCTTTATGTGCCACGGCAGCTTGGTGGTGATGTTGGTCACAAAGTAGCAGCCGGTCCTGAGACAGTGGTAGTGCCCGCGCATCCGGAACTCGCAGTGCTGCAGGGAGGGACAGGAGTCAGGGCCAGGCAGGCGACTTGCGTTAAGCTTCCACCTGCTCCAGCCCTCTAGAGGGCTGTGGCAGGCGTGCGTCCTTCCACGCTCAGAATCAGCAAACACAACTGTGTAAAGACCTTTCACGTGTTAAAAAGCAATAAGTCCCTTCTGTCATTTGATTAAAACATCCCACCTGGTATTGTTTCCATCTCTTTCTAAACCCACGCCCAGCATAGACATCACTAATCTGTCTGAGCACTCTTGTCTGTGTGCCCAGACCTAGGCAGACGTCACTAATCTATCCTAGCACTCTTCTCCCGGTGCCCAGATAGAGGCTCAGACTCCTTCTCAGTGCAGTCTACCAGGCAGCCCCTACAAGTCTTGGGAGTAGAGGCCTTTATAATGAATCTGACCTGCCCTTCCTGTCTGGGGCACGGACAGTTCAATCTCTTTATCTGTCTAATGGGCCTATTTTAAAATCCTAGGCCTCTGGGGAAAGGGAGCATAGCTGTTCCAGGACGCGCACAAGGATGCCAAGTGCACAGTGGCTGCCCAGCATACAATCATCATTGAGGGTTAGGATGAAATGACAGACCTCACCAACTGAGCACCAAACCGAACTCCTGCCTAGGGGTCTCCAGGGACCTAGGGGCAGACGGTGTCCTTTCCAGACTCTGGAGGAGGCCACTTACAAAAGGGTGTGAGACACAGAGCCTCGGCCAGGAGGAGCTGGTCCCGGGCCCTGCGCCTCCCTGCCCCCACCCCAGGGGCCGCCCTGCCCGCATCGCTGACCTGGTTGGGACAGAGGCACTGCAGGGAGTAGTACGCAAACTGGTCTCGCACGTTCACGAGGTTGTTGTTGGGATTGATGTGGTCCAGGCAGTGGGACTCGGCCTTGCCGGAGGTTTTGCAGACGTACTTGCAGTTCCCAAAGAGACAGTGGAAGTGGAACTTGTTGGCATACTTGCAGTCCGTTGCGAGGCAAGGATCGCTGGAATGAAACCACGGCCCAGAAGGTCATTGGCATTCCTGGTGCCCTCCCCGCCGGTGTCCTGACATTTGCTCATGTTGGGGTTCTGCTCCCCACTCCCCTGTGGTGTAATCAAGAGGAATGGCCCCTGGGCTGCCCTCCTGCTCAGCAGGACGATTCGGCCAGAGACTACAGATCCCAGCATGCAGTCTTGCCTTCTTTTTAGAGCTCTGATGGCACCGAAGGGACTGCGGTATGCAGGCGGCCCAGAGCACTGCATGCTGGGACACGTAGTTTCCGTGGCCACACCCCAGGATTACAGATAAGGATGGCCGCAATCACTTCGTGGATATGAAAATGAGCGATGGTGCTGCCAGGCCTGGCTGATGTGGCATGGGCAGTGCCCTGGCTGTGGCCGACTGACAGGGTGCAGATGGGTGGGCAGCCCTACCAGGAGGCTTTGCCACCACGGGGCCTTGGCCAGTGGGAACGTGTGCCTGGCATCAGGTCCTGCTGAGGCTCAGCTGCTGGGGTTTCCAGGGTCAGCTCGGGGCTCGGGGCTGCCACCCACTCAGAGAACCTCACAAGCCAGCTGAGTGGTGGGGCGGCTGGGGTGGGGAGGGGTGCTGGGTAAGCCCCCATGGCTGGCCTGCCCCGAGCAGCAGCCCCAGCTCCAGAGCTCTGCCTTCCAGGCTCCAGGCAGGTGCGGAGGGGCTGCACCCGGCTTCTGCCCTGGCTGACCACACAGCCGCCCCCGACATCCACACTGGACCTGGGGTGGGAACTCCGACCAAGGCCGGGATGCTGAGAGGGCTGCCACTTTGGGGAGGTGAACAGAGGAAGGGAAGCTGGGAAAGGGTCAGAGAGGAGCACAGGTCCCCTTCCACGCCATGGGCCCAGCCCCAGGTGCTCAGAGAGGGAGGACAGCTGCCACTCAGGCGGTGTGTGTTCACGTCCAATTTATTACTTTTATTGAGAACAGGAAGCCGCACATATCATGATACAGAGTCACCGTTCTCGCCGCAGGGAGACACCACCATCCAGCGAGGAAGGTCCCTCCCTTCCACCCCTGAGAGCTCAGACCATTGTGCAGGTGGCCGGGGGGTGGGGGCGGTCCAGAGGAGGGCCTAGCCCCCTCACCGCCCACCTATGACTTTGCTTGCCCTGCAGAGACTCAGCCATGGGTGTGAGCCACAGAGACCAACAAGGGGACCCGGAGGGAGACGCAGCCCGCCTTGCCGGGCGAGGACCGCCACTCCCGGCCCACCCAGGCTGGTCCTCGCAGCGTCACCAGTGGCCTCTCTGGAACAGTGGCCACTACCTCCACCATCTCCCCCCACCCCGGCCACCTGCTCCGGGAATAGGCAGTGAGGTCTGAGCAGCAGCAACTTTGGCTAGAAGGACATCACCCAGTGACCGTGTCCCAGAGAGGCTGGGGACAGCCGGGGCTACTGCAGGGGAAGGAGCAGGGCCTCCTCAGCTGCCCTTACTAGCACCTACTCCCGAGACACACGGGGGACACAGGGCTCCCGGCTCATCGAGGGACTCACTTCTCCTGGAACTGGAGGAATCCGGGTTTGACCTGGGGCTTGGCGTTTTCTAGAGAAGTCGTTGCCAAGGGCGAAGTGGGCAGGTGAGGCACTGACGCTGGAATCTGAGGCATCTGGGGTATGGTGGAAGCCAGCTGCTTCCAGGCGAGCAGGGTGGGGCTGGAGGGCACGGCGGCCAGGCTGGGAGTGGGCCCCTCGAGAGAGGAAGCCGTGGCCGTGGTGATGGGAGGCGCTGGAGGGGATGAGGGGGCCAAGGAAGGTTTGGTCTCAGCAGCCGAGGCCGGGAAGGAAGCCTCCACATTTCCTTTCACTGCTCCTCCCTCTGTCCGGAAGTGGAAGCTACGAGAGACAGGAGAGGGGTCTCAGGTGCGGGAGGAGAAGGCCCTTCCCTGGCACGCCTGCCTGCCTGCCTACGTATGACCCCATCACAAGCCTAGGGGCCCAGTGTCCCCACCGCATCTTCAGTGCCAGGTGCCAGAGGCCTCCCACCAGGAGGGAAGGACTGAGAACACACTGCTATGTCCTCTGATATTGAACTTGGGCTCCTGGCTCTGCCCTAACTACACCTTCCTACTCGTGACCTTCCTGATGTGCTGTCCCTAGCTCCTCCCTACTCGGGAGGGGTTGGGTACAGCACGTCCTGGCTCATGAAGCCCGTCCTTCCAGAACCGGCTCCGACATTTAAGGGGGGGGGGCGGTCTCAGACCAGCAGCTGGGGCTGCCTAAGCGGTGAGAAGAGCCTGGCCCGGGGCTTAGGGAGGGAGCGATGAGGATCTGCTGTAAATGTTTACCAGTTCTGGGTTCAATTACAGTAGGCGGCTGGGCTTGCTGCTCAACGAATTGTACAAATTAATTTCATTATTTTTAGGTCAAAGAGAATCTACAAATGCAGTACTGTGGCTTGGAAAAGCCTTCACTTAGGGTCCCTGCCGGGGTCAGTGCTGGGCCTCTCCAGCTGCCTCTGCAGGAGCATCTGTGGGAGGGAGGGCTGACGGCTGCATGGGCCCGGCGGTGGGGAGAAGCAGCTCTTACTCGGGGCGGGGCCTGGGTGGGCTCAGAGGACCCAGCTGGGGGCTGAGCCAGTGGGAGATGAGGAAGCCTGCCTTTTGCCAGGCAGCACCTCTGAGAAGCCAGCTCAGCTTCTGAGGTCTCGTGGGAACTGCACACGGGTCCTGCTTGGAAGGCTGCTAGAGGCCTGTGCACCCCCTAGCCCCACCCCGGCCCACCCACCCCCGAGCCAGGCTGGGACAAGTGGGGCTGGGTTTAAACGGGCCCCCGGACCCCCACTCACTTGGCGTGCTTGATGGCCCCGTCCAGGGTGCTGAAAAGCGCGCCGCACTCCTCCACCACGCAGTGGAAGTGGGCCTTGTGGAGGAAGTCACACTGCGCGTTGCAGAAGTCCTTGGTGCCAAACCTGGCAGAGGGGCCGGCTGCTCAGAGGAGACCCTGGCGCTCTGGCGAGGCTGGGGGAACAGCCTCGTGGGGGGAACACGTGCCCCCGGGACGAGTGGGCGTGGCCCTTCCCTCCCCCTTTGCTCACATGGCAAGCCCCTCACCTGCGAAGGTAGACCTTCCAGGGCTCTGACAGCTTCTCCTGAACCAGCGCCTTCACGGCCTTGCCCAGGAAGGGCGAGGACTCCCCGGCGGGGCTCCCCTCCGCTTCTGTCTTGATGTTCAACAGGCTGCCGAGGCTGGGATTGCCCTGAGACATCTGCGAGGAGGACAGGCCCGTGCTTCAGGTTGGGGACCTCAGGACACCTGACCCGACTGCCCTGGGAGGAGTGGCAGCTCTGGGCCGCTCGGGCCTCTCCAAACTGACCAGAGCATCGCGGTGCTGGCAGCCGGGAGGAGAGGAGGCCCGACCCCACGCGGCTCTGGCTATGGAAGAGCCCTCACTGAATGGACGCTGCCGCGGGCGGCCTGCGGCGCTGCCCCGGCCCCGTGGAGTTGCCGGGGCTCTGCCACACAAACCCCGGGCTGCTAGGAGCCATCACTCAATCGGAGGCCGAGACTCCGGGCACACACTCCAGCCTAGCTTTCCCCAGACTAAGCGGCTCCCTGGTTATTCTCCTGCCAGGTTTTCAAAAGAAGTGCAGGAGGAGGAGGAAGGGGGGGGGGAAACCCGCACGAATTCCTTGAGAACAAGAGAAGGAACACAAAGGAGGAGCAGAGAGGGAGGGAAGGAGGCTCACGGAGTGAGACCGAGGCAGGCTCGCTGCTGCTGGCAGAGGAGGGGGCGGGGGAGTCCGCGGAAAGGCTCGACCCACGTGGGCTGTGGGTCTCCGACAGGAAGGAACAAGGGGGCGCAGGGAACAGTGACCCAAGAACGGAAAAGGGGAGCAAGAGAGCGAGCAGGGGAGGGCGGAAGGCAGAGGGCACGCGCACCGACCGGGCAGAGGCCAGTGGGAGGCCATGGGCCCGGCAGGAACCCCACTCCGTGAGGTCCGGCCCGGGGCCCAGCTCCCTCCTCAGTAGTCACTTGTGTACGGTAACCTAATTAATCTTGCTGTAGTCAAATTTATCATGTGAAGGGGGAAAATATATTTGCGATGATGTATAATTTACAAAGACCCTGCATTATTTAAAATAAATATTCTGGAGCGACCTCTGCAGAAGGCGTCCGAGACCATTACTCAACCTGAAAAGTGGAAATGGATGCTTTGCTCCCACTTTGGTCTCCCCCTCCACCTTTTTAAACAAACAAAAAAATATATAAAATGAATAACCAGGAGTGAAAGAAGTTAGAGGGCTCCGGAAAAGCTTTTGGAGCCCTCCATCTGAAGGGAAAAAAAGGGTGTCAGAGGCTGGAATATATTTCTTCAGCCAGTTCATTAAATTAATTTGTAAGCAGTGGCTCTGAAATTATATCCGATGAAAAATGGCCTCAAAATTTAAATGGTACAAACTCATCTTATTAGAGGCAAAACATTAAAAAACAAACACATCCCCCCCACCCCCCAGCACAGCTTTAATTTCTCTGGGTGGGGGAATGGGAGGCGTGTGATGGATGGTTCTTACCTTATTCATAAGCGAGGATAAAAGAGATGAATTTGCCGGGACTGCGTGGCCATTTGATTCATTACTGGAACACACAAACCAAGGGGCTTTAGCTCAGACAGTACGTGGGACCGGCCCCAGAGACTCACCCCTCCCAGCCGGCCCCTGGGGCTCTGGCCCCGCCTGCTACATCTGCCTGGGCAGGAGGATGACCCCTTGTCAGGAAGGGTTGGCCCCTGGCCCCATGGAGTCTGGCTCTGAGGGTGCTGTCCCCAGAGCCTCCTGCAGGCGGGCAGAGCTGGGAGGCCTGGGCCTCGCCTCACCTGGGCTCCTTCAGAGTCAGGTCTAAACTGCGGTCCTGGGAGGCCTCGTGGGGACCTGGGGCGCCAGCACTCTCACCGGGCTCCTGCTTCACCGGGGCTGGGGGGAACCTGGCAGGGGTGGCCTGCTGCCCATTTCCTATGGGGGAGGGGGGAGGGAAGATGGTGTTAGAGGGACCGAGGGCTTCATATGGGCACAAGCCGGAGCCCCCCGAAGGGAGGGCAGCGGGCCGGGTGGGCTGGGGCCCCTGGGGAGCCCTGGCTGCTGGTCAGTGGTCCTCCCCACTGACATGATGGCTTGTGACGCTTCCCCCGGTGTGGCAATTCTTCAAGTGATAATTATTGCAAAATTATGTCAAAGTTGTCCTGGCTCAGGGCCTCCTGTAGGAGAAGGGCAGGAGGATGGGGAGGGGGCTGGGACGGGGGCGGGGGCCCTTCCTCTTCTCCACCGACTGTCACAGTCAATTTGTGGAGCTGCCGCTTAGGCTTTTATTAAAGACTCTGTTAATGCTGAGGGAAAGTGGCAGATCGAGACTGGGAGCTGCGCCCCCTCCGCAGGTCCCGTCCCCACTGTTGCCGGGGCGACAGCCCTGCCTTCCACTGAGCATGCCCAGGAGGGGCATCTGCTGTGTCAGGGCTATGGAAGCTGACAGCCAATCAGAGCGGTTCAAACTATGTGACCTCGCCCGTCAAGCTGTCCAGGGCAGGGATATGAGGCCCACCCTGGCCAGGCTGGGCTGGGTGGGGTGGGTGGGGGAAGCTGGCGGGGTGTAGGCATGGCGGAGAAAGGCTGGAGCTGAGCGGGCAGAGGATTCGGGAGGCCAAGCAGAACAGGGCAAAAGAAGTTGCTGACAGGACCTTGTCCACCGAGCCTTTCCCCACAACCCCCAAGTGACTGAGATGCTAATTTGCCCCGAGGCACTGCAGCTGATGGAGAGCTGCTTCACAGACGGCGAGTGGCATTTTATTAAAAAATAAAGGGAACTGGCCCCCTTCCCTTCGCTTGACCTTTCTTTTCCAGGAAGGAGCTTTTTCTAAAGAAAAGAAAGTACTTGACAGTCTGGCCACGGAGCCCAGCGTGGTCCCAGCCTGCAGGCACCTCGCCGGAGGCGCGCGGCCCCGGGCAGTCAGGCCTGACACCCACACTTGGGAGTGGAAGGTGGGTCACAGCTGATAGGAGCGTCCCACTGGGAACATGATATTCAGTTTTCAGAATTCAGAGTCCACATTCCACGAGCTCCCCAAAGCCACTTGCCCAGGGTCCCTAGGGAAACAGGGCTCTGACCCTCCTGCCAAGCACTGGTCTCTCTGGGGGCGCTGCGCAGAGCCCTGGGTGGGCTGCAGGGACCCTCAGTCTTGGCGGGTTTCAAGACAGTCTCACAGAGGAGCAGGGTGCCCGGGCTCAGAAGCCAGCTGTTGAGGTCCAAGTCTCGACCTGGCCACCTCCCAGGGGGTATACTTGGGGACAGACTATGCCCCACACTGTTCCATCAGCTCCACAAGGCAGGAGTTTGTCTGTCTTCTTCCCTGCCGTGTCCCCAGCACTGGCTTGGTGCCTGGCCCACCAGCAAGCTGCCCTCAGTGAGCACCAGTGGTTGATCAATGAAGGAAGGAAGGAAGGAAGGAAGGAAGGAAGGAAGGAAGGAAGGAAGGAAGGGAGCCACGTCCCAGATGTGAGCCGAACTCTTCTAAAGGATTTGACTGATGCTAATTACCCGGATGGGGGAAAACAGAGGGAGAGAAGTGAGGGAAACAGAAAAGCCAAAAAAAATCCAGAGAAAAAGAGTAAAAAATTTTTTCAAGAGCAGAAAACTTGGGAGAAAGGAGAACCTCTCTCCACGATGAGCCAGAGGAAGGACACAGATGTGACTTGGCGACTCTGACATGGCCGCCAGCGGCCCGGTCTGGCTCAAGTGAAAGAAATTCCAGCTGAAATCCAAGTCCTGGGTCACGCTAGCCAATTTCAAGCACTCAACAGCCATGTGACCAGCAGCTACAATACTGGACGGTGCGGAACAGAATGCTCCCACTACCACAGAAAGTGCGACTGGAAAGCGCTGATGGACAGGGAGACCCTGGGAGGGCATCCTTGACCTTGACGGGCTGTCCAGGCACGAATCCCCTGAGCATCCCTGTACTGCGGCCACCCTGCCACTTGGCTGGACTCACATGCCCTCCCAGTCACCTGGAAGAGGTCCCAGGGAAGCCTGGGACTCCGGGACTGCTCCCACTAGGGGCTGGACTAGCGGGAGCCCCTACTAGTCCAGGGTGACATGGCAGGGTTGGGGGAGCCAGTAGTTGCCCCGGGATGCACAGGTACCCCGTGAGGCCGGGACTACTGCTTCCCCTTCACAGATGAAAAAAACAGAAACGTGAGCTGCCTGGGGCGGGTGGGCCAGAAAGAGGGGCCCCGAATAGGAAATAAAGAGGATGGAGGCAGAGACCAGGCAAAGAAGGGGGCAGGGGTCTCGGGGGCAGGGAACAGAAGACACTCCTGCCAAACAAACACCCGCTGCTCGGCTCTGCACCGAGGCCAGAGAGCTCCTGGGGTTGGAGAGGTGCTCGCTTCCCAGGCTGGGCCCAGCCTGCTCACCTGGGTCAAAGGTGGCAGAGGGCTTGAGGGCGGCCGCAGCCAGCCGGGCCATCATGGGCGAGATGAGGCCCTTGCTCGCAGAGATCCTCTCCATGATGGAGGCAGGGGGCACCGGGACAGAGGCAGCTGCCGCTGCGGCCGAGTCGCCAGCTCCCGAGGCAGCCAGAGCGGGTGTGTCGGGGGTTACTGAGGCTGCTGTCCCTGACGACATGGTACCCATGAGGCCGGGGGCACCCACAGGCAGGGAGGTGTTGCCCCGGCCCGGAAGGATGGGGAAGTAGGGCGCAGTGCTGGGCAGGCCCGAGCTGGAGAGGGCCAGCGCCAGGGGGATGGAGCCAGGCAGGCCCTGGGCCAGCAGCCCCGAGATCTTGCTGTTGGGAGGCTTGGTGGCACTGGGCCCAGCCTCGGAGGTGGCAGTGGCGGTGACCAGGGAGGCGGAGGACTGCTGGCTGGTGGGGGAGGCGCTGAGGCTGGAGTTCTTGCTGCTCAGGGCAGAGAAGTCAACCAGGTCGTCGTTGCTGGACTCCTCGTGCTCCGTGTCCTTGGCGCCCAGCAGCGAGGGCGGCAGCCCCAGCACGCCCGAGCCCGAGGCGCGGATGTGCCGGCGCTCGTGCTTGCGCTTATGGGAGGTCATCTGGCTGGTGGAGGTGAAGGTGAAGCCGCAGCCGGCGCGGATGCAGTGGAAGTGGTTGGTGGCCTTGCTGTACACACAGCCCTCGTACTTGCACTCCTCGTACTTGTAGAACTTCTTGAAGCCATCCTTGGCGTAGGCGTCGTCCTTGATGTGGTAGCTCTTATGCTTCTCGATGTCACACTTGTTCTTAAAGGTGAATGTGCAGCCGGGGCGCCTGGCAGGACATCGGGAGGCTGTCATGGGGCCTCACGGGGCCAGGGGGAGGCCCTGCCCTGCTCCCACGGTGGCCCTGGGAGGGATGGGCCTCTGGATGGAAGACCAGGCCAGAAACTAAGGCGGGGACTCCGAGCAGCCCTCTGCTCCTGTTCCTACACCCCTGAGGAGGTGGGGCCCCGAGCCACCCACGGGCCTGGTGCCCTGCCTGCCGTCCCTCCCCGGGCCAGGAGGCCTCCCTGGCTGCCTCCCGCTCACCTGCAGTGGAAGTGCGTGGTCTTCTGCCCGTAGAACTGGCAGTCGGCCGTGCCGCAGTCCTCAGTGGCTCGGAAGCGCTGGAAGCCGTCGTTGATGAGCTGGGTGTTCTTCTTATGGAAGTTCTCGTGGGTCATCACGTCCGATGTGCTCGTGTACACCTTGTTACAGCCCACCTGCAGGGGCCGGAGTGGCAGTCAGGGGAACTGAGGCCAGGCACCCTGGCGAGGCCAGAGCGGCTATGATGCTGGGTGCAGCTGAGCCTGCTCGGGGGAGCTTCGGCACCTGTAAACGTCCGACTGGGGGCACCGAGGTTAAGGTAGGACAACCCCTCAGGCCCCCAGGGCCTGGCCCGTGCTGGGCGTGGGTCGTCCTCATAGAGAGCCCGGGATACGTCCCCACACAGGCGTGGGAGTCCCATCCTGCAGGAGGTGGCTTGGGGGTCCCCAGTCTGTGGCTCTACCTCTAAAGCCCCCGGGGGTGAGCAGGGCTGGACCCTGGGGCCTGGCGGTCACCTGTAGGCCGGGGACTTGTTTGGCGAACAGTTTCTGGCACAGGGCCTTCCCTACCCCACCCTGGCTGGGCCAAGACAGGCAACGTTGCCATATTGAGTAAAAACCAGTGGAATCTGAACACTCTCGAGGGCTGGACCGTGCCAGTGTCTGCACCATCTCAGAGCCCAGAGAGCGAGCCCCCCTCTCCTCCTGGCCCAGGTTGTTTCACGGAGGCCATAACAACCCCCTGACAAATACCGGGGGAGGCGCAGGGCTGCTATTTGCAAACGAAAGTCGCTCCCCCCCAGACCTGACACCTTGAAAAAGCCCAGACTCTGCGTGGCATTAAAACAAAGAATTAAACAAAAACCTCCTCAGGAACCATGTGCAATGCTGCTCTTGGTGTTAAAGGCTGAAAAATGTCGGTCTGTATAAACAGCTCGCTGAATTTCACCCGCACCAAGTATGGCCATGGGGAAGGCCCCACCCTGGCCCACCGGACACTGCCCGAGCCTGAGCCCCGGGCCTCTCTCCTCTGGCCGTCCAGCCCTGGGAAGGGACAAAGGGAGGGGCCCTGCCTCTGGGGTGGGGGTGGGGGGGGCGGGGCACCTGCATGCAGTGGTAGTGGGTGCTCTTCCCGTTGAGGTGGCAGCCGTGATAGTAGACGCTGCAGTCGTCCAGCGGGCTGAAGCGCATGAAGCCGTGCTGCAGGGAGTTGTCCCGTTTCTTGTGCATGTTGTAGTGCCGGATCACGTCCTGCTTGCTCGTGAACCTCTGCCGGGAGAGGGCCTGGTGGGCAGGAGGCTGGGCCTGGCCCCAGGGCCCTCCGGTCTCCTTAGAAATCATCCTGTTGGGTCGAGGCAGCCCAGACTGCCCCAAGGCCAGCACCCTGGACTTTGGAGGGAACAGTTCCAAAGGTTCCAGAGCCACAGACCCTTCCCTGACCTCCCCATAGTCTCCCCATCAGCAGGCCCAGAAGCAGAGAAGATAAATCGGGCCAGGCCTTTCAGGGAGGAGCTCTGATAGGTGACAACTCGTTCTGTCTACTGCCACCTGTGGGCTCTGCCAAGCTGGGCTCCCTGGGGAGACAGAGGCAGTGGCCTCATGCAGAACACCCGCACCCACCTCCCGCCTCTCGCTCACTTGCTCTGCACCTACCAGAGGGTGGCTTTGAACGTAAGGGCCGATCCGCCTGAACCTCAACACAACCATCTATAAAATGGGGCAGTAATACCAGCCTCTTAAGGACACTGGGAAGACTCGATCAGATAAGGTAGATGCCTGTGGGCAGCAATCTGGGAACGAGAACAGGCTGGGAGCTTTTCTGGGCTCTCTGCCTGCCCAAGTCAAATTCAGGTGGCCCAAGCAGAACCGAGTAACCTCATCCTGCTTTCAAGACGCCCCTCCACTGCTGTGCCAGCCCTTAGGAGCAGGGCTGGTGCCCGTGGGACATACCTGGTAGTTGCACTCGGGGTCGAGGCAGTGGTAGTGCTCGCGGTACTGGTAGGCGCAGTGGATGTGGCCACAGTGCTGACTGCCTGAGAACCTGCAGGGAAGAAGGGGTGGGCTCAGGCCTCTCTGGATACCAGCTCCAGGGCCCTCGGCCTGAGCGGCTGAGCAGAGTCCGTGCCCCTGATCCAGGGAACTGCTGTTGCGGTTCAGGGGCCCTGGGTGGACACGTGGAGGGGCAGAGGTGGTCTGCTGGGGTGAAGGAGCAGAGGCTGAGAAGGCTAGGGCGAGTGACGGGGCCGCTGGGAATCCCAGACCCACTGAACTGCAGACCCAGCCTTATCTGCCCCGGGAGGGAGTGCCAGGTGGGGCACAGAGGCCTGGCACCAAGATGGGAGGAGGAATTTAGGCCAAGCCAGAAGCCAGAGCAGGGTCAGGGGAAGAGCCCTGGGATGGGATGGGTTGGGATGGGATGCTGAAGGCATGAGCCCCCAAGGTGGCCCGGTTGCCGTTTCTGCAGGTGCTGCCCGCCCACCCCTGACTCAGTGCTGGGCCAGGTGCTGGGGACTCCAGCTGCGCCAGCCCAGGGCTCTGTTGCTAAGAGGTGTTAAAGGGCTCTCTCTGTTCTGGGCTTTCCTGACACTTGAAACAGTCCAAGAGTTATGAATTTTTAAAGCGCAGCATCTGTTTGGCTTCCCGTGGCAGGGAGCGCGCTCTCCGGCCAACTCCGCAGCCAAGAGCCCCGTGCTGCCTGGCCACCACCTGCCCTCCCAGAGTACCCCAGGCCTTCTCCAGGCCCCAACGCTGCCAGGGCGGGGGCCTCACAGCCTGGACGATGGCCACCGGGGACAGGGCCCCGTGACAACCGTGGACAAGGTGGTGAGCTCAGCCCGCCTGCCCCGCTGCGCCGCGCGTGGTGTGGGGCTGCGGGAGGGAAGCCCCTCGTGCGGGGAGAACCTCTTGCAAATAAATATTGAAGCTGCCAAAAGGGCCATCTGCTGAGGCACTAATAATAATGGTAACAATAATAATAAAGAGAGCAGAGCAAAGCTGAAAAGACAGGGAGGGACAGGGGAGGGAGACACAGAGAGCGCCGGCAAAACTATGGGAGATCAACAGAAAGACGGCTGCCAGGGCACAGCCCCGGCCTTGTGCTGCATCCCCAGGGGCTGGGTGCCGGGGGGCCTGAGTGGGGTGGGTGGGGGAATCTGAAGGTTCTTCACCTGCCAATCCCACTGCCTTAAGGATGTAAAGGGGCAGGTCTGGAGTCAGGTGGTGAGGGGGAGCACACTGAGGCCACCTGCCCACATCCCTTCTCATCCCCAACCGTTCCACAGGGGCCTGCAACCCCGCCTGCCACCCCCCCACCCGGCCCCAAGTGGAGCCTTTTTAAAAAATTTTTAAAAATTTATTTATTTATTTATTCATTTATTGAATTTATTTATTTTTTGCTGTGTTGGGTCTTCGTTGCTGCACACGGGCTTTCTCTAGTTGTGGTGAGCGGGGGCTACTCTGTTGTGGTGCGCGGGCTTCTCACTGCGGTGGCTTCTCTTGTTGCGGAGCACGGGCTCTAGAGTGCAGGCTCAGTAGTTGTGGCGCGTGGACTTAGTTGCTCCGCGGCATGTGGGATCTTCCAGGACCAGGGCTTGAACCCTTGCCCCCTGCATTGGCGGGCGGATTCTTAACCACTGCGCCACCAGGGAAGCCCACAGTGAGCTGTGGAGGGGGGGACCTGCACTCACCTGTGGCCAGGCCCTGCCTTAGGGCCCTTTCAGGTACCCCAGTCCTGCCGGGGGTACAAGCTGCTTAAGGGCATGTGGCCTGGACCACATCAAGGGGGCTGGGGCTCTGAGACGGGGCAGAGGGCAGGCCTGGGGAGGGTTTGGAAGCAGGAATGCATGGGGGCGGGGAGGCAGCAGGCACCTTGGTACTAGTGGTCACATGGACGTATGGTCCCATGGTGCCCAGGCATTCCTGCCCCCACCCACCTTCTCTCCATGGCAGTCTCCTCCCCAGGGGCCTACCTGGCAATATATTTCTGGTAAATGTTTACATCTTCAGTGGCAGCTGGTTTATCTGTGGGCAATCCGTTCCTGGTGAGAGACACACAGGGCACAGATGATTAGCAGACGAGGTGGCCTGATGCCCCAAGAGTGTCTGGGGGCAGCTCCCTGCCCTGGGGCCCTGGCCCTTCTCTCGCTCACTGTGTAGTGTTCTGGGCGCTTAGGGTGGGACTGGAAAAGTCCTTAGGCAGAAAACTAGCACAGGTTCAATTAGCCCACCTTTGGCAAGGGCTGGGCCGTCTTCAGCTGCCAGGGCTGGAGGGCCCTACCTTGGGCGTGGATCTGACCTAGAGTCCAACAGCATAGGAAGCCTGGGAAGCTGGGGCCTGGCCGCCTTGCACACAGAGAGTCAGGATGCTGCTGGCTGAAGAGGGGTACCAGGTACCACTGGGGAGGACGCCAGGGGAAAGTGCAGGAACAGCACCAAGCAAGTGTGGCTGGGTGGTCGGAAAGGCCTCCCCGATGCCGAGGGCAGCCCCCTAGATCTACTCCCAGGTTTCTGGACCCGCCTCCAGGAGGGGTGGCTGAGGGGAAGGGTCTCACTCAGCCCCACGCATTGATCCATCAGTTATTTTGCCATGGTCTAGGGCTTTGCGCTGGGTGTGCCCACCCCACCCCAGCCTCCTACCTTCTCTTGCTGCCTTCCCCATGGCGCAGGCTCTGAACCTGGGAGCCCTGGCCATCAGCCTGGAACCCAGAAACCCCAGCCCAGAGTAGGGCTTTCCCAGCCAACCATAAGCTGGCAACTGGCCCTCACGGTGGCAGGCAGAGAAAGCCTGTCATGGGCACGTGGGGGTTACAGTACCCTGCGGCATGTGTGTTAGCAGATGAGCACGTGCACAGAAGTACAGGCAGACCCTGGAGATACTGCAGGTTCACTTCCAGACCACCGCCATAAAGTGAATATCGCAATAAAGCGAGTCACACGAATTTTTTTTGGTTTCCCAGAGCATAGAAAAGTTACGTTTATACTACACTATAGTCTGTTAAGTGTGCAATAGCATTATGTCTGAAAAAGCAATGCATATGCCTTAAATAAAAAAAACTTTATTGCTAAAAACTGCTGACCGTCATCCGACAGTGCAGGGCTGCCACAAACCTTCAATCTGTAAAAATACGCAGTTATCTTCGAAGCGCAATAAAACAAGGTGTGCCTGTACCCGCCGTGAGGGCACATGTGCGCACAGCAAGATGTGCGGTGTGCCTGTACCCGCCGTGAGGGCGTGTGTGCGCACAGCAAGAGGTGCGGCGTGCGGGCGCGTGAGCTGAGTCTGAGCGATTATGTAGGCAGAGGAGCGTGTGCGTGCGTGTGTGTGCGTGCGCGCGTGTGCGGAAGCATGTGTGTGAGAATCTGGGTGCACGGTGGATGTGCATAAGGTATGGGTGTGGGTGTCCATAAGTGTGAGCTTCGGAGGCAGGAAGTGGGCCTCTGGGCCACTCCAGTCCCGGGTGCAGGGCTGGCAGTGAGGGTGGTGCACGCCTTACTTGACAGTGGAGACGGTCCCCGTGGTGATGGAGTCTGTTTTGGAGAAGGTTGACTTCAGGTACTCGGGAGTGTTGAAAGGCAGGGAGGCAGGTGGCTCAGGGCCTGGCCCGGGGGCACTGGGAGCAGTGGGCACGCTGGCGAGGGGTGCAGGAGCCAGGCTGGGGGTGGGCGGAACCTTGGCGGGGCCCGGCTTCTGGATGGCCCGGACGTCGTACTTGGAGGGGCGCCCCACCTTGCCCGTCTTGAAGGCGATGGCCCCTCCCATGTCGGGGCTGCCCTCCCCGGGTTTGAAGAGGTGCAGGTACTTGACGTTCTCCAGGTCGTACTTAGACGGCTTCTTGTAGGCGCTCCCGTTCTGGGGCCGCAGGTTCTCACCCGTCTTCAGTTTCTGGATGAAGAAGTCGTACTTGGAGGCACGGGCCACCAGGCCCTGCATGGGGACACTGCTGTGTGAGGGCAGGGGCAGGATGGTGGCCTTGGTCTCCAGGTGCGTGGTGCTACTGGGCAGCCGCAGGCCAGGCAGGGAGCCCAGGGCCTCCTTGCCGGCCCGCCCCTCGGCTGTGGTGCCGTGGGCCGGCCAGGACAGCTGCTCGCCGGCCTTGAGCTTGCGGATGTACTCCTCATACTTGGAGAACCGTGCCCGCTTGCTGAGGGCGTCCTCGGAGGCGGGCAGCGCGGAGGAGGTGGCCGCCTCTGGCGTGGAGCCCGCGTGCAGCTTCTCGAAGCTGATCTTCCCGGCCAGCTCGTCCCTCGTGTTCTGGTCATCATAGCCAAACATGCCAAGGAACTCGGTCATGGTGGAGGCCGCGTAGTCCCGCAGCGAGGAGGCCTCTCCTATGGCAGGGAGGAGAGGGGCCGTCACCTCTGGGAGGGAGCAGGGTAGCCCAGGGACAGGACCCACCCCCAGCCCCACTGCCGCCCTGCCCACAGAGGGAGGGGGCCGGCCTGGGGAAGGGTGGAGCGGGACATGATCTATGGACATTTGGCTCACTTGTTAGGTTTTACGACTCTTAAATTAATTTGTTTAAAAAAAAAGTAATTAATACTGGGGTAAAATAAAACGAGTTCATCAATGCCAGGAAAATCAATTTCCTAAATGTTCTGGCCGATGGCTTTTCAGTACATTAAACAAAGTTTCATAAATGTCTCCGCTCTCTTGCCTTGGCCTAATATGAAGGAGAAGTCATTTTACTGGAAGTAAGGCCAGATCCCAACCTGCCTCCCAGGGTGGGGGTGGGAATGGGGGCTGGGGACAGGTAGGGCTGTGAGCCAGGGGCTGGGCAGTCAGGAGGGACCCCAGGGGCTGAGGGAGCCACTGGGGATGGGGTCAGGGGTGGGCCTGGCTGAGCCTGCCTGGAGGACCCTCCCTGGCCCCCACAAATGGACACACAGGCCCCTTGTCCCTGGGAGGATGAGAGGCTCGCCCCAAGCCTCCTCAGGACCTGTCCTCTTGGCCCTTCCCGGCCCCCCAGGCTGCTGATGGCCCCAGACAACAGGGCCGACGGGCAGAGAGCCTGCGGATGTGTTCACTCAGACTCCCTCAGGGCCCGCCCACCCCAGCCAAGACTTATGACGAAGAGAGTCCTTCAAACCTCCCTGCCACCTTCTGGTCACTTGTGCTCACGCACGAGGGTGGGCCACCGAGGAGAGTCAAGGCCGTAAAGGCAGTGGCTGAGTCTGGCCCATCTATCGCCCCACTGTGTCCACAGTGGGGCACACGGAGAATCCCCCAAAGCAACCTCCCCACAGGGACATGCATGCACGCGTGCACACTCAAGCTCGCAGCCCTAGCGACCTTCCCCGCCCACACACACACGTGCACACAAACCACTCCCAACTCCACAGTCAGCTCCCCAAGATGAGTCTCAGGATGGCAGGGGCAAGATGACCCTGTTCTGCCTGGCGCTGTTCACTGGAGACAAACTCCTTCCACACACAACCTTCCTCCACAATAGGCCTGCGACTCCCCAGCACACGCATTCCTGCACAGAGCACTCGCTGAACACCGGCCATGTGCTACACCCTGAATCAGGAGTGGGTACACACAGGTGGGTGAGACTCACCTGGGCCCCAGGGCACATGCGTGTTCTCTCCACTCATGTCTGAGCCTGCACACCCAGGCACACAGAGCGGCAGGACCCCAGGCTGGGGGTCCTAAAAGCACGGTCAGGAGAAGGCGTGGCCGAAGCAGGGGTGGGAGGACCAGGACCCAGCAGGGCAGCCGAGGAGGGCTTTCCTCCCAACCACACCTGGAAGTGGTCTGAGAGCGGGGCTGGGCTCTGGCACAAGAGAGAAGCTAGCAGCACGTAGAAAGAGCCTCTGAGCTCCTGGGAGGACAGGCAGGAGGGTAGTCCTGCGGGGACCGGGACGCGCCAGGTGCGGAGACAGGACAGTCACGGGCAGCACCTGGCACACAAGGTGGGCAGAGCGACTCAAGGAACCGACGGACAGCTGTTCCTCTGGGCGGGGTGGCCGGTGGGCTGCTGTCCTGACCTCAAGCTTCTTGGGGTTGGGGACCCAGTCTGGGAGGAGTGGGCCCTGGCTGCTAGATTCAGTGGCTCAGGGACCAGGGAAAGGGGCTAAAAATAGCTGGAGGCAGCTGAGCCCTCACTATATATGGCAGAGAAACAGAAGGCTCTGAAGGGCAGGCGGCTTAGAGCAGGGAGGGGGCCAGGCAGGGGTCCCAGGGGCAGCCCAGAGGCCTGCATTCCCAAGCCCATGGTGGGCAGCCTGGGCTCCGGCTGCCTGGCTCCAGTGCCTGGGCTGAGCAGGCCGCCCTGGGTGTCACCCTGCAGTCCCACTGGGCCTCAAACCCGAGGGGCGAGGCCTGCAGCCACGAGGCCACTGGCAGTTCTAGCCCTGCCTCCTGCCATCCTAGCCCTCCACTACCCCGGGGAGGTGCTGGGGCGCTGAAGGGACAGTGGCCCTTGTCCCTGTCCCTCCCCTCTCCTCAGGCCCAGCGCGATCACCTTGCGTCTGGGAACGGCAAGGGCTTTTCCTATCAGAGGAAACTGAAGGTCACACTTTTCCTCATTGATCTTGCAACGTTTGTTAATTACTCTGTCACTGATGTGGCGAAGGGTAATTAAACAGCTCTGTTTATATCTTATATGCATAATTATGTGGCTGCGCAGGGCTCCCCGCGTAGGGAGGACATGCGCCCCTCGCTTCAGGGGAAGGGGATCGGGAAGTGGGCAGGGAAGGCTCGGGACACCAGGCACAGCCTGGGAATGAGGCTGGGGAGCTGAAAAAAGACCCCAGGCCCAGAGTTCCCGTCCTAGCGGAGACGCCCTCCCTCCCCAGAGCAGAAGGAGCTCCTCATCTAAGGCCAAGCAGACACCAGAAAGGCCAGCTCTTAGCCATCTCGTGGGAGAGACGTCAGCCAGGGGACCGCGTCTGGGGCAGGTGGGTGTAACGGGATATGCTGGCTGGGTGTCGCTCCCCACATGCATGTCCAGGTACTGCGCCCCCCAATAGGCTCCTCCCTATGCAGGTGCGTGTGGACAGTCGTCTACCCACACGCCGTCCGTCCATCCGTCCCTCCATCCATCCGTCAGCCTGTCCACCAGTCCATCCGTCCATCCACTGCTTCCTGAAAGCCCACTGTGTGTTCGGCAGCCCACCCCAGCCCGGCTCACACGTCTGGGAAGCTGCCTTCTCAGGCCCTTCCCTCCTCACCCCTGCTGCCCCTGAGGGAAGAGGGCACGCTCCGTGGACACACACACCACTCCTTCCCCGCCGGGCCGCCCTCCTCGTGGGGTTATGTCCCGTCCGGGGCTTAGACACCCACCTGAAGCCTGCTTGGCACTGGGGCCACTATCATCCTTGGAGGCTGCCCCGTCCGAGTCCTTCTCCTCCATGACGCTGCCATCCTTGGGGGGCTCTTCGCCATGGTCTTCCTCGTCGCTGCAGCCCTGGGGCTGCACCATGTAGACGCCCTCGGGCGGCAGCTCCAGACCCTCCCGGGCAGTCCGCCCCAGCACGGGCGTGGGTGCCGGCTCCTCGCTGTATTCCCCGTTCACCCACTTCTCGATCACCGCCCGCCTCTTGTCCTCTTCGCTGCGGGGGGCCCGGGCCACCCCCGACTCAGGGCCACTGCGCACTTTGTCCCGGGGCCGCAGTGGGCTGTCCTCGGCCTCCGCTCCCTTCTCCACCACCACCTGGCGGCTCAGCTTGGCGCAGATGGCGTTGAGCTTCAGGCCGCCTTTGCGTTTGGCCGCCATCGCGGGCTTGCCTGCAGGCGGGTCGGGGCACCGGGTGCCTTCAGCTGCAGGGATGGAGGAGAAGGGTCAGAGGCGTGTGTGCCAGGCCCGGCCACCCACCTCGACAGCCGGGGCGGATGCCCTGCCCCCGCATCCCCCAAGCCAGAGGTCTCTCTCTCCCCAGTGACAGTTCCACCGCCCCGTCCCAAGGCCAGGGTGTGTTTGTCCCCTCACTAGACCATGAGCTCTATCCTCAGAGCCTGGCGCATACTAGGGGGTTCAGGAATATTCTGTAAACGAGCAAACGAATGAATGAACGAATGACTCTTTAAACGCAAGGGGCAGTCTTCTTCCCAGCACCTGGCTTCTGGAAACATTTCCTCCCCTTGTTTGGCCCCAGGAGGCAGGACAGACATGCCACAGGACCTGGCTCCGCCTTCTCTGCCTCGGCCAGCTCCTGCTGCCCTGGAAGGCCTGGCTGGTCCCACGAGGCCCACTTTCCAGCCCTGAGAAGCTGGGAAGGTTGGGATTCCTCAGAACCCCAGCAGGAAGCCCAGAGGCTGCAGTTACGGGGCCTAATCCCTCAACACGACAGCCCAACGCAACTGGCCGAGAACCGTTAACTAGGCTGCCCCAGCGCTAGCCACCTCCCTCACGGCTGCTGAGCGGGGGCGCCCAGGGTCCTGGGGGGTAAATGGCAAGACCACTAACCATACAGCCTGGGACCCGCCACAAAGGCCAACAAAAGTGGACACACCTCCACCTGTTTATTTGTATATCCTGTCTGTCCACCCATCCACGTAGTGAGCTCCTACTGTGCGCCAGACCCCGAGGTGGTACCAGGGGCGGGCGGCGGCCATGGCAGACAGTCTTGGCTTACACTCCCTCTGTGTGCACAGGGAGCCCCACTGAATGCTCTCAAGGCAGGGCTCCTCCGTGCGGCCCTCAATAGAGAGGTGGGCGTGGCCGAGTCTCCACACAGGTCAGAAGGCTAAGCAAGGGGACTCTGCTCCCAGATCCATGGTCAGAAGGGGCTTCACTATAATGGATCGAGACCCTAAAAACCCACACGCCTGGAACGCACTGAGAGGCTTACTCAGACAGGGATGGCCACGCCTGTGCCAGGAGCTCATCTACAAGCAGACTTGGCTTGTACACACAGATGGTTGCCCCCCGATACAGACAATGCCCAGCTGCCCCAGACCCTTGACTCGAAGCCAGCTGCCCAGGGATCCCAGCCCAGTTCCCCCAGTCCTGCAGCCCTGGCTCTGCCGGGCCCCACCCTCACCCCTAGCTGGATGCCCACTCTACCCACGTTTTTCCGCATCTCCAAGTCTGTACTGCCCACACCCAAAACTCCAAAAGCATCATCATGGGTTCCTTCTCAAAGCTCAGCAATGGGGCCCCTCATCATGCCATCCCACCCGGCCTCAGGGCCAGCCGCCAGGCTCCGTGACACCAAGTTTCCTCCAGCAGGCCTATGGGGAGCTGGCCTCACCTGGCCCCCTTTGTCCCCGGCCCTGGTGGAGAAGGGAAGGGTGGGAGTGGGGAGCCTGCTCTATTTTTACCGGGAGGTAAGCAGCCAAGTGTGTATGGCAGACGGCAAATGAATCTATAAATATTTATCCCAAGGAAGAGGGAAGCAGAAGCTCCCAGGCCTGCACTTGCTGCTGGTGACACCCCCTCCCTGGGCCCCCACCCATCCTGGAGCCTCCTGGCACTTGGGCCCACCCAGCCCCGCCCACCCGCTCCTGATCTCGGCTGTGTGCCTGCCTCAGTCCCTCACGGGCCCCCGCCAGCTGCGATGCAGCTGTGCAGCCAGGGCCCACCCCCCGCCCGCAGGCCCCTTTGCTCCGCCCATGCCCCCTACACCTGCCCTCCAGCTGCTGCTCTGCCCCAGCCCACCTGCCTTCCAGATGTTGCCCTCCCTCTGACTCTACTGCTGGTCCCAGGGGTGGCGGTGGAGAAGGGGTGTGGGCCTGGGGTGCAGGGCAGGAGGCAGAAGCAGGCCTTACTCCAAAGGGCAGATGCGTGTGAGTCTGGGGCTGCGAGCTGGGGTGTGTGTGTAAGAGCTGAGGTCCAAGGTGCCTGCCCGCCCGTCTTCCGGCCCACCCTGTGGGGCCTTCTCCCCTCCCCCTCCATCAGGGCCCTGGGACCTGCAGACTACCCCCCTCGTGGTCTGACCCCAGGCTCCCGTCCATGTAAACATTCCCTTGACTTTCTTCCCTAAAATATAAACGCCGTGGCCAGGCCTCAATGGGAGGAAGCCATCCGTCCCCGGCCCTGTCACTGCCCCTTTCATCTCCTTCCCGCCACCAGCCTGCCCGCTGCTCTATTTACACTGGACACTTCCTCTGGGAACAATACTGCCCAGGAGGCAGGCTTGGGCCGGAGGGTGGGAAGGCGCGGGGGCTGCCGTACTGCTCACCCAGGGCCGGGCTCCAGAGAGGAGGCGAGGGGCGTGGCGGCTGCAGGGATCCCAGCCAGGCCTGGGGAGAGGAGTGGGTCAGTATCTGCACGCAGGCAGCCAGCCCAGGGCTCCCCCAGCCTCCTGCCTGGGGCCCCAGTGATGCCGGATGGGCCAGGGCGAGCCCTGGGAGGTGGCACAGCACCATGGTATGGCCTGGCTTTTGGGGTCAGACAGTCGTCCTGGCTCCGGCCCCTCGCTAGCCCTGGGCCCTGGTCGAGCTTTCTCCCCGTGAAAAGGGCTGCAGGACTGTAAGATGAGACAGAGTGCTTGTCTGTGCCAAGCACAGGGCCTGACAGTCAAGGACCTGGGGAAAGGCAGCTGAGCCCTGGGAGGGGACAAACAGGCAAGTGTGGCGCCACATCTGGGCACGAGACCCCTAGACCAGGAAACGACACCTGGCCCAGAAGAGGCAGAGGGGACAGGAGAGGCTGGAGGGCTGGGCCGCGGGCAGGCTGCCTACTCAGCAACAAATGGCCCCTCGCCGGCTCCCACAGTCTGAGCCTCCCCTCCCAGGGCTCCAAACGCAACAAGCCCCCAGCAGGCAGGCAGCTCTGTCTCCAAGCTGAGTGGGTCCTGCTCAGGGTGGAGAAAGGGAGGGGCGAGAACTGGACTGTCCCTGCACCTGTTGGACACTAGCTCACGCCCTCTCACTATGATCCCATGAGGCAGGTACTGTCGTCGTCCCATATGACAGAGGAGGAGACTGATCCTGGAGCCGTGAAGACACTCCAGAGCCCGAGCTCATGAAGGTCAGGGCTCAGCAAGGTGCGGGGCCGCCACCATGTCCCCACAAAGGCTCCAGGAAGTCCCAGGCCTCCCTGTCCACCTCCTCCTCACCCTCACTCCCGGTTCCCATAACACGGAGCCCCTAAAGTGTTAACTGTGATGGTAAAATGGTGCAGCAGATTGCTACAATAAATAATTTACTGATATTTATAAATATGTAAATCAGCCAGCTTCAGAAATCGAATGAAGGGAGGGCCTCGGGAGAAGGGCCCGCTATGGCAGGAACCTCATCACTCCCTCCAAAGGCTGGGGAAGGCCGGGGCTCCTGCCAGTTCCGAGGGAGAGAGGTGGGGGCTCCTGTAGCTGCACCTGGGCCCCTCATCCCTGATCCCTGGGGACTACGGGGGTGGCTGGAATGGCCACTTCCTCGCCTGGTCAGGGCCAGGTCCTCCCCTGCCCTGGGCAGCCCGGGCTCAAGGGGACCAGAGGCTCCAGTGCCCACTGCCCATGGCTGGGTACCTCAGAGTCACTTGTCCTGCCTTGGGGGTGGGGGTTAGTCCCCAGGGGCTGGGCAGGCCTGGCAGCCCCTCCCCACCAGTGAGTAATGTGTTTTGGGGCCGGGCGGACTGTCAGCTACCAGGCTCCGGGTGCTTTATGGGCTCTGCCTGGTGGCTCTGAACTCCCTGGTAGGAAATAAAGTTCTCCCTGCGTGTCCCTTCTAAACATTTCACTCAGTGGAAACGGTGTTTAAGAAAAATGAGGACATATTTCTTCCTAAGGATGCAGTGTCCCCTTTGGGCGGCCTAATGCCCGCTGTATATCAAGAAGTGGTGAGGCAGGGGCCAGGCACCCGTCCCCTCGGGTTGGGGTGGTCTGGGCCCTTCTGCCTGCTGCCAGGCGGCTCGGGGGCCGTGGGCACCGCTGGGTCGCTCTGGTGGCCGCCCTGGCCCACACTGCCTAGAGCAATATGACAGCTGGTACCCTCTGAGCCAGCTGTTTAAAGTTGCCCAGTGCTGGGCAACTCAGAGCATCACCTCAGTGGTCCCCCAGCATCCCCATACGGCCGCTGTCCTATCCCCTGTCCTATCTCTGGGTGAGAAAGCAGAGCTCACAGAGGTTGTCAACTGTCACGGTCACCCAGAGAATGTGCCAAAGCCGGACTCCCACTGGGCTCCGATGTCTCACCATCTGAGACCCCACACATACCTCCCACAGCCTCCCAGCTAGGGTGGCAGCAGTGTTGGAGCTTCCCTGCAGCCCCTAAGAGCTTGAACCTGACAGGCCACAACCCCAGTGCTGGGGTGCTGCGCCTATGTTCAGGGTCTGGGCTGAATTCTGAGGATATGAAATGAGCAGGCGGACTGTCCCGGTTCCTGCCATGACGGACTGTTCAGTTTAGACGAGGGGGCAGACGTTCAAGTCATTACAAGCGTGATCACTGTGGTGAAAAGTCTCGGTGCCACAGGAGCCGCGAGTCTGGGAAGCAAGGAAGGGTTCCTAGAGACATCTGCTCCGGCCCTGCTCCCCACGAGCTCCCTCAGGGCCCCCCCCTCCCCCTCCCCCTCCACACAGCCCATCTCCATCTTAACAGCTCCCACCCCATCTCCCCAGCCAGGACCTGTCCCCGAGGAGAAGGGTGTCCTTCCCTCTTGGGCCCAATCCCATGCCTCGTTTTTGCAGGTGGGAGGAGTGGCCACTGCCCTTCAGGGCTCTCAGCTGGGTCCCCTGGTCCCCAACAGCTCCAAGTCGGGAAGCGGGGGGCCCAGCCGCTGGGGGCCCTCCTCGCCCCACTTTGTTTATTTATTTATTATGATTTTTTAGTCCAGTTAAAAGGTTTACTATCCAGACGCGTCTAAGTGGCCTCACTTAGCGTAAGTAACTCTATAAATCAGAGGAACTGTTAGCATCCACCACACAGGCTGGCCATCAATCTCCCCCAGGTCACAGCCAGACAGGAAGGGGAGAAAAGAAGAGTTACCGCCCAGGGGAGATTTAAAACACACACACGCACACGCACACTGCACACACAGACCGTGCGCACGCACACACGCTTGGGCGTCTCTGTATTTGTACAATCATATTATACTCATACGTGCACACGAAGAGCGGCCCGGAAACCGGCTGTGCTGTGTGTGGCATGATAACAACGCACAAATGTGGCTCCTACAGCCTGAAGGGGACACAGCCTGAGGGAGGGGTGAACCCCCGGGGCCGGGCTCTCCGTGCCTGAGCTGCCCTGCCCAGGCAAGCAGCTCTGGAGGGCGGCAAGGGGGCTCTGCAGGGTCCCCTCCCCTTCTGTGGCCCCTGCCTCTGCCAAACCCCAAGGGACCAGGCTTTCCCCTTTTGTGCGCCGGGGGCAGGGAGGTGGAGCCCAAGGACGGGGCAGGGAGGCTGTCAGCTGCAGGCCGCTGACAGGTCCTCGCCCGCCGTGCCCAAGGCTGGGCACACCCCAGACACACAGCACAGGACTCCAGTAGGGCAGCGCCGTCCAGAGGAGCAACCGGCTGCTGTGCAGAGCCCTGGAGGTGCCCAGGCAAGGCGACCTTTCCGCAGCGGCCTCAGGAATGCCTCACCTTCTCTTCGAGTAGGTGTGGCTGGATGCACACAGAGCTTGGACACAGACTCCCACCCCGTCCCCAGAGAGGCCCTGGTCCTAGAAGGCCCCACTAGGAACTGGGGTGGAGAGGCCACTCCTGGGTGCCCCTCGGCCTGTCCTGGCATCCCTCTGGGGGTCCCCAAGGCCAGGCCAGGCAGCCCGAGGGTGGAAGACCTGCCCAGGCCCACCTCCTCTCCTGCCTCGCCCCCAGGCCTCCCCAGCTCACCCGCCCGCCTGCCCACTGCATCTCCCCATGAACTCTATTTCTCTTTCCTCTCTGAAAACAACTGAGCTGTAAATACTGTTTAACCTTCTCCCCCCCTCCCCCCCCACCCCCTCCCCTCTGCACTATAAAAACACAAATATGCCATAACTCAGCCGGCCGGCCGCCCAGCCTCCAACATGCCCTGCGCCCGGGCCTCTCAGGAAGGTCATTACAAACGACTTTCCGATTCACTGCTCCTGAAATAATTTTGTGTATTAAAACCTGAATCTGCACTTTCTGGGGCCGAAAGCCTCGCTTAATTATGGCGGGTGTCCTTGGGACGGACAGTGATCCTTCACTCGCCAGCCGCACTCCAGCCCTCCGCCCGCCAGCCCGCCCCCCTCCCTGGGCCCAATCTGTTTTCAAAGTGTGTCTGTCCTTTATTAAATTGTTTTCTTTTCCACATTATCAGTTGCCATGGAGACCTCATCTCTCGGATTATTTGAATTTCATTATATCTATTGATTTGGGAGCATTTCATCTTTTTTATTGTTTTTCTGTCAATTTTCAAAACGAATAACCATCTAATTTGCGTCAGTGCTGATTATGTTTGTCCCTCAATAGAGGTCGGCAGCTGCGCTGGGGAAACAAATCAATGAAAAACCATCATAAAACTCCCCACTCCAGTCTCCAGGATGTGTGGGTGACATTCCACGCCTGCGAGAGACACACGCATCAGCTCCAAGTTCGGCTACGGTGGCGGCAGCTCCGCTCCACGTCCGCCTCCTCTGGCCTTAATATTTAATTCCGCGATTGGGGGCGTTATTAGTGGTGCTTTTATTAGTACGTGTGCCTGTGAGTGTTCGGTGGTGGGTTGGCTGTTTCACTAATTTGTGGGTGAGGCAGGGAAACCCCGGAGGAGGGCAGGGCGGACGGTGTTGGGGGTGTAGTGGGAAGCGGAGGAAAGGGGGGACGCCCTGGGGAGCGGATGGGGCTCGGGACCGGGAGGTTCGCAATGAGGGTCTGGAAAAGGGGGGACACAGCAGGGGGACCGAGCGAAGGGGAGGAAAAGAGGGAATTCAGATTGCTCACTTTGTTGGTTTTTTTTAAATAATTTATGCAATTTTAAGCATTTATGTATAAATTTTTTAATAAGCCACCCTGGAGCAGGATGGCCATTAACATCCCAACGTCCTTCTGTCCAATGGGCTGGCAGAGAGGATCAATTTCTGAGAGTACTTTCCCTTTTTTATGACATGATAAAATGCTTTTAAAGCAACTTACACAAATACGGAAAATTATTTTTCTTTTTTACCCCGTCCCCTCTCCCATTCCCTAACAGCCTTCTTATCCACCAGGGAGGGGGGTGTGCGCGCACGCACACTTGTGCTCGCGCTCTCTCTCCTTCGGGGGAGGGGGCTGGAGGGGAGGCTGGCCGGCAGAGAGCCCCAGTTCTAACTGGAACTGGCCGCCTGTCCTTCTAACAAGGGCATAAACTTTCATTACCCATGCACGCAGTCAAAGACAATTTAGGGAAACGCGCTGCTCAGAAAAGGAAAACCTCAGCGATTCGTGGCCCACGCTGCCGCTGCCATCTGGGGGGCTGCTGCCGTCTCCAGCGTGAGGGAGTGGGACCCTGAACCTCTGGCCCTGCCCAGAAGGAGGCGCGGAGGGGCCCTCGTGGGATGCAGCCAAAGAGGGAGAGGAGGGACCAGACGCAACCCTGGGAGCACCCGGCCTTGGGCAGGGGCCAGGCCCCCTGGGTCGTGCTCTCCCCCGACACCCCTTCGCTAACCCCAGACAAGCGTGGGTCCTTGAGGGCAAGCACAGGGCTCGTCATTTCTGCCACCCAGTGCTGTCGCGGAGCAGAAGCTCAGCTCTGTGCATGGATGGTCAGACAGAGGGACCAAATGAAGATGAAGTAGGAAACTGGGCCCAGATGGCCTGGGGTCCGTACAGGAGACCCACAGGTGCTGGGGAAAGGCTCCCTCTCCAGGGGTCACCTGCTTTGCAAGTGGGTCTGGGGCAGGAGTACCTCTGGGTGTAAAGGATCGGGGGCACCAGAGCGAGAGGGGATGGCCTGGCCACCATCACCCCAACCCTGGACTCGAGCCCCTAACGCCCTGAGACGGAGCCAAGCCCTTGTGAGGAAGAGGGCCTGTGCCCAGACTTGGGGACAATCCTTACTTCCATGTCCCCTTCACCTCGTAGACCCTCCTCCTGAGAGGGCTGGGGGGGTAGGTGGAGGGGCCTGAGGGGTGAGCCCTGTCCCAGGGCTGAGGGGGATGATCCTGGTTCCCAGGTGGGCCCTTCCCTGCCACTACGGGACAGCGTCCGGCCCGCTGAGACCACGCCTGGGCGGCTGGACTTTGGCAGCTTCCAAATAAGACAAACTGACATTAGGAACTTGGCCGCCCTCTAAAAAACCTCCCACTTTAAGCCAGTTACATCCCTGCCCCGGACATCAGTGTGCTCACCTGAGATGCAGGGTTGTTGAAAGGAGGACATGGGGTGACATGTCTGGCCCAGAGCCGTGCAGCATGGTGCCTGCCACCGTGCTGGATGGGGACTGTGGACAGGGTCCCCGCCTCGGTAGCAGGAAGCACTGGTCCAGCCCTGCACGGCCCTGCCTTCGTCCAGGGATCTGGGGACCCTCAGCATCCTCCTGCTTCCCCACCTGCCACAAAGCCCTACTTTCTCCTTGGGCCCTCCCACCCTGGAGCCCCCGAGCCTCTCTCACCCTGGAGCCACCCTGGAGCCTCTCCCCGAGCCTGAATGTGGGCAGCCCAGGAAGGGCCCCACGGTGTCCTAGACGCTCAGCGGCAGCAGCACGGGAGCACCCTGGTAAGGCCAGGCCACCCCCAGCCCTCGTGGGACGCAAGCGGAACAGGGCTGCACCCACCCTCCTCCTCTCTAGTGCGCAGCCCCCCCACACACACAACTGTCATTAAAATAACAAGTTTCTGTTACAATCTAAACATTCCCACATCACATAAAGGGTTATATTACACCCGAGTCACTCCCGGGCCCGTGTTTGCACAGAAAAGCTCACGGCAGGTCCCCCCTCCTGACGAAGTGACTTATTAAAGTTTAAACAGTAATTAACAGAACAATAAAAATAAAGGGATGTTTGGGGAGTCATAGCGCACACAGGGTTTTTGGCAGTGCCAGCAGTTTTTCAGTGCCCTGCGCTGGCAGCAAAATGCGACTGAGAAGCCAGGGGGCACGGAGGACCGGGCCAGCGTTGGGTCGGGGAGACTCCAGGCCTAGAGGGTGAGAAACTGAGGGCAGACGGGAAGGAGGGGATGAGGTCCGGGAAGCCCTTCTGGAGTCTGTACAGGGCCACCAGCCCCACTGGGATCCGGGGTAGCAGGGTGGGCACGGTGGAAGCGGGAGAGGAGGTCTGACACTGGCAGGAAACCCGCCGAGCCAGGTTGCGGAGGCTCTGCGATGCCAGAGTCTAGCTTGGCCCCAGGCACTTTCTGGGAGCCCAGTGCCCTGGTCACATCCAGCCAACTCCGGCATGGACCTGACTGGGGGAGGCATTGGGTACCCAGGCACCATGGGCATCACTAGACCCTGCGGTTAATGGTTCCTGGGCCTGGACCCCAGCCACTCCGGGCTTCTCTCCCAGTGGGGCAAGTACCTCTCCCTGCTCCCGTGGCCGGGGCAGTGCAATGTACACCCCTGAGAACTCTCCTCAAGCCACTGACCCCTACTAATAAGCATGAGTTGGGACTCAGGGGACAAGACTGCCCCTCTATCCTCTGGGAGGGGGAGACCAGATGGCCCAACCAATGCTGGGCCCCACCTGAAGGGGGGAAGCACCCGGCTCACTAGGCCAAGGTGGGCCCCACTGGTGGAGTCCTCCTTTGCAAAGGTCCACAGGGAGCCGGGCCCGGGGGGCTGGCCTAAGGCCAGGATGCCCTGCAACTAGCAGGCCAGGCCACTCATCCTTCCCCTCTCCCGTTCTCCCTGCACAAGTTCTGCCCAGAGGCTCAGACACCTAGGCTGGGTTTGGGGGGGTGGGGAGGGGTGGGGGGAGGCAGGGAGGAGCCTCGGGGAAAGGAGGGGCTCCACCTGGACGAGGCCAGTACGCTCACTACTTTTCCCTCAAAGCCTCGGGGGCTAGAGAAGAAGGGACAGCAGGAATGCTTAGTGGCAAACCAACGCACGTGTTTTATCTCATGCCAGCCAGGTGATGGGCACCAAGGTACCGCCGGGCTGGCCTTAGACTTACCAGCTCCCCAAGCTGCCCTCTCACTTCTTCCTTCTCCCAGACTCCCTGGGCCCCAGCTGTCATAGGCTACGTTGGTGGGGTGCTCTCCCAGGGCCGTGCTCTGACCTTGCAACCCAGAAGCCATGGCCAGCCTTGCTGCCCTCGCCTGTCCTTCCTCTCCAAGGAGAGCCTCTGTAAAATCAGTGTTCTCTCCTCACCACAGAACGTTAGTTCCCAAAAGTGTTTTTTCAGTATAGCATCCCCAACTCAGGTTCTCCCAAGTAGGGCAGAGCAAAGGGTGTGACACAGGGACACCGCGAGGACCATGCCGGTGCCCTCCACCTTCCTCTTGGCCTTCTCCCATCTCTCTCAGTGCCAACCTGCCCGGGCCTGCCCGGGGATCCTAGTTCTGCCGTAGCCTCCCTCTACCCTGGTGCCTGCCGTTGGCATCCTGGCCCAGCGTCAAGTCCAGAAGCCAGCCCCTGGCCCAGGCAAGCAGCCCCACCAGATCCCTGGCACAGGTTCCCCTGCTCTTTCCTCCACATCACAGCTGCAGGGGCTGACGTGAGCAGCTGCAAGCCACGCGTGGAGGTGAGACGCTGGGCCGAGGCCAGAGGCTCTCTCTAACCTTGTGTCTCCTAGGATCTGGTTCCTGGGCAGCTGGTGGGCACAGAGGGCAGGAACTCGCTTTGGCTGGGCCTCCATGGTGCCCGCCCATGCCACTGCCTCTCAGCAAGGCCCCTGCAGGCACAGCCGGCCAGGGGAGCACAAGGCCCCAAGGACCTGGGATCTGGGCACAAACTTTGCTTCAAAGACATAGAGAAGAGCCAGCAGCTTTCCTTTCCCTCTTTTCCAGGCAGAGCTCTTTGAGGCTCCACCCCCTGCCCCAAGATAAGGGACCCTTGGTGAGGGGAGGGTAGAGGGTCAGGCAGAGAGAGCTCAGGAAGGGGGCAGGCGATGCTTCCCAAGCAGCCAGCTGCTCTGCTTGGGAGCCAGGCTGCGAAGGAGAACGACAGGAGCTCCAACGCCCTCGCCAGAGGAGGCTGACTGAGCCACACGGTGCCCAAGGTTGGGGGGGGTGGGCAGGGAAGGTGTGCTGGGGGTTGGGAGAAGGACTGGCGGAAGGCGGGGCCCCAAGGAGGGCAGGTGGGGACAGAGGCCTTCTAACTGGTATGCTCGAAGGTGGGCAAACTGGGAGCAGGCCACTCATCCTAACCTGCTGTTTCCAGAACCCCCAACTTCTCCCCTGCCCCCCACGGCACGGCAAGGAGCTCTGGCTGGACAAGGAGCTCCTGCGGGTGGCAGCTGTCAGGGTGGTGGCCGTCCCAGATCCGTACAGAACTTTAGAACTGGAAGGGGTTTGAGGCCCGAGAGGTTGAGAGACTTGTTGAAAGCCCAGGTCACTCACGCGTCAGGACCAAGCAAATCCAGAGGCCCATTTCCTGACCTAGGCCCTGTCATGACCAGCAGATCAAATTGCTCCACGTCTGTGTCTTAAAAGGGAATTTTCTGTGACCTTGGAGACCGCTCCAGGGCCCATCAGCCCCAAACACCCCATGGATTCCCCCTGCTGGAGAGGCTTCAAGCCCCACATTTGCCCAGCTGGGCAAGGACCCCAAATGGTTCTGAACAAGCACCCCGAGGGTGCAGGGCCTGGGATTCAGGCTCCTCAGCTCTCCCAGGGAAGCACAAGTGGCATCTGGCTCTATGACCTGGCTTACCCCCGGAAATGAGTAGGACACGTGGGTGGCTGACCATGTGGGAGGGAGTGCCTGGGCACATGGAGGGCGCTCCGGTGTTGGCGGGAGGGGCTTCCTCTTTCAGGGACTGAGACCCCCAGAACTTGGGAGCTGTGCCCTGAAGGGAAGACAGGGCAAGCGCTATTCTGGGATTAGAGGAAGGGCCTGGGAGAGGCAGGCCCCGGGCAGGTAAGCACAGCCTCCAGGAGCCCCAGGAAAGAAGGCGGGGATGGCAGCAGGTGGCAGAGAGGTGCTATGGATGACACCGCTACCCCACCCTCCCTACAGCCCATCTCCACAATCCCCTTGCTGAGGCCAATGACGATGACATGAGGGGCCTAATTTAGGAGTATTTTTAAAACTGTGGCCCTGGTGGAGGGGTTTAGCAGTTGTCAGCCATCTGGAGTAAGGAATTACTGTCACCTCCCTGATCCTATAGTCCCTAAACCCAAAGCTGGCTACGGCTCAAGGGGGGAGGCAGCAGGTGGGTGGGGGACGGGGCCCATTCCAGGGCGGGGCTTCCCACAGGCCAGGAAGCACCTTCCCTCACCCTCAGAGGGGGCCTGAGGCCGGGGGAAGGGGGCCGGAGAGCCCCGTGTCCTCTGTGCCCACGCGGGCTCTCCCACCCGCTCACGCACGCTCACTCCCTGGGCCATGCTGGCTCGCGCAGGGGCCGTCAGGTAAATTAGATCTGAAAGCTGACAATTTCTGACCATATTTCCTTGATTATTTCAAACAAATGCACAGCAGCCGCTGTAAGGAGATTAAAGTGACATAAACGTCCCGAGTGGGAGGGGGGAGGGCAGAGGATTCAGGTCACCCCCATCCGTCCCCCGCCTGACAGACGCTATATCGCTATCCAATCCAATAAAAAATCCCCCCCTTTTGCTTTAATTAATTTTACAGCTAGCTTGCTTAATTACTTTCAATCAAAATCCTCCTGCCATCGCAAAATTAGAGATGGTTGAGCTCCATTAGCCTAAATTCTTCATTTCCATATAGAAAAGAGGCTGTCTGCATAGCCAGCCTGGGCCCCTGGCAGGACAGACGCCCATGTGCCCGCCCGCTGCCAGCCAGCCCACTCCTGGCTTCTGCTCCACGGCTATCTCTGGCCTATGCATTTCCCCTCATTCTCCTCCATTCTTGCTCCTTGGGCCGAAAGAGGTGAGGTCTAGAAGAGGTACACTCCCCCGCTGCCCCCAACTCTTCCCCTGATTCATGCAGGGACTGCAGAGCTGGGCTGGACTGTCAGGGTTGGGCTGCCCCCGGCAAAAGGAGGGACGATCCTGGGATCCTGCTACCCTGCTAAGGGGCCTCTGCTGCTCCCAACCCAGGGCAGACAGTTCTCCTGGGCTCTCTGCCTCATCCCTCCTCACGAGGCAGAGCTCCCAGCAGAGCAGGACCACTTCTAGCCTTGGACTTAGGCCCAGTAGGTAAAGACCCCTGGAACCAACATCATCCAGGGTCACCTCTCTGCTGCTTCCTGGCTAAGACCCTGCTCACCATCAGAGCGACTCCAGGGCCAGCTGTCTCCATGGTGCTAACGGGCAACATGGCGGCCCCCACAGACTCCCGTGTTCTCCAGGGGGCCCCATGTGGGCCCCTGCTCATCCTCCCGTATCCCCGGTTCCCAGCCTGCAACAGCTGCTCTGCTCCTCCACCCCCAGCCTGGGTCGGGTGGGTGGCAGGCCTGGGCTCTGTCCACATCCTGTGCCTGCACCAGCTCCCTTCTCTCCCTCCGCCTCCTCCTCACAGCCCCCAACCTCAACTCCGGAAGCTCCACTTCAGGTTTTCCAGGCTACAGCCCTGAGTGTCACCACAGGGTCCAGCCCAACCTGGGCTCCAGCTGATTAAGGATCTGCAACAGGATGTAAGGATTACAGTAAAACCTGGCTCCGGATCTACAGGGGCAGAGGGCCAAGTCCGGGCTCTGGGACTCCCCTCGCCTCCCCTTTCGGCACGCCCCCTCCCTCTGAGATGCTGAGGGCCAAGAAAGGCTGGGCCTCTGGGCCCTTCGCGGGATCTTGGCTGGATGCTGGGAATTGGATGACAAGGGGTAGCATGTGGGACTCAGGCCAAGTCTGGCAGGAAGGCAGGACTGGGATGGGGTGAGGAAGGGGATTTATGGCTGAAACCTGCCCTAGACCCTCTATGGGGACAGGAAGCCAACCTGGTCCTCCCTCTCAGGGGACCCGCATGGAGGTGGGGTGTCCTGGGTCTGACTCTGGAAGCTCTCAGTGAGGCCCTTCCAGGGAGCAGGCTTTAGGGCTGCCCCATCGCTATGGCTGAAGGATTCTGGGCTTGGGTGAAGTAGCTGAACCTGGACCTGAACCTGGAGCCAGTCTTCCTGGACACCAGGGACCCACGGTCAGTCTGCAGGCTCCTCGTGGATCTTGCGCTAAGGGTTATTTAACCCAAGTCCTCCTCTTCCTGGGTCAGATGAGTTTCTCAAATACATCCCAAGTACCTTATGGGCACTGTCCCCGCTGGCCCTAGGGATCCAGAGAGAAAGGTTTCAGGTATCAGGGAGCTCAGATTCTGATGGGGAAGACACACCAGCTCCAAAGCATTCCCCACGCCACTGAGGGCACAGAGGGGAGGCCAACTGTGAGTTCCAGGAAGGCTTCCTGGTGTCCAGGCCCAGGCTCTGCCTGGGAGGCCAGCAGGTGCAGAAGGAAAGGGGGGCGGCTCCGCTGGGCTCCTGTTCCTCCAGCCACTCTTCCCTCCACGCAGGGCTGCATCCTCTCTCCTGCCCTCTCTTCCGTGAGTCATCAGCAGAGTAGGCTAGGGAGCCCAGGAAAGGCAGGAGCAGCCCTCGGGGGCACTTACACACTTCCTGGTCACTCTCCCTCCCCCTGGGGCGGAGCTGAGCTGACTTCTGGCTCTGACCCTGATGCACCATGTCTGGCACAGACAGCCGAGTTGGTAGAAGGGTGGCTGGCAGAGCAAGTTCCGGGTCAGCTGCCCAGAGCTCGAAGGGGCACAGCCACAGTGGGGTGGTGAGGTTCCCCCCCATCTCCGGCCTGCCAGCCAGCACCTGTGGCGTGGGAGCACCTGCCTCTCGCCCCACTCACTCCTTCAACTCAGGAAACACTCCTTCGACTTGGGCCTGGCTATCCCTCCTCCTATGCATCCCTCAGGGGTCCCGGTTGAAATTTTACTTCTTCTGGGAAGCCCTGCAAACTGCAGGGCCCCCTTCCTCTGCCCTCTCATCACACCCTGCTCCCTTAGATAGCACTTCTGTAATATAACTTGGTTAATGACCCCTCTATTTAGCTAAACTGCAAGATCTGCGGGAGGGGACCACTGTTTTAGCACAGCGCCTGACCCAATAAATATTTACTGAACGGATACAGAAAACTAAGTGCTTCTCAAGTTCATAAGGGGTAGAGCTGGGATTGGGGGTGTGGCCTGACTTCTCTACCAAGCCCTGTGGAGCTCCAGGACCTTTCCTATCTGCGAGGGTAGGACTGGGTGGGACTGAGTCTGAAACCCCTTCTCTTGTGTCTCTGGCCCTCTTGAGCCTCAGGCTCACCTCCAAATGCCCTTCGCAGGGCTCTGCCTGGAGAACAAAAGAAGCCCCAGTTGTTCCCACATTTCTCTGGGAGAGGAACAACTGTTGCCGGCCAGGCCCTTGCTGAATAAATCCAGCAACTGTTTGTAGTACAGTGCAATTCTCTCCCGCTACTCCTGTCTCTGTCCCAAAAAAGGAGAAAAGGAAATTGAAAAAAAGATGAGGGAAAAATCCCATCCCAAGCCCCACGATCTCCCTTCCCCCCACTATCAAGTCCGTCTGAAAATGTTAACACACAGAGGGCACGGGGACAGCCACCTGCCATTGCAGACAACTGGGACAGCCGCAGCAAAGGGTGAGGCTGTGAGATCAGGACCCAAAAAAAGGAGGTGAGGGAGTGAAGGATGGGGGAGGGGGCATGGGGCAACAGGAAAGATCAAAGAAAACGGAGAGACTTGGAGGGCAGTGAATGCCCAGCCCAGCAGTCGAGGGAAAGGGCCCTGAGGACGAGTGGAGGGAGAGGCCAGAGACCTGCAGAGACACCCAGAACCAGAGGGCCCAGGAAGGCTCCAGGAGGCCAGGCTGGATGGGGAGGCAGGAGGTTTCTGTGGGAGCAGCAGGTACAGTGAGGGGAGGCGAGGGAGGGGAAGAGAAGTTGACTGGGTAAGAGGGAGAGAGGTCTATTAAAAACCTCAGTGCATAACACAAAATGTCAGGGTTTATAGCTTCATTCTTGGCATTGCCGGGACTGAGAACCCTGCACAGAAATGTCACCGCTTGTCATGTTTAATCACCTGCTGTTTGTTAACACCTTCCCTGCAAGGAGCCTGGTCTCAATCTGCCCCTGGGCCCCCAAGACACCCGGAAACAGAAAACATCCCCATCTCCTTCTTGGTCCCGCCTCAGGGTCTCAATGGAGGAGCTCCATTTGCCATCCATCTGAAGGTCTCCCAGGAGCCCCAAAGTGACCCTTCCTATCAGGCAGGCCAAGGAAAGGGACCCATATGGTCCTAGCAAGGGGCTAGGACCTCTGGCCGGGGATGGTATGTTTCAAGTGGCCAGAGCCAGGGTGCTCCCAGGCTGACTACCTTTCTCGTGCTCCTTCCACCTGCCTTTCTACGGCTGCCTGTCCCTTCTGTCTAATCCACTCCTGTCCCCCCACCCTGGGTGGAAGAGAAGATAAATAAAGGAGGGCCTGCTCAGAATCCCTGCAGCCTGGAATTCACCGATCTGTCTGCTTGAACAGCAACTGCCACATAACATCTAACATTCAAAGCCACCATCCTTCCAGTTACAATCCTGGATCACACCATCTGTGGTTCTGGCTTGGCTCTCTCTCGGAGCACGCTTTGCTAGGTTGTTTAGACTAGGAATTCTCAGTCCTACTGCCCCATAATTCCTCCCTCTGGGGTGGGAGGGTGGAGTAGGCCACTCAAGCAGCACGTGTCTTCCCAAGAACACCTGGCTGTTCCCCACCCCTGAAAGCATGGTATGGTTAACACCAGGCAAAGGGCTGGGTCCTCTCTCAGATGACACCTACACAAACTCAACACAAGCCCCCAGACGCAAACCCCATGCAGGGACAGCTAGCTGTCTGCAGAGCAGCAAGTTGATCCTGTACAGTTCCCGAGGTAGCCCCGTTACTTCTAGAAGCAGTGAGGGCCAGTGGTGAGCTGAGCTGCAAGGGTCTCCCGATCTTTCCTTCCAACAAAATCCACGCTTACACAGAAACATATCTGACAAACATGCATCCCAGGAGAATGCCCGTTCATTCAGACTTTCTTCCTGAAGAACGCTTTGTCCAGTCCATTCATTCCCATTTCTACAGAAACAAGTCAGAATGTTTTTCAACTCCCCTTTGCTGCTTCCCTGCAAACAGACGGGAGCACCCCTTTCTCAGGAGGTAGGCAATAATGAACGCTTTTAGAGGAGGCTCCCTTCAAAAAGTTCAAAATGCATTTGCATCAACAATTGCCTTTTACCTCGCAGGGAAGGCCCGGGGATGCGTCCACGTGTTACAGCTGGGATATAGGTGGAGCCCAGAGATGGGGATGTGGGCCAGGCAGCACAGTCAATAACCAGGGCTGAAAGTGGCCTCCGCTCCACGCTGCCACTGGAACGGTCCTTGGGGAAGCCCTACTCTGGGTCTGTCTCCCTGCATTTGGGAACAAATCCCTAAGTGTCTCTGGGCCTCCTGTTTCCCCACTGGTGAAACGGGACAACTCCCTGTGTCTTTTTCCCAGGGAATTGATGAGAAGAAATGGATAGTAGGTGTGGTGTGCCTGGAGTCTCTTGGAAGGAGGGCACTGGGTAAACTCACGGGGTTTCTGCCGTCATGATTCTGCATGTTGCACCCCTTCCACTACGGGGGGAGGGGGCTCAGTGTTAACAGGGTGGGGAGGAGTGGGGCCTCAGCTGCAAGGCCTTTCCTATGCCCAGCAGAGGTTTTCAGGCAGTGGCCTGTCGTGCCTGGGGAGGTGTGTGTGCACACCCGCTCGAGTCCACATGCACCTGGCTGAACGCAGCCCACGGAGCTGGAGCCAGGCGGTTTTCGGTGGCGCCAATTGTTAAGTAACCCGTCCTGGGCTGAGACTATTCTAGTTCAGGTGCTCAGGCTCGCCAGGACCCTGAGGGAGGGGCTGCGTCAATAAGCCCATCCTTCTGCCTCCAGGCTTGAGGGGGTTCATGGGCCATGGGTCTTTCCAGTCCTGGGCAAACCAGGGCGGGCAGTCACTACATTGCTGACCACATGGAGTGACAGCTGGAAACTGCTCCCAAAGCCCCTCCTTCTTGGGTGTCAAGAGAAGTGCTCCACCTCCTGGGTGCACTGCCCACGTGGGGTGGGAGGTCAGACTGGAGCCCCTCCCACCTTGGGGATTTGAAAAGCTGGTCCCCGTCATTGAAGGGGACCCTGAGCATACATGGAACGTGTCCTCTCAACTCAGCAGGCCAGGGCGGAGCCCCAGAGGAGCCAGGAAGCAGGGCCTGGCCTGAGGTTCAGGGGAGCCCCTTGGTCCAGAACTGTTTTGTCCAAGCCACTTGGATTTATCAGATGAGCACGGCCTCCCGGCCAGGCCCGCTGGTATAATCCTTTCATTAATTTACTATTCGATGGGAAATTACTCCTTACCCAGGAATATAAGTTTTCATCTTATTTTAAGTTAGATTCTTAAAGCAATTACCCAGGCATCTGGCGATGACTTCACCGCTGCGGCCGGGCCCTGGAGAGGAGAAGGGCAGCCCTGAAGCTGCACAGACCCCTGGCTCCCGGCCCCGGAGGGGAGGTCAAGGAGAACTGGGAGCCCCTAAACAACTCTCCTGGGTCCTGGGAGGGAAGTGGGGGGCACACCGTCATCTCTGATATTTGCTGTTTGTGAAAACACTCCTCTCTAGCACCACCTGCCCCGTGAACCTACTGGTGACAGTTGCTGAAAAGCCTCAGCAGCTGGTGCCGGGGGAGCATTTTCTATTTTTAATTGTTTGATCGGAATATTAACTCATTTAGGCCTGTTCCCAAGACACACTTCCCAGCCAGAGGGTTTCCCCCATTCCCCAGACCTTCTTCTCTCCCTGTCCAGTCAGAAATCAACTTTGAAATTAATAACTGGATACACAGACCTCTGCAAGTTTGCAAAGGATCAACACACCGGAGAGAAGAAGAAAGACGGTCCTCGCCGGCCACAGGGTGGCCCCGAGCCATCCTCTCAGCCACCAGGCGGGGGAGGTGGCTCAAGTACCTAAATGCCCCGCTGCTCCTACCTGACCCCACTTTTCCTGGCCAGCCTCTCCCTCTCCCCTCCGGTCAGCCCCACTGACCCAGTCTGCTCACTTGTCAACCTCAAGGGCGGGGACGCTCAGGAGGCTCCCAAGGCACGTGGCCCTGGGCTCAGAGGGGCCGGGCCAGAGGCTGACTTTCCTTTCAGCTTCCACTTCCGAGAGGGAGGGAGAGAGGGCAGCCTCTCCACGGAGCCACAGGAGAACCTGCCAGCCAGTCCTCCCCGGGAGCAACACCAAGGGCTCCAGGCCCAGCCCCGATGGGAGAGTCACCCTGCTCAGCCTGAGCTAAGTGTCGCTTCCCGTGCTGCTGGGGACAAACCTAACCCCGGGGGTCCCCTTACCCGTCCTCGGAAGGCCCCCGACCCAGCACTGGGACCACTTGGCCTCTTCGCCCTACATGCCCTTGGCCCCCCCTGCCAAGCTCTTCCCTCTCAAGGTCACAGGGCTGTCCACACCAGGAATATTTACCCACCAGACTGGCCCTGTTAGCAGCACTCACCACAAATATGCTTTCTGATAAAGTTGGCAGAAAAAAGTTCTAGAGCTGGAAACAGTGTCAGAAATCATCCCCCACCCGCACAGTGTGAGGCTGCGAACAGGTCACACAACCAGCTGGCCAGAGTCCTGGGGGAGGCTTTTGTTGCTCTCACTTTTCTCCTTCCTGTTTTACTTCCCAACATAAAGCCTGTTGCCAGGGGACCAAGGGCTGGGGATGGCTCTAAGCTCGTACTGGGTCTTGGCCCCCAAAGGGCGCAGCCCAGAGGCAGGGGCGTGGGGAGCGGCCCTCTGTTTCCTCCTGCCAGGAGCTCTCTCAGTGGCCTCTGGAGGACGAGGCCGGGCGGCCTCTTACCTCTGCTTCTCTCTGGGCCGTCTCACCTCGCTGAGCCCCCTTCCCACCCGCCCCCCCTTCCTCTGTGCACATGGGCTTTAATGTTTTTATTACCTGTTTGACTCACTGCCTTATTGCTTCTCCCCTTAATGGGGCCGTAACCGTGGAAACAAGGAATAAACGGGCACCAGAAAATGAGATGATTAAACAGGTCACCCTGGCAAAACAAACTCAGCCAAGGAACCTCTGGGGGTGGGGAGGGCAGGCTCCTCCTCCCCTCACCCTTGCCCAGAAGGCTTGGAGCTGACCGCGGACCAACGTCCCCGTCCCTGGAACTGGGGCAGATGCAGTGGGGCGCCCCCTGCCGGGCAGTGGGACACCTGGTCTATCCCTCCCCAGGCTCCCCTATCTCCCAGGCAGCCCTCCTGGCTGGCCTTGGGCCTCGAGCTCTTTGGCTGAGGGGTGGCAAGGAGGGAGGCACCAGGCCTCGAGGGAGGGAAGAGCGATGCCAAGGAGAAGATGCACTTCCTGATGACACAAAGTTCTAGAATTCGCTCCCTGCTGGCTTCCTGGATGCCTCCTGCTCTCTCACTGGGCTGGAGTCCCCCACCCGATGCATCTCCTGCTCTCACATAGCATATTCCCCTCCTCCCCCCCGCCCCCCCCGCCTCCAGGGGCCCCTTAGTTCATGGAGAAAGCCCTATACTAAAAGGCCAACGTATGTCAAGGTCCAACTCGGGAAGCTTTCCTCTGGGAGTCCCTGGTCTTTGGAGCCACACAACGTGTCTGTGTGGCTCCAAAGCCACATCCTGGACCAACCTGCTCTCAGCAAGCCTCAGGTCAGAAGGCTACAAGAGGGGCCCTCGTCACTTCAGCCTTAGCCCCTTGGCACTGGCCAGGACTGCGCATCCAGAAGAGCCCCCAGGAGGCAGCCCGTGGGAAGCTCTAAGAACAGACCCCACAGCCCGCTCAGGAGCAGCCCAAACACCACGCCAGGGGTCAGAGACCCAAAGCCCTGGCAGCGTGGGGTAGGCCTTAGCACGAGCCACCCTTCCTTCTGGCCTTACTCCCTGCACTGCGGGTACCCGGCTGGAGGGGTCCTGGGAGTGTGAGCAGGACCTAGAAAGGAGGAGCATGCCATAGCGAGGTCTGCTGCGGGGAGACGGAGACGGGCACGGGAGGAGATACAGCCACGTCCTGGACCACCCATTGGCTACTGCCCCCGTCCCCTCCAGGGCAGCAGACTGCGTGTGCAAGTCTGACCTCACGGCAAGACCCCCCCGCCCCCAAACCCGGTCATGGTTAGCAGCTAATGGGGCCCCCACCAACCACTCACGCCTACCTTCATCCTTATGCCCACTTTCCCCCTTCGTGTCATCCCTCACCCCAGCCCCACTCCTTCCTGTAAACCAGGCGTAGAAAGCTCTCGAGGAGCAAAAGCCCAGGTCCCAAGGGAATCACCAAATGTTTCCTGCCTGCCTCCTGCTGCCCCCACTAAGAAGCTGGAGAGGAGTTGGCGAAGAGGCCCATGAATCAATCAATTCCACCAGCGCTCACAGTGGGAAGGCGCGAGACCAGCCCTGTACCGCACACTCGGAGGAGACGTGAACGCAGAGCTAACTCTAATAATGGTCACCATTACAAAAAGCGGTAGCAGAAGAAAGCAGGGTTCCCGGCCTTGGTCTCTTGGGGCAGGGTACAGAAGCCTGAGTGCTGCCCTGACACACCAATGTCATGGGTATAACCAGGTGCTCAGAGCAGCAGGCCCCCAGCCAACCTCTGATCTCTTGTCTCTTTCCAGGGCCAACTGGGTGTGAGGTGGAAAAGGGGGAGGGGCAAGAAGGTAGGCAGGAGGGTCTGGCTTTAGGGAGCTGGGCGGCCTGGGCCAGAAGAGGCAGAAAACTGTGGTTGCACTATGGGAAGCAGCCGAGGCGGTGGGCTGTGGGGTGGAGGAGGGAGAGGAGTACAAGGCAGTAGAGAGAAGAGGCTGGTGGAAGTCTAGAAGGTGTGGGTGATACAGGAAACATCGTTTGTCTATCTCTGTCTGTCCCAATACCTCCCATCCTTTGTCAAGTTCAAAGGCCACTCCTTCACAAAGCTCCCTGGGCTCTCGGCCCCAGCACGCCCACCTGGTGCGACAGATAAACGCACCTGTCTCCCTCCACCAGACAGACCCCAGAAACCTGGGAAGGACCAGGCGGCCTTCATTTCTGCAGCTCCTACAGCGGGTGCTCCCCAGTGCTTACTGAATTGCAGACCTCACTACTTGCATGGGATTTCCTCCCCTTCAGGGCACGATATGTCCTGATGAGTCTGGGGTATGAGGATGCTACGCTGTGGTCAGGCAGCCAGAGGGGTGAACGCTGGACCACCAAGTTGCCACTTTTTCCAATCAATCCCAGAGAAGCAGCCTCCTCTCCTCCGCTCGCTGGGACCACCAGCCCTCCTCCTGTTCCCTGGCTCCTTGCTCTTCCTGCTGTACTCTGGCCCAGCTACCCCGGAACAGCTGCTGCTTGCCTTGGGGACCCACAGGCTGTCATTACTACAGAGCAACTTCCTTCCCCCCTGAAGAGGAGAAGGAGGAGAAGGAAAAGGAGGGGCAAGAGGAGATGGGGTAGCAGCCCGGGCGGTCAGGGTTTAAAAACCAGCTCAGCGGGGCTTCCCTGGTGGCGCAGTGGTTGAGAGTCCGCCTGCCGATGCAGGGGACACGGGTTCGTGCCCCGGTCCGGGAAGATCCCACATGCCGCGGAGCGGCTGGGCCCGTGAGCCATGGCCGCTGAGCCTGCGCGTCCGGAGCCTGTGCTCCGCAACGGGAGAGGCCACAACAGTGAGAGGTCTGCGTACCGCAAAAAAAAAAAAAAAAAAAAAGCAACAGCTCAGGGAGGGCAGTGTAAAGGACAAGCCTTGGGGCCTGGGGTGGGAGAGCGAGGGTGGGGAACAGGGGTAAAGAAATGGTCTGACTCTTCTAAGAACGGTGGGCCAGCCAGAGGAGGCTGACGGAGGGGTCAGGCGCATCACTAACCTGGCAGGGTCCAGGAAGAGGAGAAGCCTGGGCCCACAGCCTCCTGGGTCCCACCCAATCCTCTGCCCAGGGACTTGAGCCAGGGGCAGCAGCTTTAATGAGGAGATGCTGCTGCCGTGACTCAGCCCTCCAAAGGTGCCTCCATTTATTTTATTTTGCCATCATAAAAACCCAAGCTGCAACTCAGCCAGATTCCCTGGCTCTGGGGGATGGGGGAACACCAGCAGTGACGGCGAAGCCCTCAGAGAAGTCTGACTAACTGGACCCAGTGCCCTTCTTAGACAGGAGAGTTAATGGGTTCCCCTGGTTGATCCCCAAGGGAAAAAGGGCCCGGGATGGGGTCCCTCTAGGGATCTTTCAGACCTGCCCTCGCTGCCTCTGCCTCCTGTTGGAGAATGGCTACTGCAGGCCTTATATCCAGAGTTTTGCTCCTGTATCTTATAACCAGTGCCAGGGCTGGTTCAAGGGGCCACTTCGCAAACCAGAGCTGCCTGTCTCGAATGCTTTGTTCCAAAGAGAAGGTCCAAACGTGTGCTTCTCACCTCGTCCACTCAACCCGTCCCCCAAGATGCCCCACTGAACCCTCTCAGTAAAATCAGGTTGGGAGCTGGACAACCAGAGACCTTAAAGGTCAGCCGATGCTCATGCCCCTCCGAACGTCACAGCCGGCCTCTGAACGGTACCAGGAAACTCGCGAGTTCGGAGACAGCCCATCCTGTCCTTGGCTCCGACTCCTCCTTCCTGCCAAGATGGCACCGAAGCACCTACCCCCTGCAGCAGACTGGCAAAACCGGTGCCCAACCTGACCGTAGGGACCGGCCCCAGCTTAGACTGGTTGAGTGGGTGTACCTGGCCAAGTAAAGGCTCGAGGAAGAAAAACTGAGGACAACCTGCTCTGGCCCAAACTCAGCATGGACTCTCTTCCTCCAGAAACAGCACAAGAACCTTCCCAGGCCCCAGTGTGACCAGAGCCACAAGGTTCCTAGAAGCCTCCACTCCTGGCAAGGCCCTGGCCTTGAACCAGTGGCTCACAGCAGTCCTGAGAGTCTGGAGGTGGGTTGACACTCAGAGCAGCAACTTTGGGTTGGGGAAGGCAAATTCTTTGCTCTCTGGGGTCAGCTACTGCCTGGAAGAAGCCTGCGGCCTTTCCTCTCCCCTCCTCGAGACTGTGTGTCCGCGAAGCACATGGCTAGCATGTGGACATCCCACTCCAAGAACCAGGCTACTAAGCCAACATGTCTCAGCTCCCTTGACCCCATCATTCCTGGCCTCGTCCACAGCCGAGGCTGGGGCCAGGATACAATGTGGGGTGCGGGGGGTGGGGTTGGTCTGTATGCAATGTAAGGGGGTCCAGGCCTGGAGTCCCAGCAGAGCTTATCCCAGGGAAAAAGAAGCAGGCCTGGCTCAGTAAGCAGCACTGATCCCTCCCCCTGACTCACCCTGACAACACAGCTACAGCCACAGCGCCAAGTGGGCAGTGGTGCCCCTCATGGCTCCCCCTGTGGTCCCTGGTCAGCCCTTTGAACTTGCTCTCTTGCCTGTTAGGCCCTTTACCTGGCAGAGCCTACCCTGGATCCTCTGATGGACAGCTCTAGCCCTGGACAGCCCCTCCCCCTCTCCTCAAGACCTCCCTAGGGAGAGTGGGGGCAATTACAACCAGATCCTCAAGAATCAAGGGCAAGTTCCTTTTCAAAGCTCTACTGCTGTTTCAAAGCCATTTTTCACCCTGGCCTCCAGTTTTTTTCAGGGCCTAGCAATCAGCCTAGCGGGGCCTGATCCTGGGGAGCTTCCCAACTGCAGCATGGATTTACCTGTGTCTGAAAGCTTCCTCCCTCCTCCCCTCCCCCTCCTGACTCCCTCCCCCAGGGAAATCACTCTAAAAGGGCCTAATGGAACTATGTCCTCCTCTCTTCCTCTCTCTCCTCCCTCCCTCCCTTTCTTTCTCTTTCCTTTTTTTTTTATTAGCATTTGTGGAATTTATTCCCAAACTCTCCTAATCTTCCGTACACAACCATTTGATTTGCATAACCCAACCCCCTCTCATAAAAACTGGCTGCTAGTTTAATTAAAAAATGTAAATTTGCTGTCATCTCGGGGCCTGGTGAATTAGGACGACATCGGCATTTTTTATTGCTAAAGACCTCCAGATTGATCCAGCCCTTGGCTGAACTATGGTGGAAGAAAAGGGGTCCACATGGCCCTTGAGGGTCTTGAGGTTCTGCTGTCCCCTCCTGAGAAGCCCTGGTTCTCCCACCACTGAACTGCTTATAGCTGTAATGCTTCAAAACCTAGACCCAGAGTGATGTTAACCCACGACCCAACGCTTACTGGGTCCCTGGTGTCAGCAACCCTTTGGGCCCTGTGTCTCCAGCCTTGTACTGTGCTAGAGAGGCCCTCGGCAGAAGCTGCCTGTGGTCCCCCAAAAGAAGAGAGCCCCTCATCACATCAGCAATGAGTCCAGGCCAGAAACGAGGCCCCTGGCCCTGGCTGTGTGCAGAAGTACATCCCAGAGGTTGAGGAAAGATGAGCACGCAGTGAGCCCGGAGACAGGCTCAGAGGGGGATCTCAGAGCTCCCACCTGCTTCCCTTTTTTTGTGAAGAGGGGAAAAAGTGCTTTTCTTCTGAAGTTCTGAGACTAAGGGAAACTTTCAAGTTCGAAGAAAAAGCTGAGATGGTATCACCAGATGACTTCTCCAGGAAACAGTCAGAACTTTGACACCCTGGACCTCCTCTCACTGAGTGGCCAGAGTCCAGGCCTGGGTCCTGCTGGGAGGGCCCTGCTCCAGCTATGGAAGGGACCAGAGCTGACCACAGAGGCCCTTCTAACTTCTAGGAAAAGTTTCCAGAGCCTGTCCCTAGAGGGCTGGGAGAAGTAAGCGCTGGGAAAGATGCTACAAGAGGTTCTGCCACCTGCAGGCCCAGGAGGCCCTCTCTCCAGTCGGGGACACCCTACAGAAGGGCTTTGGAGTCGTGCCCCGACAGCAGGTGGGGATAGGGCAGGAGGGTGGACTCCAGCTCCAGTTGGCATCTGGGTTAGAAGGAGGAAGCTGAGGGCCCGACTTCCAGCCAAGTAATGCCTAGGTCCCCTGTGCCTGCCCACAAGCAGAGGCTCACCTGTCCCAGGTAGGGGGTGGTGCATTACCACCACCGGCCCATCTAAGGTCTGCTTTTAGCTGGGATGGGGGGGGGGCATCTCTGAAGAAAGGGGGTGGGGCCTGAGAGGGAGGCGATGAGACACCTGACTAGAGGTGGGGGGGGCTGCTTCTCTGTGGGAGTGAAGGGCAGGGAGGGGCAGGGTGGCAGCAGTGGCCTTAGACACCTTAATCACTTTGCCCAGCAGGGGTTGTTGCACCTTTCCTGGGCACAGAGGTTCCCAGGACCTCCACATCGAATTCTCCAAGATCACACCTGGCTGGACATAGTATTAATATTCCTTCACCAACAAACACACTTCTCTCCTTCCCAAAGCCACTGCCATGTCCTGTCACCCATCCTGGGCCCCCTAGTGCTGCCTCCTGCCCTCTCTGCCCACTCCCTTTTGACTTCAGGAGGTCAAATGTCAGCCCATGGATCCCAAGGGGCAATACCATGAACTTGGGCCATTATAAACAACCACTCTAACAGTCACCCATACCACCTTCTATCAATGAAACAGAAGGGTTCAGAGATCAATCTCAATGAATTATGAACCTGTTTATCACTGACTTCTTTTAAAGACATTTAGCAAGAAGACAGCGCTCTTGTCAGCCTAGCATGAGGGGCCTGGTCAAAATTCCATTTCAGTACCGAGGGCTAAGGGAAAGCCTGAAGAACGTAAAGTAAACCTCACTCTGGACTCAGATTGGAACCTCAGATAGGAAGAGAAGAGATATGTTGAATACAATTAGATTAAAACCAATAACACACCAAAATCTCAGCATAAGCTCTGCTCCAGGTCAGCACTATGCTATGTGGAACCCTAACCTAGGCGCCATGCTAGGCCCCCCAAAACCCATACGTCCAAATTCAGTAGTTTGCTTGGTCTACCCTCTCCCAGGGTAGGGGTTAAGGGGGATGGGAGAGAGTCCTGGGCCCCTCACTTTGAACTGATAACAGCCGCCTCATCCCACGGATTCTCAGGTGAAAAATACTCATTGGCCATAATAAGCAGCTTGATCATCCGACACAGCCTCGTCCCACATAAATTAAATTCCTTTACCTTGAGAGAGTCGCCCCGAAACCAGACTAACCGCCTTTCCCAACAGGACGCTGCTTTCAAAAACTAAACCATCCCCCACTAAAAAAATAAAAACACACACCCCACAGCCAGGTACACAGAGATCTTTGCTGGAGAAGAAAAAAAAAAAAACAGAAAAAACACGCAGCCGTTCAAAAAACACGGAGAACAAAAAACAAAAACCCCACGAAAACCCCCTAAATGCTCTCTCTGTGTGCCCCCCAGCTCCCTCTCCCCTAGGTTCTTTCACAATGACAAGCATCAAATTAGTCACAGTCCCTAAGCAAGTAACAAATAATAACAATAATATCATCGGAAGCCTCACGATCCAGAAACCCAGGCAAGAAGCGCAGCCCGCACCGGACCCTCTCCAGACCAGCACCCCCCCGCGCCCCGCTCAGCTGCTACCTCATTGGGCTAAAAATAATAACTTCCGTAAAAGAACCGAAAGAAAAGTGAAAGAGCCACCCCTGGTTCCCACCGGCCGGTACCTGTACCAAGATCCATTCTCCTCTCTTTGGTCCCAAACTCTTCGAGGAACGCCAAAAAAAGAAGAGGAAAGAAAAGAAATCTGTTTAGTCTCTCGCAGTGCCCCCCACTACCCACCCCAGCTTTCCCCCTCCGCTCTCCGCACCCTTCCCCCATCGAGGGGCGGTCAAGTCCCCGGGCCTGGGGGAGAAATGAGAAGGGAGACCCGGAGGGAGAGCGAAAGTTTCTCCCTCCCGTCCCTCTCTCTCTGGCGCTCCGGCACTGCACACTCAAAGCAGCTCCTCTCTGCTCTCGAGTTTATTAAACTAAAAGAGAAACTATTTATAGACGCGGCCCGGGTCGGGGGACCCGGCCGGCCCCCGATGCCGAGGGGCGCCCCTGCCCGCGCCCGGCCCCGCTCCCGCCGCCCCCGCCCCCGCGCCAGGGTCGGAGCCCCGCGGCGGCGCCCCCTGCCCTCCCCGCCCCACTCCGGTACTCACCATAGTCGGAGAGTCGAAAGCCGAATTCACTTAAATAATCAACTTTCATAATACTTAATTAATGCCTAATTGCGACTGATTACTCCCCGAATAACAAGTTGTTTTAAAGCCCTGATGTCATTGCTCCTGACGGTAACACTCAGGGTAACAGTTTGGCAGGAGGGAGCGGGCAGGCGGGCGGGCGGGAGCGGCCGGGGGCGCTGCCAGGCGCCGAGGTGATTGGCAGGGCGGCCGCGGTACCGCCTCCTCCCGGCCCAGCCCGCACCGCCCCGGCAGGTGAAAGAGCAGAGCTCGGCCCGCCCGCGCGCGCGCCCGCCCGCGGGAGGCTGGAGTGAATGGGCTCGCGCTCGCCCGCCCCGCGCCCGCTCCTTCAGGCGCGCCTCCGTCCGTCCACACGCGCGCCCTCGCCCCGCGCCCGCTCCCTCACGCTCGTGCGCGCGGCCTCAGCGCACCGGCCCGGGCGGCCAGCCTTATTGGCTCAGCGATTGCCCAAACCTTAGACTTCGGAGGAGGGAGGCGGGGACTCGGCGCCCGGGGACTGGAGGGAGGGGAAGCGGGAGGGGGACGCGGCGGTCCGAGAGGACCCTGCGGCCCGCGCTCGCGCCCCCGCGCCAACTCTGGCCGGACGCCGCGGGCGGGCGCGCGCTCGCACGCTCTCCTCGGCGCTCCGGCCCCGCCGAGCGCGACTCGATGGCGGCCGCGCGGACTCAGTCCCCGGCGCCGGCCGGCCGAGGGCTCGCGGCGCGCGCATTCGAGCAAACTTTTCCGCGCCGGCGGGCGCAGGTGTGAGCGCCGCGGGGTCGCGCCCACCGAGCCGCGCGCCCTGGTACGCCCCCCCCCTCCCCGGGCTCTGGGTGCTGGGGTACCAGGCGTTTCGTTTCCTCCCCATCCCTGAATCTCTTCCTGTTGCTGTTGGCGGTGGTGTTTTTTAGCTCTGAAGAGGAAAGACTCTGGGGCCTTGGGCCTGGGTGTCCCGGGGAACAGTCGCATCGGCCTCGCGCTGTTTCGCACACCGTGCCCGCCGCAGGCTTCACGAGTGCGGGAACCCCCAGGGCTGCGCCACTTTGGTTTGGCTTCGCCTTTAAATGAGCCCTGGCTCCCCCGCCCCCACGCCGATTACGGGGGGACCCCGGCTCCGCGCCACATCACTGCTTTCCAGGCCTTCCTCCTCCCGCTGCCCCGCAGTTCCGCCCCCAGCCCCGCAGTGGGGACGGCACCTCCTTCCTCCCTCACCCTGCCTTGGCCGCCCGTCCTCCGAGGGCCGCCACCATGGATCCGCGCTGTCACTTGGGCTGCCAACCGGCCCTCTTGCCTCTGCCACCTCCCATGCGGGGCCGTGGCAGACAGGGCACAGACAACCCTCAACCAAGGAGCCAGCGTCCTGCCACCTGCCCCCTCTGACATCGCCGCATTTCCTGTCTGCCAGTTCATCGCTGGACCAGGGCAACTTCTCTCCTTGCCCTCCTTTCCCCTCAGAGAAAGCACTTAGGTGTATCTTTCGGTCCCCAGATGTCCCTGCTGCAGCCAGATATGTTGAGTTTCCTTAAATTTTAGTCATCTAAGTTAACCACTGGGTAGGAGGCAAGGAAAGAGGCAGGCGAGTAGGAAGGTGGGCAGTTTTGCTTGTGAAGTACCTGGATCTCACTGTCCCCAGCTCTCGGTCTGTCCCTTCTGCAGCCACCCTGCTGCCTTCCTCCCCTCTCCTGTTTCAGGGGAGGCCACACTGCCTTCAATGAGGGGAGGAGACCAGAACCCAGGTTTTCTTTTCTCTGGTCTTCCGGCAGCATTCAGCAAAATGGCACTGGACTATTTTTGCAATATTTCTCTTTTGCAAAGGGAAGGGCCCAGGGAGGCCTTGGGGCAAGTCAGGGAGTTAACAATCTACTCTTTTTCCCACTTTCCCCTTATTTTTCTTCTCCCTTTATTTACTTATTTACTTTTTAAATTGCACTTTAGTTCCAAATGGCCTCACAGGGAGATTAACATCCCTCCCCCATTCTACTGCTCTCCCTGTTGCCTTCTTGGCAACCCGCATTCCTGGTTGTCACACAACCCTCTACCCTTCAGACCTGCCCCATGCCTATGGAGGACGAGTAGCTGGAGAGGCCCAGGAGCTCTGAGTGTCCCCCAGTCCTAAAACCCTGAACAAGGGAGCAGAGCTCCTTAAACAAACCAAGCCCTGTGCTCCCCCAGAGGCTGGTACAAAAACTGCTGGCACCGAGCAACCAGGCAGCAAGGACCATGAGCTTCTCCCCAGGTGGGATCTCAGAGAGGGCACTGCAGTGTCCAGGACTGCTCTGGGGTACACACATGCCGCTGGGTTCTCCCACCCATGACTCCCCAAAGCAAGGCTTACAGCTTTGGGTTGTAACAGCCGTCAGTCAAACCCAAATCCCAATCCTGAAGTGTCTGCTTCCCCATCTGAGCAACTGGGATGTAGAAGGAAGCCTGAAGACCTAGGGGTAGAAGGGTGATTTCTGGGTGCATCTGAAATGTGCACGTATGGGGAGCTCCCTGCATATGTGACCCACACGGCCTAGGGGCTCCCTCTGAATGTCCTTCTGGGCTTCTGCTGATGGTGGTCAGGGCATGGGAGGGCATGCCTTCCAGTCACTCACGCAGGACCAACAGGATTGGCTGCACAATAACTTGGGGGCCTCTGGTGGACAAAGGCTGGAGAGGAATGGCTGAAGGGATAGAACTGAGAGAGCCAGACGGAAGGCGGAACAGGCAGGGCGGGCGAGAGGGGCTCGCCAAGCGCAGCCAGTGGTAGAGGGAGGCGTGAGCTGCCCGGAGAGCCTCAGCTCTGCCAAGACGATGGCCACAATCAGCCACTGCAGGCTTAAGAGGCTCTGCCCAAGAGCGAGGGGCCTTCCTGAGAGGCACAGAAAATGAGGCCATCTTAGCATGTTGATTTGAGATTTGAGAAGGCTGAGGTCGTGTCATGGAGGGGTCCCCCGATCTCTCTTTCTCTCCGTGTGTGCACTCACACCAAGGCCCAGAACCCTGGCACCTCTGAGTCTATGGCCCATTTTGCCTTGAGAACCCTGATGTGGTAACACCTCTTCAACCCTGAGGCCAGGCCACAGTTTCTGTGCCTCGGGCCCGGGGAATGGAAAGCCCAGTGCCACAATTCCTCCTGGTCTCGAGGCCCTGGGCCCAGAGCCACCAGCTCCTCCTCTCACACCCCACCTCCAACAGAAAACGTGGAGCCCTGCCCAGCAATGCCACCCACCGGGCCCCTCACACGGGTCCAGGGGAACCTGTCAGCTGTCCCAGGACAACCTTCCCTCACTGACTCCCGGCGCTCTCGCATCCCCAGTTTGCCCACTCAGTCTCTCTCCCTCCCGAGCCCGGGGCCTTCTCACTCACCAGCCTATTTACACACCAGGTATCTCATGCTTTATCTGCTCTCATTTTGAATTTGTAACTTTCACATAAACTTGAACAAAGCTCCTTTTGTTCCTGCACCCCACCCCAGGATCCCAATAAACTGGTTCCCTCTGAGGCGACTAGGCCAGGACACAGGAGCCTTGGCCAGACGACTGCGGGTACATGTGAGCAAGCATGTTCGCACCTGCGGGGAGTCTGTGTGCCTGCGTGTGAGCGCACTCCCCAGGCGGGCGGCGGGAGGGGTCAGGGGGAGCCTTGAGTGAGCAAACTGTGGATGGGAAGGATGGTGGGCATGGAGGGCAGAGCCCAGATGCCATGGCGCGGGGATGGGATAGCCTGCCAGTAGGGCACGGGAGGTCATGGGCCCCGGATGGGTGGGTGTCGGGGCAGGGGGTAAACGGGGATGAAGAGGAAACAAAGAGCAGAGAGGCACAGCAAAGTGGGTGGCGGAGCGAGGGGCTGAGGCCAGGCTCGAGCTGAGTGTAAGGCAGATACAGGGATCGCATTATGGCGGTCTAGGGGCTGGCACGGCCGCACGCTCAGCGCCGTAATCCTGTTAGCCAGCAATCTCCATTCCGAAAGAGCTTCATTTCTTTGTGAATATTTGTAAACTAGATATCTAATGGAAAATTATAGGAAAATTATAGTGAAATTCATGACGGAGAAATCCGATTATCCCTAATTCAATTATGCCATCTTAGCCCACACAGCACATTTCCCATTTTTTTCCCATAAATACCGATGCCAGGGGTCCCGGTAATCAAATAAAATTGAAAATCATCTTCCCATTAAATTCAATTAGCCGCAATTTCTAAAGCCTATCAGAGATTTTAATTACTAAATTATAAAATTCTCCAATGCTAAATTGAAACCAAAAAAACTGCACATCCTTATATTTCAGAGAAAAAAAAGGGGGGGGCCAGCAAAATCCTCGGAAAATGCCCTACTCTCTGTGCCCAGCTCCAAAGCAGGTTCCCCACCTGGAGGGACAGCACACCGCTGCCTACTTGCCAGGTTGAGGACGAAGCCAGGGGGGCAGAGGAGAGGGCCCTGTCAGGGGAGGGGCTGAGGCATGTTAATTTAACAGAGGGGCAACACCTGCAACCCCAAGCAGCTGGAGCTGGGCTGGCCCCTAGAGAGGACTCGCGTCCTCACTGGCTGTCCTGGCTCCTAAGATGCCCTCAACTTTGTCCCCCACGGAGAGTGAGGTCTATAACTGCTACCTTCTTGGCCCGTGGACATGGCTCGGGCCCAGGTCACAGCTTGGCCTCAGAGCAGCAGACCAGAGGCAGCCGGCTTCTTACTCAGTGGCTGGCTCTCTGACCACCCAGCCGGGCCCCCAGATGGCCTGGGCTGGGTCAGAGGTGGGAGTAGGACGGAACCCGATGTTGAGGGTGGCCAGACATCATGGGAGGGTTCCGTGGCCCCGAGCCTTCTCCAGAGCATTCCCAGGAGCCATGGGTCCTGGCTGTGTACCAGCCTACTGAGAGAAGAGCTGGGGATGGACATGGCCCAAATTTGGCCTCTCCCTGTACTTCTAGCTCATTCCTTGTTCTTACCCTCTTCTGGGAAGCTGACCGGCTGAACTGGCCAGAAGGAATACCCTTGCCTCGCGGGAGAGCTCACTCTTTTGCCCCCATCTCCTTTTAGGGAAGTGCTGGCCATAACCCCAACGGTAGCCCCTCCTCTCTCACGCCCCCCTCCCCCGCACCCGCAGGCCACTTACCCCACTCTAAAGCCTGCTCTAGGAGTCAGAAGAGCCTGGGGAGGTGGCACCGGTGGTAGCATAAAGGGACCCTAGATCTGAAACCCAAGGTGGGTGGCTGGGTGGGCAGCTGCTGGGCCCGGCAGTTTCAGGGCAGCCAGGAGCTGAGCTGCCAGCAGCCCAGCACCCAGGGAGCAGGGAGCAGGTTTAATTTGCCAGGCAGTCAGGAGTGCCAGCAGGGGAGGCACCCGCAAACAAAACAAAAACAAAAAAGTTAATTATCTTTGGCTTTTTCTTAATAAATATCCAAACTGGCCCAGCCGGATCCTCCGCTTTGGAGGGAGAGAGAAGAAGGAGGAAAAAACCCCAAACCAAATCCAACAGACTCATTCTCTACCTTTCCCTTTGTCTCTCATCCTTGTATTTATCTCTTATCAGAGGCAGTAACAGTTTCACATTAATTCCCAAATTTTGCAAGTGCAAGAGTGTGGTCACAAATAGTTGTTTTGTTTTTTTAAAGTTTTGGGGTGGGAAAGTGGACATGTGAAGAAGAAAGAGGCAGGCAGGAGGAAAAAAGGCGAGAAGAAACAGGACAGAAGCAGAGGGAGTGAGAAAAAGACAGAAGGAAAGAGAGAGAAGGAAAAACAGAGCAAGTGTGATGCGGGAACTGAGCTCGTTGCATTGCCCCCAGCGACACGGCCCAGCCTGTGGCCCCAACCTGGGCAGGGACCTTTTCTGGAATGTTATGTTGGCATTTTATTTCAGTTACAATTATCAGCTACACGAGATAATGGGGATTTTTCATCTTAAAGCTCCAAACCACGTAGGTCTCATTGGCCACTTGGGCTCCCCTGCTGCTGCGAGTTCGTGCGGCAGCCCTCCCTTCCAGGAGCTTGGCTGCGGAAGAGGGGAGGTGGGCTGTCCTTCTGAGGCGTGTGACTTTTTCTATGTGGAATCCCAAGTATACCTGGGGAGGGAGACGCGTGTTGCCACCTGGGCCTACGTGTCGGGATGGTGCTCATACACGCCTGAGCCCATGCTGTAAGAAACATCTGGTAGGGCACATGGTGGGGGGTAGGCAGCCAGGACATCGGGCAGTCCCTCACGGAGCACGGGCACTGCAGTCCCACTACCTGGGTTCAAACCTTAGCTCTATCTCTCACCAGCTGTGCAACCTCAATCAAGTCACTGACCCTCTCTGAGCCTCCATTTTCTCAGCATCAAAGTCAATAATAATTAGTGATTTCCGAGGGCTGAGGGTAGGGCAGAATGGAGAGTGACTGCTAATGAGTACGGGCTTTCCTTCTGGGGTGATGGAGACAGTCTAAAATTAGATAGTGGTGATGGTGGCACAACCTTGGGAATATACTGAAAACCACTGAACTGTACACTTGGTATGTGAATTATGTCTCAATAAAGTGGTTATAAAAAAGTGGGGATAAAAAGGGGGAATGATAACAGCACTTACTGCATCGAGCTGTCATAAGGGCATACAGAGCACATAGCTTGGCACAGAGTAACACTCAGTAAGGATTCACGAGCAGTCACTCATATGGATCGCGGAGGATGGGCTGGCATCCTGGGGCCTGGGCTGGTATCCATGAACTCATACTGCTGGGGCTTACAAATGTCTACCTGGGGCCTTGGGGCCGGGCCAGCAGGTTGTCAAGCAGCTGAGCTGCCCGCCCCCAGTACTTGGTCGAGGCTCCTGGGCGACTGCTCCCTGGCAGGGATGGGAGAGTGCACCGCCCTCCTCCTGCCTCCCCGCCCGCGTCCCTGGAGAGGAGGCTGCCCACCGTGGCAGGCCGACTCTGTGCTCACTCTGCCCGTCTCACAGAGCACTCATATTTTCCATGTGCAGCAGACCGTGAATTCACCTTCATACTAGTTACAGGGTTATTTAGCTTCTCCTGACACTGACAATCACCAAACTTTAATTCGCTGCTTGGTTTCTCCCTGCTGCGCCCTCTGCCCACCCCCAAAATCACTGGGAGAGGATGGGAAGAACCTAGGCCTGGCCCCCTCTTGCCAAAGCCTGCCCTTCGGAGTGATGGAGCGATGGGAGGAGGGGGGTTGGTCAGAAGGAGAAGATGATGTGCAGAGGGCGGAGAGAGAGAGCAGTACAGGAGAGAAGAAGTACCACCAGGGCTAAGGGGGTCTTCCATCCCGCTCCTCTGGCCTGACTGACACTAATGTATTCAACCTGATGTCCATCCCGTTATGAATGAAGACTCAGCTGACTGGGCTGCGGGTCTGAGGGCTGGCAGCCCTGGCCAGGACCTCCGGGGCCAGGACTCACTGAGATCCCAGGACCAGGCAGCTGGCATGGGCTGGCTCCTCTGCCTGATGCTGGATGAGCAGGTGCCCATCTGGGAACTCACCAGAGGGAGCCCATTCTTACCAACCTGAGAAGCCAGCTATCATTTCCTCCCACCTCTCCTGTGCCAGTCTCCTGTCAGGCCACGCCCTCCTGCCCTGTAGAGGTCTCTCTCTGGCTTACAGCCCTGTTGCCGGGATCACGTCTCTCTTCCTTTGATAAAGCCAGGGGCGGTGTGCTCAAAGCTACTGACAAGCATCAGATGAGAAACAGAGACTGAGACATCGCCCACCAAGGATCCCAATCACACAATCCTGGGACCAGTGTGGGAGACAGGGCCCAAATGTGGCCACGAGTCTGCTTCCTCGCCCAGTGGGAGGGGCCACTGCTGCCCTGAGCACCCAGGCCAGCCCCAGCGGGGTCTTTGTCTCTCTTCCCTTGCCTTCAGCAGATCCCCTTCTTTCTGTCTCCTCTGCACTCCCACACCTTTCCAGGAGTGGGCCCAGCTTCCAGAAGATCCAAAGAGGCCTCTGGTTAGCTCAGGGGCCAGGCAAGCCCAGAGATCTCAGACTCTTCCTCGCAGCTACTCTCCACCTCCGGAAGTGGTCACCATCACCTTTCCCCAAAGCCTCCCGGGCAAGCGAGGTTTCCTCTGAGGACCATTTGGTGGAAACAGGGGACTCTCTTATTCGCCAAATCCAAGCTGGCTCCATCAGCCAGTCATTGGGCGGAGAGTCCCAGGAGCAGAGAGACTCACAAGGCAAGGACCTGGGGGGCTTGCAAAAGCAGAGGCAGGGCCAAGGGCAGAGCCAGGAGGGGAGAGGCAGGGAAATCCACTGGTGGGTCCAAGCTCTGCCTGCTTCCTCCCAGCCCTGTTCCACCGTCCCACCCCTGCTGGCAGGGGAAGTGGCCATGGTGGCCTGGGCAAGAGAGATGTCAACGGGAGCGATGGCAGAGATGGAAGAAGGGGCTTGTTGACTGCAAACTGTCCATTATGGCTCAGATTATAAGCATATTGCGCAGGGCTCTCTGCACGATGCCGAGGAAATCCAATACGCTGAAAGGTTAATGCAATCAATTAGGGTGACAAGGAAGTAAAGGAAAGCCTTCGGAGTAGATGAAAAGGAGAGAGAGGGAGAAAGAAAGAGCGCCGTGGAGTTGGGGGTGGCAGTACGGCGGTGGGAAGGTGAAGAGGAAGAGAAACTAATGGGATGCAGAGAGAAGGCTTGGAGGGGAAAACAGATCTACAAAAGGCCGGGAGCCCGCAAAAAGAGGACAGTAAGAGAGACGGCAGCAGAAGCAGCAGGAAAGGGCAACTAGTGAGCTGTGCGGGGACCCGGCTCCCAGCTCGTCTCAGACCTCTGACCGCTGCACAGCTTCAATTTCCTGCCCGCTCCCCCCTCCCCCCTCCCTGCCAGCCTTTCCTCTAGGGCTTGGAGCCTGGCTCCCAGATTAGCTCACAGCGCTAGTAGTGTGCAGCCTTGGTCCCTGCCCCTGTACTGAGCGTGTGCCCACCATGTAACGTCCAGGGCCTTCTCCACAGAACTGCAGAGTGGGTCCCAATTGCCCCAGAATGGGCCCAAGTTCAGACCCGGACTCTTCCCTTGGCTTGCTTTGCTCTCAGCAGACCCCACAGCTTTCCCCTATGCATCCTAGTTCGTACTTGCAACAAGCCTGCAAAGCAGAGAGCGTGGTGGTCAGGGCTCCGTTTTACAGATAGAGAAGCTGGTGTTCGGAGAGGTTATGCGACTTCCCAGGGCCCTGCAGCAGACATGGAGGACCCGGGACCAACCTGAGAACTCCAGTGACTCCCAGTCCACCACCCGTGCGGCATTTTCTTCCACAGCCCTCGCTCAAGCGAGAAGCCTCAGCTTCTCCAAGGTGAGGGACTCAGTGGTCCCAGGGCAGGGGTGGGGGACTGCATGGAACCTGCTTAGGGATGACTGCTGGCTCCTACATGCATGGTGGAGACCCAGGCTCTGGCAGGTGAACAGGAATGAAGGAAGGAGGGAACGCCGGCGCTGCCTACCTGTCAGGCCCCGGGCTAGACACCTTCGGCCCCATTCACTCACTCGCTTGTCCCAGTAACCCTGCAAAGTAGATATTCTGCTCACCTTGCAGAAGAGGAAACTGTGGATCTGAGAACTTGCTGAAGGCTACAGGATGGAGACACAAGGCTCCTGGATGCCGGGAGCAAGAGATCTGAGGAAACAGTGGCTGTCAAGGAGAGGACAAGCCGGGACTTCTAGGTAGGTGGGACTGAGCAGGAGATGAGGTCCTACAAAGAGTAGAGAGAGAAAGGGCAGCCCCAAAGGGACCAGGACTGCAAGCAGCCCCGCAACCTCAGGGACAGGGCTCCCTGACAACTGCCCAGGCCCCTCAGAGCAAGACACGAGCACAGAGCAGGTTGATGGTTGCACAGCACTGTGAACGTACTTAATGCTAGGGAACTGCACACTTAAAAATGGTTACAATGGTAAATTTCATGGTGTGTATATTTTACCGCTGGAAAAAAAAAAAAAAGAGCAGAGGGCAGGAGTCAGAAACCCCAGAGGGAGAGACAATAAACTTTTCCTATAAAGGGCCAGATAAATATTCTAGGCTTTTCAGGCCAAACTGCTCTGTTGTAGCTACTCAGCTCTGCCATCATAGAGTGAAAGCAGCCATAATTGATACGCAGATGAGTGGGTGTGGCTGTGTTCCAATAAAACTTTATTTACAAAAACAGGCAGTGGGCCAAATTTGGCCCTCTGGTCATACTTTGCCAAGCCTTGCTCCAGAGAATGGAAGCACTTGGGGCTGACTTTCAGGACAGAAGTAGCTAATCTGAACCTTGCCAAGAAGTGGAAGGAAGGGCTGGGCAGAGGGCTCAGGAGGAAATCAGGTTCTCATTACCAGCAGAGGGTGGAGAAAAAGAAGGGAAAGAGAACAAGGGCTGGATGGGAAACAGATGTCCAGGAACTGGTCCATCACAGCTCCCAGCATCCTAAGCCCTCCACGGTGCTTCAGAGTCTCAGGGATGATATGAAGGGACGGAGAGTTGAAGCTCTCAACATGCTAGGAGTCTTGATGCCAGGAGAGAGGTGTTGAGCTCTGGCTAAGAGAGGACGGGAGTGGGGCAGCAGCAGGGTCGGGCTGGCCAGAAGGGATGCCAGGGGAGAGAAAGGCGAGGAGAGAGGCCCGGGGAGCAGAGCTGTAACCAGGGTGGTGTTGGCGGCAAAGGGAGGAATCCACAGGCCCCAGTGAGAGCGCAGGGCGCGGGCCGGGCCTGCCCTACACCGGCCGCCTCTGATCACGTTTTCAGGGCCACTGCCCGCCGGCACAGACAATGCTGGGGGAGCCTTTGAAGTCCGAAAGGGATGCCGCGGTGGGAGCCTCGCGAATCTCCTCCCTTCCCCCGTCCTCCCGGGGGAGGGGGCCAGCAGGACAAAACCCAGAGCCGGTCACAGCCGGGCCCCCGAAATGCGTGAGACAAAGGGAAAACAAACAGGTTTGGAGCCAGGCGCACGGTGCCGTGTCTGTCCCCCGCCCCGCCGAGCACGGATGATGGATGGCTGCAGCCAGCCAGCTCGCCCGCCGGGCAGGCCCCGCTATTTACATAACACTGGCGTTCCACCGGTCACCTCTGACACGGCGCTGCCTGGGGCCGAGGCCCGGTGGCCCCGAGGCTCCTCGAGCCACCCGAGAACTGAGACAGCCTGTGAAGGCCCGGCCAGGCCAGGGGAGCCCAGTGCCTGGGGAAGGGAAGGGCAGCAGCCTGATCTGGGCTCAGGACCTGGGGCCTCCTCCCTGCCAGCCTCCCACGGAAGAAGGAGGAGGCCACGGGGCCGGCAGCTTCCCAGGAGAGAGGACTTCTAGGGCTTTCAAGTCCACGCGGTTCCCCAAGCACGAGCTACAAGCAGAGCTTCCAGGGAGAGCTGGCAGCAGCCACAGGGAGCAGACAGCACTGCGGAGAGCTGGGCACGGTACTGCTGGGCGGCTGAGCCCTGGCACCACAGATACCCCTTTGCCTCACGCTGCCTTGAACACATTCCACGCCCAGAGTCAGCGATCCACGGGTCCCCAGCCCATTTCCAGCCTAAGAACGAATCTGAGACCCTTCTACTGGGGTCATCTTTTCCTGCCAGGTTCAGATGGGCAGTGTGGTTCCAATTCCCCGTCTCCATCTTCCAGACCCACCCTGGGGGCTCGGCACGACTGGGCCCAGCCCAGGGTGACACGTGTGCCAGGCGCGTGGTCACCACTGGGGGGAAGGACCCACGGATCAGGGAAGGGCTCAGGCCTTACCTTGTAGCGGGTCCTAGAGGCTCCTCTCTTGCAGTGGGGGCGTCACTTCATCCTGGGGAGGGACAGAGAAGAGCCTCTTAGCCTTTCAAGGCAGGACACGTACAACTCCCCAGTGTGTGCCCAAGGGCTCCCTGCCACCCCCAGGCCAAGGGGCTGATGCTCCAGGGTGACCAAGGGTGTCAAAAATTCAGACGCGCTAAGTGGGCACTGATTTTGGCCCATCTGAAAGGACGTGCCGACCAAAATTTGAAAAGATTCAGAAAGCAGCAGGGGCTGATCACAGTGGAAATATGGTCCTCAGGGCACCCCTAACCAAAGAGAGAAAAGTCAGAGCATACTGCACACACCTCCGTGGAGGCAGAGATGCGGGTGTGCGGGTCGGGGTGCTCCCCTGGAGCGGCAGTGGCTGAGCAGCAGGGCCTGGGGACAATGACAGGCTACAGCAGCACCCATCCCTCACTCTCTTCCCTTGGCCCCTGAAAATCTACAGCATATGGGTGACTGAGGGGCAAGGGTGGACCAGGGGCCAGGGCACCAGGAAGCCTCAACTCGCAGGAATAGGCTGCAGACAGCACCTTCCACCCTGGGGTCCCACTGGTGAGTCACAAGCCATGCCGGGGGCCCACACAGGGAGAGGGAAAGTGGCCCAGCAAGGTAGGGGGACTTTAGCCAACACGTGACTCAGCCCAGCTTGCCAGGCCCAGGCCCTCCTGCCCAGTGCGTGAGTCTGGGGAGCTAGGTTCAAATGGGACAGATGCCTCGTGTGGACAGAAAACCCAAGGAGCCCTCTGCCTGCTGGCCTGGGCCCACCTGCCCTTGCCCGAGCCCGCCCCGCTCCCACGCCGTGGGCCTTCAGAGCTCCACCCATACTCGGGAAGGGTTTTCTGCTTATTAGGGTTTTTTTCTCCCTACCCCCTCCTTTGTGGCTTATCAATGATGCAAGAGGAATAACACCAATTTCCTTAGGCTGTGTAATCCCCAAATCAGATTGGGGGGATTGAGAGAGGTGAGGTGACCTTGTACCGGGCTCCGGGAATGCCACCCAGTCCCGCCGCCCGCCCTCCCGTTCCCAGGACGTATTTAGACAGATAATGCTAATTGTACTTGACGCATCCTCCTAAGGAGGGCTGGGTCCTCTGCCAGCTTTCGCAGCCTTTGCTGGGCTGCCTGGGCGGAGGGTGCCCACTGAGGCAGAGCCCACCCTGCTGGACACTGGGCTGTGGTGGGCATCGAGCAGTTGGGGGGGGTTACCCCACGGGCTTCTGATGCCCATCTGACCCAGATGGTAGGAAGCTACGATTCTGCAGAGAGCTGGGCGGACAGAGAGAGGGGGCAGCAGAGAGGAAAGGGGAGTCCTGCTGAGATGGAAGAGGGGGCCGAGGTGGGAAGAGTGCAAAAAACAAGCAGTCGGAGAGGAGAGCTGGATGAAGTGGAGGCCAAGCAGCGCTGGGCCACGGGGCAAGGGAGAGAGACCCTGGGCCTCCGCTGAGAGGCACTGGGCAGGCTTGGCTGTCAGAGCTCACAGCCCAGCCAGCCCGCCCAGGGGCCCAGCGGGGCGTCATCGCTGTCCGGTCCATCCCACACCCGCCCGCCTGAGATCTCTCAAGGCACCCCGGCCAGCCTCCCTTGAACCTCCAAAGCCCCCCAACTCCATAACTCCAGTATCTCCCTTCCACCACCTTTTTCTCCCCTCCCATCCTCCCCAGCAACTGTGCATTTATTAATTCATGAGGCACTAATTAGTTCTTTGTTTAATTTTGTGTTAAACAGACTGACCGGAATGATAACGACTCGCAGTGCGGTGTTGCCGTCCCCAACCACCCCTGTTTTCTGACAACAAGGGAGCGCGGGAGACCGGAGCGCTGAACCCAAATCCCTCAGCAGTTGCACTTCATTAAGTCAAAATGTGACAAGAAGCTTAGAGAGCAACTTGCAGATCTGATCACACAGAACAATCGGGGAGGAAACTTTCCAGGAGTTGGCTGGGGGTGGAGGAGGGATGGGGAGGGCGGAGATGCTTACCGTGCGGGGACCAGGACGTGAACTGGGGTCCTGCCCCTCACCTGGCCCTGGGGCAGGCGGCCTGGCGGACGGGAGCAGGGAGGCTGTCTCTGGGTGGGATCTGGGACACTGGGTGGATTCTGGAGCCCCCATGGGGACCTGGGAAGTTCAACTTTCTCTCTCCCTGTCCTGCCCGGACATCTTCCCCTGTCACTCTGCCTCTCACTGTTCCTGCTCTTTGGTTCTGGCCTGTGTGAGTGAGTGACTGGGCACACCCAGGGCCTGGCAGAGAATCAGAAAGCTGCTGCAGTTAAGGAAGGATTCTGCAAGGCCGGGGGGGAAACACACAGGAGACCAGGAGCCCCAACACTTAGGAAGGCTGAAGTTAAGTGCAACCCTTCCAGGCTAAGAAACAGAAGTAACGTGCTCGGGGATCCTGGCCAACATAGCCACTCTCCACCTGCTGTCCACCCGTCCACCCATCCTGCACTCATCCAATGTTCCCAACCTGAGTACTCTGACCAGAAAACTGAGGACCAAGAGGTTGAGCTCTATGCAGAGGTACACGGTAAATCAGAAACAGAACCAGGTCTGTTTGGCTTCCAGGCTGTGGTAGCTGACCGTAGGCAGACAGCTGAGCTAACAATGACAACGGGCCTTGTTACCTGCTCCCTCCTGTCCATGTGACAAAGCAAGATCTTGGCCCAGACGTGTCAAGCTGTTAACCCCATAGGTCCACAGGGAGGGATCGGAGTTAAGCCCTGTCCCAGTCTAAAGACAGGGCCCCTGCTCTCCTTTTACCTGCCCCTAATCTCGGAAGATGTGGACAATGTCTTACATAAGTGAGAACATGGAGGGGGATGTGAGGAGGAGAGTAAGAACAAAGCACACAGAGAAAGCTGACAGACCAGAGCCCGGACTGTGTGTGAAGATCCTCCCGCCTTCTTCCCATTGGCCACTGCGCCAGCCCAGGTGTGGCCTGACCCACCCGCTGAGAGCCGGGGCCTGAGGCAGAGTCTGCAGGTCAGCCTTGCCCTTGCCTTCCCCCGGCCGGTTCCGGTTCGGAAGTGCGGTGGTCTCTCACCCGAGCCTGGCAGCCCTGGGCTGGCTTCTGTTCATTTGCTGTCAGGCTGCCTAAGCAAACCAATTAAAACTAATCATTAATTATAAAAGAGAACAAGAAGAGTAGAAGAGAGGGGAGAGGGTGGAAGGGCGACGTGGGAAGGAGGAGAGGGAAAGCGGGGCAGAGAGGGAAGCCGCGGAGGGCCTGCAGAGAGCTCGGAGTGGGGCACTGTGGGCCTGGGAGCTGGAAGGGACCAGAGGCACAGGAGGTGCTGGAGTTGAGGGAGGGCAGGAAGGGCGCCAAAGATGGTAGGGAGGGGGCTGCCGCGGGGCGGGTGGGTGGGGGGAGGGAAAGGCTGGCGAGGAGGGAAGGGGGAGAGGGAAGGGTGAAGAAGCTGCTGTGACCAGCATACCAGGACTCGAAGAGGCCTCATCCGCCCGCAGTCCCCTCTGGCTGGAGCCACCGACCATCCGGGATGTGGCTTCCGAGCGTCTCACCCTGGGCTCCCCGGCTCCATATTTATGAGGCTCAGCTGACTACGCAGCACCGAGCCAGGCTCCTCAGCCCTGCCGCCCCTACCTGCTCCCCAGCCCTCGCAGGCCACAGAGGGGAGGCTCGGGGCAGCTGTCGCGGCCCATCTACCCCGCCCCCCCATGCTGTCTCCTGCCCCCGCCGGCACCGGCACACACCCCGTCCGTCTCCAGGCCGGGCCCTTTCACAGGGCTGAGGCCGTGTCAGCGGGCAGCTTGAGGAGGGGGCAGCACAGACAGCAGGGGCAGTGTCATGGAAACGGGCACTTTCCCCGAGAAATATTCTGTTTGGCCTCCGTCCTGCATTGAGGAGCTGTCAGGAGCCTGAGTGAGGGCCAAACCACCCCGGGACCAGGCGTGACAAAACCTATTTTCTGCCTCAAATTTGATTGATTAAAAAACTTTTTAGGAAAACCATGCTAAAAGAGTGAAGAAAAAAAAAGAGAGAGAGAGTGAGAAGGAGAAAGACAGAGAAAGAGAGAGAGAGAGAGAGGGAGAGAGAGGAACGAGGAGGAAAGAAAGAAAGGGAATGAAAGTGCTGAGGGCTCAGGGCCACGGGCAGGGGCTGCACTGTTGCCCCGGCAACGACGCCAGGGCCAGCGTGTCAGCCCGGTGGCCACCGCATAACCAGGCACAACGGAAAGGTCAAAGGAAGCCCCAGACTTCTACACAGTGGTTAGCAGACAATGAGGGGCCGAGGCGGCCAGGGCAGGTTGTCCGTCCACGTAGGGGAAGGAGCCCAACAGCCGCAGGCAGGCCGGGGACAGCTGGGGTCAGCGCCAGGCCTCCGGATTGGCTCTGAGGAGGCGGGTAGTGGTCTGCAAACACAGTCTGGGCTGAAATTTGGCCAGACTCCTTAAAACACTGTATAGGCTCAAGAGGAAGGATCTAGTAGTTTGGGGGCAGGAAAGGGGTTTCCCCACCTTGTTCTCGAAAGTCCTGGCTCAGAGAGGTACCCAGCTGACCCGCCCATCCTGCAGGAGCTGAAGCCTCTGCTGGTCCAACACCTCTAGCTTGCTCTCTCGGTCTCACACCTTCCCTGCCCAGGCCATTAGTTCCTTTACTGGATGCTGCCCTGGGTGGTCCTCACACCTGGCTTGCCCTCTCTCTTTTCCCGTCTCAGAAACTGAGACAGGCCCCGCCATGGGCTAGGACTGTGATGGGAGGCCGTGCCTTACTCTCTCTGGGCTGCAGGAGAAGGGCCAGCCTCCCCACCTTTCCTGAGCCCCCGCAGGGGGAAGAAACTCCTCCATCTCCCAGAGGCCCTGCCTGACCACTCCAGGCGGAGGTGGCTCAGATCTTCCTGGTGGGACCCATCCTGTCCCCAGGAAGAGGGGTCCAGGTGAGCGGCTGGGTTTGCTCTTCCCCGTCTAAGGGCCTCGGAGGTCAAGGGAGGAGCAGACCTGGCGAAGATGTCGGCAAGAAGGTTTCTCTGGGGTGCTGGGAGCAGTGCGTCCAATGTGGTCTTTGCAGCTCAGGGCTCAGTGTGGGTAAGGCAGTGCGGGTAAGGCAGTGCCTCCTTGGACAGACGGCGCGTTTCATCAGACAGATGTACAGAAAGACAACACCTGCTCCGGGCCCTGCCCAGCCCTCCTCCAGGTCATTGGCTTAGATCCCTCCCCGTCCCTGCTCCACAGTGATCGTCAGTACGCACACTGAGTATGTCCCGTGCGCATGACACTGTGCTAGGCCCGAGGAAGAGAAAATACACAGCTTACATGAGAAACTGCAGAGGAGATGAGACCCAGGTCTGAATCCTGCCCCTGCCACTTACCCTCCATGGTGTCTGCCGGGGCAGGCTGCTTAACCTCTCTTGGCCTCAGCTTCTTCAACTGAAGAGGGGGCGGTATGAGCCCCACTTCAAATGCATTTCATTCAGTAATTTTCCTTGAACACCTACTATATGCTGGGTACTGTCCTAGACCTGGAGAACACTGGTAACCAGAGACAGTCCTCACGGAGCTTCCGTTCTGCAGTGGTTGTGAAGACCCGCTGAAATAACACACAGCACCGTGGTCTGTCACACAGTAAGTGCTCAACAAATATTACCTGTTACTAGCTTTCAGGGGCCCTGCCTTTAATAAACTGGGGAGAGGTCCAGCAATTCCACTCCTAGGTATATACCCGAAAGATTGGAAAACAGGGACTCAAACAAAAACTTGTGCACGAATGTGCGCAGCAACTCCACTCACAATAGCCAAAAGGTGAACACAACGCAGATGAACGGATAAACAACACGGGGTCCCCACAAAACAGAATATTATTCGGCCGTGAAAAGGAATGGAGTTCTCATACGGGTTACAACATGGATGAACCTTGAAAACATTATGCTAAGTGAAAGAAGGCAGATGCAAAAGACCACATATTATACGATTCCCTTTACATGAAACATTCAGAATAGGCAAATCCATAGAGACGGAACACAGATTAGCGGTTGTCAGGGGACGGGGGAAATAGGGAGTGACTTCTAATGGGTATAGAGTTTCTGTTCGGGGTGATGAAAAACTTCTGGAACCAGATATCGGTGATGGTTGCACAACACTGTGGATGTACTTAATGCCACTGAATTGTACAGTTTCAAATGGTTACAGCAGTAAATTTTATGTTATGTGCATTTTACCACAATAAAGTAAAGTGATATAGCTGAAGAAGGAGAAGAAGGAGAAGAGGCAGCAGCAGCAGGCGAGCAGAAGGCTATTCCCAAGTGGCAGCTCAGCATGAATATTAGACGAGCCAAGCAAGGGGGTGGAAGGTGAATCACCCTAATTTCAGACGGGTCCCCTCTCCTTCCTGTCCTCGAGAACGGCATGCGCTCCCGCCCGAGGCGTTCCTAGGCCTCACAGATGCGCTGAAGAAAGAGACAACGTGGGAAGGCTAGGGTGCCTCCAGAGATGGGGGCACACGTCACTCAAGAGCCCACGATGCCGTCTCCCCAGCGCTGCCGTTCCTCTGCGCACACACGGCTTGGCTCCTCTCGCGTGTGAATCCCAACACACACGGCCCACTCCGTCCATCTCTCCGCCAGGCTCCCCAGACAGCCTGTGCTGCTGCCCAGCATCGTAGTGCAACACGCTGCCCCCCACGTGGGGAAAGAGGGTCTGAGTCAATGACTTCCCTACCCACAGGGCTCTCAGGCTCCCCAAGGACGGGGAGTTCCACCTTGCAGGAAAAGCTGAGGATAACCAGGGAGCCAGGCCCTTGGGACAGCCCTCCCAGCCCTCAGCCTGCCCTCCTAGCTGCTCCCGAATGCATGTGCGCACAGAAACCCCTGCCTTGGCCCGGGAACTGTCAGGAGATCAACAAACAAAAGCTGCTTCTTGACAGGGAGTCATTTATATTTTAGCTTCGTTCCATTATCCTAACGAATCCTTCATCAGCAGAGGCAATATTAACGGCAGAAAATCAGCTCATTACATCCGGGGGGATTTCATCAAGACGGCAATCATGTACGCAGCTCCCCAAGCCTTCAAGAGGCCAGTATGGCTGTTATTTATTTATTTTGTTACTTATTTATTTAATTTTTTGGGTTCTTTCCACATAATTGCACCGCATCTCAGATCTTTAATAAATAATTTGTAGGTCCTGAACTGCAGACAGCTTTGCTCTCTGCCATGAGAGCCTGCGTTAGACAAAATATTTACCAACATTTGAAAGCCATTAGAATCAGGAGGGAAGTGGGGAGGGGTACTCTGTTCTTCTAGAAACAGCCTGCTCTGGGGCTCCGGTGCTAGGCCCTCACTCCAGTCCCCCAAGCTGGTCTCTTGGGGTGGGGAGCAGGCCTGTGTTGCCTCCCTGGGCTCACTTAGCTTCAGCAGGGGATTCCTGGGAACTCTTCGAGAGGGATGCGGCCATCTCCAAGGATTCCTGCGGGCTTCTCTTGGCTGACGTGGGCTGGTTGCTGGAAGGGACCCCCTTGGTGAAGGGGCAGGAAGCTTCCACATGCTGAGCTGGAGCAGTCTGTCGGGATGACACTCCCTGGGTTTGCCCGACCAGCAAAGGGAGCTCAGCGAGGGAAGTCTTCATCGCGCTACAGCAGGCCCTGGCTCTGCTGCGGTGGAGCGTGAAGAAAAGTCTGACCCGGGAATTCCCTGGTGGTCCAGTGGTTAGGACTTGGCGCTTTCACTGCCATGGGCCTGGGTTCAGTCCCTGGTCAGGAAACTAAGATCCCGCAAGCCATGCAGCGAGGCCAAAAAAAACAAAGAAAGAAAAAAAACGTCTGACCCATCCCTCTCGGCTCTCCAAGGTTATGCCTCCCACTTCAAAGGAAAGGAAGGTTTAGTGGACCCAGAAGGCAGACTTAGTGGGCCCATTCTACAGACAAGAAAACTGAGGCTCAACAAAGTGAAGCTTTCTTCCCAAGGCAACACAGCTAGGAAAAGGCCCAGAACCAGGATTTAGACTCAGAGGTGGCTCTGCCGGGCCTCCATTCTTTCCACTAGGCCAGAGCTTTCCAGTGACACAGCCCAGTCTTCCAAAGGCTCCTGGCTCCGACCCACGAGCCTGGAGTGGCCACTAGGGCCGACGGGCACCCCCTGCCACCACCACTGGGCTGGCCATGCTTTCACAGGTTTTTCCCAGCGGGGGCTGGATTTCTGCCCAGCCAGGAATGTGCTCCCAGGATGTCAATTCTAATCTCCCCAGCGCTCTGACAGAATTAAGCTCCAGTTTGTCCGACAACATCCCAAAGTTTCAGAAATCCAGGGCAGACTCTCTAATCAGGCTGCAGGACAAAGGTCTGGCCTGACCCTGTCACTTCCATTTACTCCTCCTGTCTGTCTCCCAGTTGCTGCCTTTCTGCAGCTTCCTCCACCCTCTGCCCTTCCCTGGCCAGCTCAGCCTCCACCCTCTCCTCCAAGCTCCCCTGTTTCTCCGCCCAGAATTTCCCCTTTCTGAGCAGCTGGGCTAATCCTGTTGCTCCACTATCTAAAGCCGAGGGATTCCTGTGAGACTGACCTGCCGCTAGCGCTAGGCCTGCTGGCCTCACCTTGGCTGGGGCTCCCTCTGGTTCGTCACCTCTAGGGAGCGCACAGGCTCAGACCTCCTTGGCTCGGGAGAGGGTGCAAAGTTATTCTCGAACTCTGCTCACCCTTGCCTTCGGTCAGCCTGACTTTGGGCCCCCTAACTGCCCCTGACGCATTCGCTGGCCTTGCCCAGCTTCCATCCTGTTTGAGGGGTCAGCTCGTGGGCTCTGGAAAGCCTTGGCCCTTCGGCCGGGCTCGGGGACACCTCTCTGGGCAGAGACCTCCCTTCCTCAACAGAGCCTGGGGGGCCCCAAGAGGAACACTGGGTGGAGGACAGCAGGAGCAGCCCTGAACATGGCCTGGGCAGGGCCTGCGGTGAGGACGCCAAGCCCCTGGCTCTGCCGGGCTGCGGAGCCATCAGAAAGCGGTGAGGAGCACGGGAGCCCGGCAGCTGGGCCAGGAGAAGCCCTCGTGTGCAGCCAGCCAGAGGGCAGGCCCCCAGGACGCTGGGGAAGCAGAGGGGCCTCCTTCTCCACTGCTCACCACGCCCAACACCCAGCTTCCCTTCCACACGGCTCTCGGGTGGGCCCAGAGCGCTGACGCCTGACTCGGTTTCCAGAGGAAATCATATGCACAAGCTGGCCGGAGGAGGCAAAACCTTACAGCACGTTCAGAGGGGCGTGGATGGGGGACCGTGAGCTTAAATTTGTTTGGTTCACATCCAAAGACTCCCGGGGAACAGAGGGCACGGGGAGCAGTGTGGACAGTCAAGGGGAACAGCAAGGGCTGAGGCACTTGAGCCTGTGCACTGACCAGAGGCCAGATCAGGGGATGGGGCTCCTCCAGACAAAGCGGGGGCAGGAAGACACACACAGGGTGCAAAGAGAAGGCTCAAGGCTCAAGGCGGACAACAGAAATGGGAATGTCGTTCTTCTATTCTGTTGACCCTCCAGAGGCACAAGAAAGCTGGAGTGGCCAGGGTAGGGGCCAGAGCCGCCCAACTGGCAGGAAAGTCCTGGAATGTGGCAGATAGGCAGGGCCATGCCACAGCTCCTCGGCTTCCCCTGGGTGACCTGGGTGGAGACCTCACCCTGGGCATGGAGTTCTGTCCTACACAGGCTGTCTCACGCCCTCCCCTCCCCGGCTTCCTCGACCACGGCCATGTGGTACGGAGTGGGGATCACCTTCCTCAGAGCTGCGATGAGGGGCAGCCCCTCACTCCCTGATGGTCCCTCCTGCACCCTGCCTAACATCCCCCCCCCCCCCACCGCATCCCAAGGCTGGCCCTGCCCTCACCAGCACAGCCAGCCTGGAAGCCTGAAGGATTCACCTAGAGCCTTGGGTGAGCTGGGCTGGTGGAGGGACAGGAGCAGGAGATAAACGACACGTCTCTGTAATCAGCCCTTTCTCTAGAAGATTGAAAATAATTATCGTCTTTTTTACTTAATAACAGAAAAATCTACAAAGGTCACCGGTGGAGAGTAGAAGACGGCCTGCTATCAGTCCTTTCAAGGAAGTCCCTGCAGTTTCAGTGCACCCGCCCCACTCCCGACAACTCCACAATCCCCCCGAACTCCCAACTCTGCTTTCCTGCCCTTCCTTCTGCCTCGTCTTTCCTTTCTTGCTGTGCTGGGTGTTGGTGAGATGTTGGGTTTTTTTCTTTTTTGCAATTTATCAGCAGATTGTGTGGAGCTGAGTGGTGTGAGCCTCACCCTGCTAAATAAAGCTTTGGTATTTCTGATAAAGCCATCAAATTCCTTATCACGCTGACACAAAGTGCATTTAAAGAGACAGACACCCTGTCCCTCCCTTCCCACCAGCCCCTGCCCCCTCCACTCAGTTCAGATTTCCAGCTGCTCAGGCTCTTGTGGATGAGACACCAAATACGGCTCTGGAGGATGTGGGGAGCGGGGGAAACCAAGGGGCGGGCTGCCCTCTCCAACTCCCACCCACCCACGTCGGAGCCGCCGGCACCCTGACCAGGGGCTCAGGTCCACAGGGAGGTGGCATGTGCTTCCTGCCCCAACTCGGAACCAGAGGGAGCAATCAGTAGACACGCCCTGCAACAGGGGATGTCCTCACAAACAGCACAGTCCTGTGTTAGGACAGCTGCAGGAGGAGCCCCCAGTAAACTGCTGGGCCTATAGGGCTGCTCACTGCTGTGAACACATCTGGTGGCTTCAGCCACTGCAGTATCCACACGGGGTACAAGGACGGGGCCGAGAGGGGCCACTGATGCCCACACAACCCGGGGCCGACCAATGTTCCCATCATGCTTGACCACGGGTTCAGCAAAGCCCTGACTCCTCACACGGCCCTGCAAGGTGGGCAGAACTATCACCCCATTTGACAGATGAGGAAATCGAGGTTGGCCTGAGGCCACAGAGCCAGCGGCAGGCCCAGCTGAGGCTCCAGCCCAGGCTGGCCAACAGCTCTGCTGAAAGACTCTTTCCTTAATTGATTGCAGAGCTCATGCCCACCTCCCCATACAAAGACAGGCCTTCCTGTGTCCCAGTGCCCCCTCCCCCCTCCCCGGCCCTAGCTTGTCAGTCCAGCCCCTGGGCCCACACACAGCCTGTTGGTTGAGGAATCAAATTGATTATTTTTAATTATTTTGATTTATCAAAGCAGCAGCTACAATCATATTAAACCAACTTGGCTTCTTGGCATTAAACAGATACAGCTGCCCAAGGACCCTCCCACACTCTATAAATGCCCGGCTTGTCCGTGTGCTTCCCAATGAGGGCACCTGGGGCACCTTCTCCAAGGACCCCAAATTTGAGGACCAGCTAGGCCTCCCACCGCCCTTGCAAGAAGCACATGCAGCCAAAGTCGCCGAGGTCCAGAGAATGGGAAGGAACACGCTGGGGTCAAGCTGTCAGATGCTTTGGGAAACAGTCACCTCCGTCCCCCAGCCCGGGAGACCCTTCCAGAGTCCTGATGCCCTGGAGAGTCACACGCCCCTCAGCTGGCATTTGCGGGGGCCTAGTCTATCCCAGGTCGGCAACTGGGAACTCAACACAGATGAGCCAGATCACTCCTCAGACCCTGCCCACAGGAATGACTGCCCCCTTTTTGCAAGGGAAGAAACTGAGGTTCACAGAAGGGAGGTGACCTGCCCAAGGTACACAGCTAGAAACACAGCCAGGCTGGAATCCAAACTGATTCATTTTGAATGAAAGCTCCTTTCGACCATACCCCTTTGCTCTCCCCTTAGACCCGGGAAGTGTTCCTGCCCAAGTGCCGTGGCTACGGGAAGAAGGTGGCAGAAGAGAAAGGACCCTGAAGTTCAAGGTGATGGCGCTGTGGGGCAGTAGCACCAAACCAACAAGTTTCCACGGAATGCCCAGGCCCACCCCAGGGCATGAGGTGGCCCACCCACAAGGCATGGGGCGGGGGAAGGGGGTGGGCACAGGTGAGCAGATGCACAGCTCAGCCAGGGAGTTGGGCCATGCCCGAGGGTACAGCCCAATCCCTATGCATCCAGGAGCCTGTGGCACTGCAAGGCAAGGAGCAGCACTGGAACCAAAATTCTAAGCCAAACTGCGCACAAAGAGCATGGGGGATTCTGGCAGGTCTGGAAGGGGCACCTCCAGGGTCCAACAGCCCACAGAACGCACTGGAGTCAGCTCCCCACCCCTCAGGGAAAGGCAACCTTGGGAACATGGGCAGGGCTTCTTGGCGGGGTGAGAGGAGGCCGAAGTGCAGAGATAGAGTCTCAATGCAAGTCCTCTGACTTTATGGCCAAGAATGATAGCTGGCTTCCACCAAACCAGGAGCCAGACCCCCGCTGGTCCCCACGGCTGGAGACCCCGCAATCTGGTGTGAAGAGCTTGGCTCTGACTGCAAGTTCTGAACCCTGCTGGACATTGATAGGCACGTCATCTGGCCTCCCTGAGGTCGAGTTTCCTTATCCATCAAATGTATGCAAAGATAGTGCCGATCTCGGAAGACTGGGGTGAGGATCTGGGGACACAATGAGTGCAAAGCTCTTAGCAAAGTGTCTACACATTTTCTATGTGCAAAAAGTGGTGGCAGTTGTCATCATCATCGTCACCATCATCACCATCATCACCTAAACACCCCTCTAACTGGGATACGGCAGCTGGGATTGTGCCTTTGGAGCTGGTGATGGCAGAGAGACTGAGGAAGCTCAGAAATGTCTAGAAGAGGCCTTGCCCGGCACACGGGCTAAAGCAGCCGAGCCGACGAGGGCCTAGAGTTCAAGGCAGGAGGGGAAACCAGGATGACCTGTGACAGTCACATTTGCCTATCAAAAGTATACATTCACTCAGCTTTCCATGGGGACTCATGCCCTAATATGGGCCCAGCAGCTTTCTGGGTTATTTCGAGTGTGTGTGATAATGACTCCAGGCTTTGTGTCTGCTGCCCCCAGAAAACCTTCCATCTGGGGAAAGGGATGACGGCTGGCAAAGACTGAGAAGGGCACAGGGAAGTCCAAGGTCAGAGAGTGTGCAGAAAGTAGGCACAGATGGGTAAGCCGAGGGGAAAGGAAGAGCAGGAGGCGGGAAGAGTGGGCTGACCCAGGGGTCAAGCTGAGAGAGGAGGGACGGAGAGCTGGGCAAAGCCAGCCAGAGCTCTGGGACACAGGTGGGCACTGGACCACTCCCTGCAGGACAGCAGTGGGGGCTGCAGCCCGTCTCGTCACCCACAACGCCAGTGGGGACCCCTTTAGTACAAGGGCCAAGCTGGGCTCCTGGGCCCTGGGTAACCACTCGATGCCTGGGGGCCCCTGGCTCCTGGATTTATTTACATATAAATGATCTTCTGCCCAAGCTTGGCCCATCAACTCCAGGCTGCACAGGGTTAACTCCAGATGGAAGGGCTGGCTGGCTTTGCCTTCACTCTACCTCAATTTCTACTGCTCCCATCACCTACCTCCCCCACCCCCTGATCTTAGGGAAAAAAACCCATCAAAGTAACTATTTTATGTCTCCAAATATGCAGATCATTTTCTTTAATGAAAGATGCTTGACGTCTCCTATCCAATTAATATGCAAATGCAAGAGAGGATTTATTTGTGACATTCTGTCTGGGTGAGAGAAAACAAAAAAGGCCTGTTAACCAAAACACTAATTGCTGTGACTGATTGTCACATATCATCATTTTCCTAGGATCTCCTCCATCCCCAGCTCTCAGGGAGCCTGAAACCAGGACTCACCCACGAGGCATCAAGGAGAAACAGGGCGACCAGCTACCTGGAGGCGTGGCCCCTCCCACCAGAACTGTTTCTGGGGCCAATGAGGGTGGAGGCTCTGACTGGTTTTGGTCCCACACGGGTGGTCCTGACCACCTACAGAACTTGCCATTTCATCTCCCTTCCTGCAACGCACTTCACCACTTAGGCACCGATGTCCAGACCGGAAGGGAAGAGGCCTGGTCTCCACTGGATCTGATAGGCTGGGGGAGGCCTCAGCTCACACACCTTCCTGCCCCGTTCCAGGTCAACTGCTTTTTTGCCACCTGCTCCTACCTGCTAGGAGGTGGAGGCCCGCCAGTGTTCCAGAAAGGAGAGAAGGCCTCTCTGGGTGCTGTTGGTTACTGCCCCCTACTGCCTCTTCCTTCCCTTCTCCTGCTCTTTCACCTTGAGGTCCTTGCAGCACTTGTTGAGAGAAGCCACCTGGGGAAACTGAGGCATGGCATGGCATCCTCTCCTTAAGACGACATAGGGACTCTATGGACATGTTTGAAGACTACCAGGGACCCACTGCAGCTGGGCAGATACCTGCATGTCACCCCCAGGCCCCATGACTGCACTGAAGTGGGTGGGTCAACTGTCACAGCCTCATCTCCCTGAGCAGCTCAGAACCCTCAGTAGGACCATGGGGTCTCCTTTAGGGAGAGAGGGGAGGGGAGTGAGTGTTGATGGATATCTTTGTTCCCAAAAGCCAAGGGGGAACTGGAAAAGATATGTTTTGCTCAAGATACTGGGCATAGGACAGGAGGGTTCTGGGTGCCACACAGCTCCAAACTCAAGGCCGAGGGGCAGAAGAAGATTTGCTAAAGCAGCTTTCTTTTCCACACAGGGGCCAGCGGACAAGAGGAGACTGGAAGGCACAGACTTAGGGCCCTAGTAGCTTAGAAGGCTGATCCCTTACCACTTGAGCACAAACATTCTGGGTGCTCAAAGAAGGCCTCTCTACCTCCCTGTCTCCCCTGTGGAACTCCCCAGAGATTCCAGACACTGAAAACTGGGGGCTGGGGAACCAGTGTGGCAAGGCCAAGGAGCCACAGGGGTCCCTGAGCTCCTCTGTGGGTGCTGGGCCCAGCTGAGGGCACAGTGAGGGCTCTGCATCTTTCAGGAAAAGTCACTGAAGGTCAGCGAAGCAACAGCGATCTAGTGAACACCAGTGCACATCAGCCCAGGGGCCAGAGGCTGCCACCAGCAGGGCCATGGTGGTGGCAGGAAGGTGGTCTCATCCCACTGACTCCCATCTCAGATGTCCCCAATCTCCTGCCCTGGCCCAGCTGTCTCCCTCTGGCAACTCCACCACGGCCTCCAGGGAGAGCTGGCGCCAGGGCAGCACAGGGCAGACACTCTCCCCCCGGAAGGCCTGCCCCCGCACCCCAGGAACAGGCTCAACAGGATGCCATGCGGGGGAGCTTGGAAGCCTTCCGGGAAGAGTGCAGCCCTGGCACCAGTCCCGCCGGGAAGGAGGTGAGCCAGGTCTACCACTCCGTCTGCCGCTCACCTGACTCGCGCCCACAGCGGCTGAGCACCAATGGGGTGTGTGTGGGTGCAGACGGGAGGCGAGCATCATGGCGCCAGGAGCCAAAGGGGGAAGGGTGGGCAGCTGGGGAGTGGCAGCAGGTTGGCTGGCCAGCTGAACGGTGCTCTGGCTGTAAGCTCCAGGTGTGAAGGCCCCACCCCCAGGGTGGGACCAGAAGACGGGTCCTCATGGAACACTGAGCCTGTCTTACGCAACCCGGAAGTACCCACTTTCCCCAGCCTTCCTCGCCACCGTTAGCCAATGAGAGCAGGCACTCCTACTTAGCTTGTGCCCACCTGCGGGCACTCACAAGCACAACCTATGGGGCACTGGGGTTCAGGGAACATTGAGATGGTCCCAGTGTGCCATGATTTTGAGCCCCTTTAAAACCAACCCATCTGTACACTAAACCTCCCGTAAAGCAGAGGAGTAAGTGGCTGTGGCTCTCAGTGGTCCATCAAAGCCAGATGCCCGCCCCCGCTCCACTACCTCCTCCTCCCCCTGGTGCCAGCCTGGGGCAGCACACGGCGGCCCGGGCTATGGGAGGCGTGGTGAGCAAGGTCGGGTGGGGTGAGACCAGCTTCCTAGCACTGGGCAGAGAGGCCCTGCGCTTTGCAGGGGCCCCTTCACAGCTTAGAGGGAAGGCCCAGACCCCAGGGCATCATATCGGAGGCTCTCTACCTCCTTCAGTCTTCCTTGGCCCTCCTTCCCCATGGTAAGGCTCCTCCAGGACCAGATGCCTAGAGAACACATCCCATTGATGCATTTCCACCTCATTCCCTCCCACAACCTGGCTGCTCTCACAGTCAGCTTTACTCGGGCCATCTCAGGTGCCTCAGCATCACGCACCCCAACTCCAAAGCCCTCCTTGCCCTGGACCCTGGGGTCCTCCCTAAGTCCAAGCCACGTGAGCATGGGTCAGCCCCCAACTCACACCCAACCTTGCACCTGCCCAAGTCTCTCTGTTCATTCCAGTTCTGGGTGGGGACAAATCTAGAATCTGTTTCCCAAATCCAGGACCTCGGAGCTCTTTCTCCATGGGGTACTTTCAGAGAGCTGGAAGAGTTCCCCCATCTTTGTGGAAAGGGGTGTAACGTTAACGCCACACCAGCTAACGCCACACCGGCTTTAAAAATACCCCAGCATACAATCCACAGGGTTAAAGCAAAGGCCACGTGGTCAGCGCCGGACTATAAATAACCAGCCAATCACATCCCAGAGCCACAGCCCCTCCCCAGCACCAAGAACCTTTCTGAGGAAATCAAAGTGAGCACAACTGTTACCAAGTCACTACTAAAATATTTACCAGCCTGGCGAGGTGCCGAAGGTGCTTGGCACTGAGTGTTTGCTTATTTACAAGGCTGTTTTAAAGGGTAGAAAGCAAAATAAGGTAACCTGAGCTATTAAACCAAGGGGGCCAGGTGGTACCTACCAGCTGTCAGCTGTCCCAGGCACACAGGGAGCTGGAAGAGCACTGGTGTAGATTCCCCCCAAAATGGGTCAGAAAAGGGAACAGACAGGCCTTGGTGCTCCGGATTATCCCAACCAGCAGGGGCGGGGGCTCGGGCAGCGGGAGCAGAGAGAGTGCTACAAGTTAGAGGTGCTTCTCCTCCAGCTGCCCCTGGCCTTCTGCACCCTCACTCAGAGGGGCAACCTGGGACACTGCCCTAATCCAGAGGTGGGGGCCTCTGGTAGGGAGAGGGGAGGCACAGAGGAAGGCAGGCCCCCAAGGATGACATTAGGGGACACACGGGACCTGAGAAAGAGAACGCACTCGAGTGTGCTTTTCGTCCTCCTCTTCCTCTTTCTTTGAAGTTCCCTTGTGGTTTGAATTTAATTTTGATTTTCTCAACTTTAGCAGACTGAAGTTGAAATAACCTACAAATTACTTAATGTGTTGTAAATCTGGGGGAAGTCAGGAGTAATGGGGACCACATGTTGGCAGGAGGAAGCCCACCGAGGGCTGAGGGGAGGCGGCCCCCTCAGACACGCAGGTAGCTGTCCCAGGCAGGGGCATTGATGCCCGTGCTCCCCTGGAAGGAGGGGGCTTGGGCTCCCCCAGGGGAAGGAGTTGGATTCCCAACTGGCCAGGGAGCCCTGGATGGACACAGCGAGAAAGTGTTAAGACGGTGGACGGACCAAGTCGCCGCCCGGGGCAGCCTGGTGACCGCGGACGGGGACGGCCAAGTAGGCCGTGTGCCAGGCGCCTGCCAGGCCCCTCAGCCGCGCCAACGCCGCAGCGCTGGCCCTGCTCCCCTCTGGCCTCGCGCTGCATGTGTGTGGCTGTCAGCTGAGCTCCCACCTCCCTTCTCCCCCCTCCCGCCCTCCCTCTTCAGCAGATTTCTCTCAAGTACTAAGCCATATGGTTCCAGTTAAGCTCCATATTTTTCCTTGTCGATTGAAGAGACACACTTTCCTCTTTGCCAGACAGTTTGCAGATTGCTCTGTTGGCTCAATTTCTTATTGGATTTCTCAAAAAACCTGACATTTTAAATTAATTTATAGCCACAACAAAAAGAGTTCAGAATTTTAATGGTGCTGTAAGTAATTTTTAGGTAATCCACTCCAGATTTTGATATTAACCTTTGAAACTGGAGTTCATTCAGCTACTATGTTACAATAGCCAGTCCGATTCCAGGCCTGGGGGAGGCCAGGCTGGGGTAGGAGGCAAAAGCAGTGTTCCGGGGACCCCATTCTGCCAGGAAGCCCCAAAAGGGTGGTGCCTGGGGAATCCTGGACCCGTGAGTGACAGTGACAATGGGGTGGGGAGGGGATGGCAGGGGGCCTGTAAGACAGCAGGGCAGGTGCTGGAGAGTAAATGTGGCGGCAAGGGGGCCTGCTGAACATTCTAGAAGGACAGGCAGGACTCAGCAGAGGGCAGCATCCCCAGGTCCCTCAGTAGCAACAGCAAGGCTCAGGGCATGCGTGAGGCTCCACCTCAGCGCGCCAGGAAATAATAATGATAATAGTAATAATAACGATGACAGCTGACATTCGCTGAGTGCTCACCGTATGTCAGGCAATTTATGGAGTGCTGTACATGCATCATCTCACTGACACCTCAGAACCACCTATGGGGGACTTCCCTGGTGGCGAAGTGGATAAGACTCCGAGCTCCCAACGCAGGGGGCCCGGGTTTGATGCCTGGTCGGGGAACTAGATCCCACATGCATGCCGCAACTAAGAGGTCGTGTGCTACAACTAAGGAGCCCGCCTGCCACAACTAAGACCCAGAGCGACCAAATAAATTAATGAATAAATAAATGTGTAAACTTAAAAGAAAAAACCCCCAAAACCCCCCACCTATGGGGTAGCTACTATCACCACGACTACTAATACTGATCATATTAATTGCTAACATTTTTTGAGGACTTACCCTGTCCCAGGCATTGAATGGTAACAGAAACCATGTAAAGAAGATATACTATTCTTATCCTCAACTTAGGAGGAAATGAGGCTCAGAGAGGTGAAGTCAGGTCCCTGGCTCGCCTCACACCTTGTTTCTTCTTTCACAAAATGCTACAAAACATTTACTGCCATCGTGGTCCTTCTGGCTGGAGCTAGAGGGAGGTGGTGTGGTCCTCCGGGCTGGCCAGGCCGGGGCCTGCCGAGGATGCCACCTCTTCCCTGTGCTGCCTTGGGCTCGGCTGAAGGCCGCACGCCAATCCGGACAGAGGAAACTCCGGGCGTGGGGAGCGAAGCCCTCGCCAGCGTCTTTACTAGGCTCTGGCACTAAGTGGCCCCGGCCTGGGTACCGTGCCAGCTTACTACAGCAGCAGAGTGTTAGCATTCCTTTCCTGCAGGAGCTTCCAGGGCACCCAGGAAAGGAGATGCAGAGATGGGGCCCCGGCCAAGGCCGTTTCAGTCCCTGGAGGGTCCTCACTCCAGCAGGGATCCAGGGCTCCGAAGGGAGGCCAGAGAGAGGCTGCACAGGGCTGCCCGGAAACCAGGGGCTGTCCTTGGCCTTCTCCTCATCTTGGGGCCAAAGGGTTCTGGGGGTTAGTCAGCCCCTGCCAACCCACTGAGATGTCACGTTAAATGGCACCGGATGGGGCTCCAGGCCAGCTTCTCCGCCATTGAAGCAGGGACAAAGGAGAGAGTAGATGGCCGGGAGGAGGACTGGAGCGTCACCGGAAAGGTTTTGACTTGACTCGCTTTGGAAGTGAACAGAGCCTCCGAGCATGCGAGTGAGAAGGACTGAGGGCTGACTGAGGGCAGCGGGGGCACCTGTGGGAGCCAACGTCAAGCCTGAGGCCCGTTAGGGAGGGCGGAGTGGAAGAGCACGGGCAGAGAGAGGGAGGGGCCAGCAGCAGCTCTGGGCCGGGCAAAGCTGGGCAACTGGGATGTAAGGCAGAGAAGTGGCTGCAAGACCACGACCCCATGTCTTTCAAGCCTGGTCTACAGCCCTCAGGACAGGAAGTGGCCCGGGGAAATGCCTACTCTGGCTGGGTCATCCGTCCATCTATCCATTCACAGCTATGTGCCGTTTGCTATTCTGGGTGTCAGGTTCATGCAAGGCCTTGGAAGTCCAGAAGAAAATCCAGCCTCCCAGAAACTCACAGACTCAAGAACCTCAGCCCCTTTATCCCCAGGGCCTGGGGATGCAGCATGGCTCAACAGTGCCCGGGATGACGCAATCCCGGTGCCTGCTCCCTGAAAGGTTCTGCTCTAGGGTCCCCTTCCTTACTCCCCTGAGGCCTCAAGTCAGATTCCTTGACTCCATGAGTGAGACAAACCTCCCCCAAGGTGCTGGGAACCATGATGGGAACTCTGTCCCCCCGACGCTTCCATGGAGAAAAGGAGCCTGAGCTCTCAATTTCAGGTGCCCGCAGCTCTGAGCAATGAGGGCTGGGCCGAGAAGCTGGCCTTCACCTCCTTCCTGATCCGAGCTCTCAGGAGAGCCCGGCAGCAGCTGCCAGGTTGCCCGCTGCCATGCCCAGACCGTGCCCGTGCCCAGACCGTGCAGACCTCAGAACCTGTGGAGCCTCTGGCTAGCGGCCAGATACCATGTATGAGTGCCAGGGGGTGGGGGGTACGCTCAGGCTTTCCATGCCCCCGGCACCATGCCAACATGTGGAAGGTTGAACTCACCCCTGGCGGGATGCCACGTGCCCACAGAGTGGGCATCTGCTGGCACGGCATCATATGAAGAACAAGGGGTCCCGCCATCGCCTGTCACTCTGGGCTCCCCCTGACACGTCACGGGGGTATGTCCACTCCTGCCCCGCATGGCATGGTGCATGGGGGCCCTCAAATGTCCCCTTGGCACCATGCCCACCACATACTGCGGGCCATCCCCACTGGCAGCGGGCTGCACATGGAAGGACTCAGACACTCTACTGGACTCCAGCCAGGCTCTGAATGGCTCTCCCCGCTGGCTTGAGGCCATGAACTGGGCATCTCTGGGTTTGGGCCCATGGTACCATCTATTCACTATAACAGCCCATAGGACTTCCCTCCCTCCCACTCTGCCCACAGACAACCACGTTCCATCATTTTATGGACCACAGGAAAACGCCAGAAGCCTTCGCAAAATGAGTTGCAACGTGCAAACTATATGTAAAAATTAAAATGAACATCCTTTCCCTCCGGTCGCTGGGACAATCCCATCCGACTGATTAAATTTTCATTTGTGTTCCAATTGATGAAGCAAACCCCAGAAACTTTCTGAATTGTTTCCCTCCCCAGTTGTCTACTGGCCTCTCGCTCTCTTTCCCAGTCTTTCTTTCTTGGCTTTTTTTTTATTTTTTATTTTTTATTTCCCCCTCTTGGTCAGGTTAAAGCGCTCCTGAGGGGTGATTGACGGGGGTTGCCATGGAGACCCTGGCTTGAAAAAAAGCCTCGTTAGTTGCCAACTCTGTGTGTTGTTGTTTTACAACTGTGACCGACCGTCACATGAGAGGGGGGACAGCTGGGGGCCGGGCAGCACAAAGGGGAATGGCTTTTTAATGGAGTGCCTGGCCGGCGCTTGAAGACTCAATAAAGAGTAGCTGGTGAGTCCCCTCGCTGGGCCCGGCCCAGCACACGGGGGCCGGAGGCCCTTTGTTCCTTGGGAGCTGGGATGGGAAAGTTGGGAAACCAGCCGCTGAGAGGTGAAAACAAGAGGCCTTCCCCCACCGCTCACCGGACAGCTATTTTCTCTCACTCTCAGGGTGCCCGGATCGAGGGGACAAAACCCAGTGTCTTGGACAGGCTGCCATGCTGGGGGGCCGGGAGGCAGCTGGGGGAGCGGAGTGGGGAAGCAGAGGGAGGCGGCAGGCCCGCCTCTGGCTCCTGCCCCTCCGCGGCCCTGAGCGTGAAGGCAGGTGGCCGACAGGAAACTGGGCCGTGCGGGGCGGGGGCAGGCAGAGCCCAAGCTCAGGACAGGCCGAGCCCCGATGGAGCCAGAGGCTGCGGGAGGGTTTTCTGGGGGAGGACAAGGCTCTGCAGGAGAGACTCAGGCCACGGGCCAGGAGGAGGCTGGTGTCCACAGAAACGGGCTGCCGGCTGGTTCCTGCCCCTCTCCCAGGCCGCCCATGAGGAAGGACCCCACTGCTGTCTCGCCCCATGGCAGCTCCTGACGGGCCCTGCACCCAGACAGAGGCCAGAGCAGCCAGGAGGAGGTGCTGAACGAGGCCAAGAACTTAGCCTTTCTGAGGACAGAAACCAAGTACCAGAGCAAAGGCTGTTCTCCGGCCCTGACCAGAGAGAGAGAGAGAGAGCGAGAGAGTGTAGCGGTCCTCGAAGTGTGGTCTGTGGGCCTCTGGGGTTCCCGAGACCCTTTCGTAATACTACTAAGATGCAATTTGCCTTTTTTGCTGTGGTGACATTGGCATTGATGCAATGATGCAAAAGCAATGGTGGGTTAAACGGCTGGCGCCCTAGCACAGATCACAGTGCAGCAATGGCAATCACCGCGTTCTTCAGTGCCATACACTTCCAGTTTAAAAAAAAAAAACAAACCATATTCACTTAAGAATGTTCTTGATGAAGCTATAAAAATTGTTAATTTTTATGAAATCTTGACCCCTGAGTACGTGTCTTTTTAATATTCTGAGGGATGAAAAGGGAAATACACATAAAGCACTCGTGCTGCATCCCACAGTCTAACGCTTGCCTCCAGGAAAGCACTTGGGTGACTGGGCTGAGGCCGAACTAGCTGCCCTCTTCACAGAGCCCATCTTTACTCGAAGGAGCAACTGACAGAAAAACTACGGTTTTTCAGATTTGAGTATTCGGCAGACATCTTCTCAAAAGTGAACATAGTAAGACTGTCACTTCGCGGGGGTAAAAAACTGACAATATTTGTTGCCGGTGCTAAGCTGAGCTTTCAAGTGAGAATCAGACTTTTGGGAAAATAGTTGCCACTGTGACTCTGACAGTGTCTTAAAACTGAACAACTTTTCTGATGAGACAGGTGATGACAGTAATGAACATCATTTTTTTTTTAAATGTCGTGTAATGAAATGTGTCAACATGTGGAAGATCTGCTTTCCTCAGTGAACCAGTATTTTCCAAATGACCCATGCAAGAGGTTACAAAATATCACGCATGCGGGAATGATTCATTCAAAGTGCAAGACAGACCAATGGGTTTTCATGTAAGAGTACACAAAGTTCACTGAGGTGGTTTCAGATCCCACATTGTAGCTAACCTTTGAGAAACTATCACTTGGCGAGCTTTAGCATAGTATCAAAGGAGAATATCCACAATTACCTGCAAAGACTATTAAAACAGTCCTCTCTTATCCAACTACACATCTGTGGGAAACTGGATTTTCTTCATAGGCTAATGTAGACAATACATCAGCAAGGGCTGAATGCAGAAGCACATCTGAGAGTCCAGCTGTCCTCCGTTACGTCAGACATTAAAGAAACTTGCAAATATATAAAGCAATGCCACTCTTCTCACTAAAATTTTGTTTTGGAAAATGCAGATATTCTCATGAAAATATGTTCTTAATGTTAACATGTAATGGATTTATCACTGTTATCTCTTCTTTTACCATTTAAAAAATTCAAGTATAGGGCTTCCCTGGTGGCGTAGTGGTTGAGAATCTGCCTGCCAGTGCAGGGGACATGGGTTCGAGCCCTGGCCTGGGAAGATCCCACATGCCGCGGAGCAACTAAGCCTGTGCGCCACAACTACTGAGCCTGCGCTCTAGAGCTTGCGAGCCACAACTACTGAAGCCTGTGCCCCTAGAGCCCGTGCTCCGCAATAAGAGAAGCCACTGCAATGAGAGCCTGCGCACTGCAATGAAGAGTAGCCCCCGCTCGCCGCAACCAGAGAAAGCCCGCGCACAGCAACGAAGGCCCAAAGCAGCCAAAAATAAAAAAAATAATAATACATTTATAAAAAAAAAATTCAAGTATAGTTAATTTACAACGTTGTGTTAGTTTCAGGTGTATGGCAAAGTGATTCAGCTATATATATATATATATATATACACACACACACACACACACACACACACACACACATATATACACATATATTCTTTTTTTTTTTTTTCGGTACGCAGGCCTCTCACTGTTGTGGCCTCTCTCGTTGCGGAGCACAGGCTCCGGACGTGCAGGCTCAGCGGCCATTGCTCACGGGCCCAGCCGCTTCGCGGCTTGTGGGATCTTCCCGGACCGCGGCACGAACCTGTGTCCCCTGCATCGGCAGGCAGACTCTCAGCCACTGCGCCACCAGGGAAGCCCCTACACATATATTCTTTTTCAGATTCTTTTCCATTATAGGTTATTACAAGATACTGAATATAGTTCCCTATGCTGCAAGTCCTTGTTATTTCACTATCTTTAAATGAATTAATATTGATAAATACTTTTTTTTAATTTCTGGGTTTTAATTTCCAATATGGAAAGTATCGATCGCAATAACCCACATAAGCCTCAGTACTTTTTAAGAGTGTAAAGGGGTGCTGGACCCACAGTTTGAGAACCACTGGCTTGGGGCAGTGGGAAAAGGGAGAAACAGGGCAGAGAGTATGCCATTGTCGGGCTCTGTGGAGCAGGGCTCGGCAGGGATAAGTCTCTGCCCTCACAGTTGGCCTTGGACTGGGTGAGGGCTGCCTGCTCAGCACTGCCAGGACATTTGAGGAGAATTACATATCACATCCTATGGCGAGAGATATAACAGTGGGCAGGATGGTGACTGGAGAAGGCAAAGGCTGAGGCAGGGTGAAACGGTACTGGCAAATGTTGAAGGAACCACCCAGAGGCCCTGGAGGAGCAGAGGGAGACTGAGAGGAGGCGGCCAGTTTTGCCCTTGGCTTGAGAGGGCCTAGCCCCATGGGGTGGCAGCCCAGGGAGGTAGGAGAGGTAATGCGGGCCTGAGCCCCACTGCCCCGTCAGAACGTAAAGAGGAGCTGGTGGAGGGGATGCCCAAGAATTTAGAGCCGAACAGGGATTCTTGCCACCAGTGTGCAATTCACAGGATGCTCTGGGCCCCTTCCCAGGGACATGTTAATTATCTTTCCCCACTGGTCCCAGTGGGCAACCAGGCTGGAAATGAGCAAAGGCCGGCTCCAACTCACTTTGCTCTGTTCTGCCTGGGAAAACCAGTGGTCCTCAGCCCCAAGCTTGGCTCTAGTGCAGAGATGTGGAATTTTCCAGGAAAACTTCAAAATCATCACTGAGAGGGGAAGACATTTGAAAACTATCTTGAAGACGAGAAAGAAAAGAAAGGGCAGGCCAGGCTTCCCAGGGATGCCTAGGACCCCAGGGCTGGGGAGGCGAAAGCGGAAGCTATGTGTTTTCATCTCATGCACAGAGTCCCCAGAACAGCACTCAGACTTGACCTGGGGCCCCAGGTCATCCCTTCCTCCTGGGATTTGAAGCTCAGGGACCCCCAGGCCCTGTGGCTTCTGCTGAGGGCAGCACCTAAGGGGGCATCTCTGGATGTCCAACCAGCCGAATGTCTACATCGAGTCCCTACCACCTGACACCCCAAATGGAGGCTCAGGGTGCAGCACCCTACCAGACACACCTGCACGCCTTCCTACCCCACAGACTGCACCGAGAGCCGGCTTTGTACAGGCACCAAATTACATGCTAGGGGTCCATCAGGGATGATGGCAGAAGCCCTCCACCCTCACTAGTCTCTGCTCTTAGAGAAGTAACTGGGGACAGTGGGAGAGGTGCCAGGACTGTGAAGCTGTGGGAACACAGAGAGAGAATGCTAACTCAGTCTTGGGCAATCTGGGAAGGCTGCTGGGAAGAGGTGGCATCTGGAGGACCTAGTAGAAGAGACAGTAAAGTATAGGCAGTCGGAGCCTGGGCTCCGGGGACAGACTTGGGTTTGAATCCTACTTCTTAGCTCTGTGATCCTGACGTTGGCCCCCTCCTCTATAAATCAGAGATGTTATTAGTATCTGCCTCATAGGGTTGCTGAGGGATTAAGTAAAATAATGCAGGTAAAGAGCATGACATGGGGCCTGGCACATACTAAACACTCAATATATGTTGTATTTATAACCATGCAAAGCTATATTCTCACTCCTGACAGGTCCACCCTGGTTAGACCCCCAGACCAGCCCGTACTAGGTGGAGCTGCCAGCCCAATGCAGGAGCACTGATAGACCCCTGGCCCTATCAGCCTCAGCCCTGACCCTCTCCACGTATATAGGGAAGAGGAGGAGGGCCACCCCCAGCAGATGACAGGCAGAGGCGGCGCTGCCCACCTCTCCTGAGCCTGTGGGGTGCTGAGCACGACTCAGTGCTGATCTTGAGAAGTATCTTCCAGCACAGAAACTCCAAGTCACCTGCCTGGGAAGAAGCAGGGGAAGAAATCCCACGGCCATGCCCTCCCCTGGAAAAAAAAAAATTCTAGGAAACAAAATACAACGACATCTTTTTATTTTGTTTTTTTCGGTAATTATACTAAAGATGAAAAACTCATAATAAACATCTCCCAGTCCCCACCTGCTAACAGTAATTATAATAGACTCAACAATAAATGGTAAAGCAGGGCAGAGCTGCATCTCGGGAATTCTCTAGGGCATGTGGATTAGCTAGGAAAGCCTGAATGATTAAAATACACTAATTAAAATTTTGTGTTCCTTGGTAACTCGTCTGCCTGGGCCCCTGGTGTTGGCAAAATGGGAATTAACGTGACAAAAGCAACACAGAGGGTTTTTGTTTTAAATAAAGAAAAAGAGAGAGAGAGAGAGAGAGAGAGAGAGAGAGAGAGAGAGAGAGAGAGGAGACCTATATAAACAAGTTAGACATCAGGAGAAAAGAAAGACAAGGTGGTTTTCTCTCTTTTTCTAACTGGAGCACCAGAATGCTTGGGACAGGAAAGTGTAAGAGAGAGGGCCCGGGTCTTGGAGGGGAGGCCCTTTGCCTGCCCTGGGGTCCTGTGGGGGGCAAGGTGAGCATGTGTCCAGGGGTCACTGTTTAAAAATAATTACGGGAGAGAAGAGGATGGGAGGCGGAGAAGTGGGGGGCAGCAGGCGCCCACCCAGTCCGGCTTTCCAAGGGCATTCCTCCAGGGCAGGCCACATACCCCCAACTCCCCGCCCCACGGCCAACGGGACCCTGGGAGGACGCAAGGGAGCTTCTACCCCATTGCAGTTGCACAAAAGAAATTGAACACTTTTGAGTTGCCCTTAGCAACCTAATTGCATCAGTACATTGCACACAGGAGCCAAAGTAACTGAATTTTGATGAAAAGACGGCGGTAATTTACGGCATCACAAAATTAGTTGTCATGGCGACGGGTTAATTACATCTCAAATTAACAATGCAAGTGTGGTGAAATTAAATATAAATCATATTTTCTGCATAAATTATAGGGGTTGATTAGACCGGGGCTCTGGGAGAGAGAAAGGTTGAGCCGCCACGGGCCCCAAGCTGCATTCTGAGCTGACGAGAGAGGCGCCTGCAAGCTCGGGCGCGGATGGGGAGCTCTTGGAGGGGACGGGGGACCAGCGGAGTCAGGCACCAGGGCTGCCGGGGCTGCCTCCCTCTGTTCCCGCTGCCACTCTCAGGCTCAGCTGGCTCCACGCAGCGCCAGGGCTGTCCCCAAAGTTTGCTTCTGTTTGGATCAAACTTCGGATGGGGGAGGGGGTGGGCACGCAAGAAGGAGGGACGGCGGCTGGTGCCTCTTAGCTTAGTGCCAGGGACAGAAGTTCTACCTTCACCCATCCCAAATGACTCCCGGCTTCTGTACCCTGAGCCCTCAGAGAACCCACCACAGATGGCCGGCTTGACCCTGCTCTCTTCAGTTAAATGGGGTCAAACGGTTTCTGAGTCACAGGCATCTGCCTACCAGGGGACAGGCCCCCTGCCACATGACAGGCAAACAGCACATGGTCAGGGCTGCACCCGGTGGGCAGGGTGCATTGTAGGTGCCCAGGGTATCCAGGGGCAGCAACTTACGGCCTCAGGTGGCGGCAGGCACATCTGGCTGAAGGATGAGCTTGTCCGGCTAGCCAGCTGTGATCAGGCAACTACACTACTGACCTCACTCCCCCCTAGCCAGGGGCAAGTCACTGTGAACCTGCCTTCCTTGAATGGGGAAGAATTGCAGAGAGCCAAAGGCCAAAGAGACCCCACAGAGCACTATGTCTGGGCCCTCTGGGGCTCTGCCTGGCACTACCCTGCCCAAGTCACGGGAATACTGAAGAGGCCACAGCTGGAAAGTGGAACGTGCCCCAAATGCCCTTGCCCTGGTCCCACCCACCCATCGCTGATGGGCAGTGCTGGCAGTACTTCGAGGCGCTGACATGGAGCACTACTGGACCAAATTCAGCTTGGTCAGGCCAGGCAGCCTCACCAGAAGGCCCAGTCAGTAAATGCTTCAGAAGCATGCCTCTCTCCTCACGCTCCTGGCCCCATTTCTCGGGTTCTGGAGAACACAGAGGAGAACCCCATTTGCTACCCGGACACAGGTATCACGAGGCAATATAACAGGAGTTACAAACTTTAGTGAGCAGCGAATCACAGGAGAAGGTCACTAAACCTGTAGAGTCCTCAGGTCCCTGCTTTGGAGATTCTGATTCTGGATCTGGAGGGACCCAGGATCCAAGTTCTTAACCTGCCCCACCAGGGAATCTGATGCAGGCAGTCCCAGGCCCACACTTAGGAAGCACCAGCAACTCTGTTATTAGTCCCATTTTGCAGATGAGGGAACTGAGTCCCAGGGAGGTTAAGTCACTTTTGAAGACAGGGCAGAGCTGAGATTCAAAGCCACCTCTGAGTTGTTACCCATCCTGTGCAATGCCTTCTCAAGGCTGTGTCAGGCACCTTGCCAGGCCATGTGGGAAATAGGGACCAATGAACCATAAACTTGTCCCTGAGGACTACACGGCCTAGTGGAGACACAGAGTGTCAAGCAAACAGCAAGGCCCAACGTGCCCAATACATCACTAAGGGACAGGGACATGGGAGCACGGGAGCAAAGGTGGGGACAAAGGAAAGGCAGGGGCCAGTATGCACCGGCAGCCAGCCCAGGGTAGGAGGCGCTCCCTCAGGGTCCCCGGGCCGACTGAGTGCCCAGCAGGGCTGTGCCACACTTCACCTGGCCCAGGTGGGAGGAATTTCCTGAAAGGCTTCTGCAGAGAGATGGGGCGAAGGAAGGAAGAGAAGGCCCTTGGTGGTCCCCCTGACCACGGATGTGCATGTGCAGCTCATGAATATTTTAGTGGCCATTTATTTATCCCTGCACCATCCAGCTGCTGGGGCCACAGACCCAAGGTGGATAAATATAGCCACTGGGCAATCAATGAGGCATCCGCTCCACACCGCCCCCCCGCCGCTCCCCCCGAGCCACATCCATTAGGCCCCTTGTTCCCACAACCTGCTGGCTGGGCACCTTGTCCTGCTCAATTGGTTTCCGATTTTCATTAGCGGTAGAGGCACAGCCCCGCTCCAAGCCTGGGCGTCCCCCTCACCCTCCTAGGCCCTCCCTGCTTGGGCTGGGCATGGAGCCCGAGGCTGCCGTCAGCCTGGAGGGGCCTTTCAGAAAGCCCAGCCAACCAGGGCGGTGAAGTAGAGATGTGCAGAGCCCAGCGGCCAGACCTCACTTCCCTGGCTGGTCCCTGCGCAACGCAGAGAGAGGTGGGGTTTCCTTAGGACCCTGCCCCCCAGACCAGGGCCAGCCGGCAAAGGCGACGTCGTTACAGAATACTGGGGCTCTCCTTTGCTCACCCGGAAATTTCTGGGGGCCTCCAATGCCTTACACCTGGGGGAAGGGTGCCAGAGAGGGAGTTCCATTGGCTGTAGCGTTGGGGTTCCTGAGGCTGCCACAAGGGGACCCCTGTTCCCCTGGGCTGGAAGTTACATACAAGCCACCCTGGCCTCCTGTCCTCCAGGGCCAGGCCTGGCTCCAACCTACCATCCAAAGGAACAAGAGTGAGCTGCCGCACTCTCTTTTAGGGCCTCAGATCAGACTGGAAGGCGCTGACCAGTTCCTGGCCTCCGCTCCTCCTGCCAGGCTGAGGGCATCCCAAGCAGGCTGGGGCTCAGTACCTGGGGGCACTGTGTCCAGCCAGGCAGTGACTCCAGCGGCAGCCTCAGCCCTGACAGGGGTCCTGCCCCTGCCCCCCTCACTCATTTAACAACTAGTCCCTAAACCCCACCACGTGCCAGACATTGTCCCAGGTGTACAGCTGTGAAAGAGGCAAAGCCACCCAAATGCCCTGCCTTCAGGAGGTTTAGCCTTGGCGGGGGTGGGGACAGACAAACAACTAAACAACTAAAGGGTTCTAGAGGACAATAAAACAAGGGACGTAATAGAGAGTTACAGAGGAGAGAGGTGGGGCTACTTCAGCAACCTCTGAGGAGGTGACATTTGAACCAGAGATAAGTGAATGGGCCTTCCGGCTGAGGAAGGTGGGAAGGGGATGGGGAAGGTCTCAGTTCCAAGAGCCGACACAGGGGAAGATGCCAGAAGGAGTACCCACAGACCCCCTTCCTTTGGTGCCAGGTGGCCAAGGGCTCAGGCCAGTGGCTAGCAGGACACTGCCCCTTGGCAGGCTGGTACAGCATCAACATGGCCTGGGGAGGGGTAAGAGAGGAGGAAGGACAATGGCTGGCAGAGGACCAAGGGCACGAGGCCACCTGCCTGCTGGCTGTGAACACAGGCCCCTCCTCCAGAGCCACTGCCATGACACAAGGGAGCCCAGCCAGGCCTGCATGGGGTCCTACCTGCCCCGGGAGCTGCAAGGCCATGGGGTGACCAAGGACCAGGGCTGTCTTCAGCCCCTCGACTCCGCCCTGAGCCGGCTCCAGAGACTAGGGCCTTGACTCTCCCGTCCATGTCCATTCACAGCAAGGACACAGAGGGTGGGGTGGGAGGTGAGAAGAAAAGATCAGGCATAAATCCCAGAGGGAGATGAAGAGGGAGGCAGGCCTGTGCCTTTAAAAGAATTTTCATTTAAAGACTCTTCTCTCTTCCACCATTTCAGTGATCTATATGCAAATATGCTAATGCATGCAAATTAAGACACCACTTTTAGTCCCAATTTAATAGAAAGCATTAAAATACCATTTTTTTTTCCAAAAAACTCCATATGCATGAAGGAAGGATTTTTTTTTTTTTTTTTTACTTTTCACTAAAGTCACATTCCGGCAGCTATTTTATGCTGTCAAAATGTTCTCAACACGGGGAGATTTGACTGGCTTCTCTGAGAGCCAGTCACAGGAAGCTCAGGCTCTGCCTCTCGTTGAGTTTTTCTTTTTCTTTTCTTTTTTAATTTTGGGGAGAGAGGAAAGAAAGACAGAACAAAACAACAAAAAAACACCCAAGAGTCTTTTGAAGGGCGCTTTTATTTTCAGGCCAGGCGCCGATCCCCTCTGTGTAAAGTGTGTGTTAAGCCTACAGCTGCGGGAGACGCACGCGTGCGATCTGGTTGGGTGTGCTTCTGGTCGGTCACTCCTGCTCTCTGGAGCGGGTGCAGATGAAGCACGCGGGGCCATTCTGTGTGTGCCACTGGCGGGAACATCCTCCCGGGGGCCTGAACCGCCTGGCAGGACAGTGCCCTTGGTGAGGGTGCAGGAGGGCAGGCGGGCCCCAGAGGGGGGGGGGTAGTTGGGGGGGGGGGGCGCTTGGCTGGCGTGGCCAGGGTGGCCCAGCTCAGCAGCCCCAGCCGCACATTGAGGGCTGTCTATTTTCACTGCATTCGCCGCTCTGTAATTAAGCTCACTGCTCCCACTTGGGCTAACGGACCTTTTCCAGAGGGCGCCCCCCGCCCCCACTGGGCCCATTCCCCCTTCTCCCAGCATTCTTGGCCACTCTGTCCTCCCACAGACCCTTCAGGAGACTTCAAATCTTGGATCTGAAGGGCCTTTGTCGGAACAATGGCACCAGCCCTTGAACTGCGCTGCAGTCCACCCCTCCCCTTCCCCAGGGCCCTCTCTTTGGGGTTACAGTTCCTGATTAGACCTCAGTACTCCAGCACATGCATTTTGCCAACTCCTCCACTGTTCCCGGCCTTTCCTTCCTGGCTGAAGTTAGTCAGGGCCTGACCTCCGGGAAGCTGCAAGGTGCTCTGATCCCAGCCGGGTTCCTCCCAAAAGGGTGACAGGCCTCTCACAGGGAGAAAGGGGCAGGGCAAAGGCAATCCTGCCACGTGGGTGTCGCCTTCTTGGGCGAGGCTCAGCCCTGGGTCGCAGCGAGTTGCCGTTTTACAATCAGGGTGAACACCGACTACCACCAACTTATGGGGAAGGGCCTAGGAGCTTGTCATGTGTTGGTTCATTTACTCTTCTCAGCGACTGTACAGACGAGAATGACCAATTCCAAGTCACAAATACAGAGAAGCAAGGCTCAGAGAGGTGAGACCACTGGTCCAAGTCTCAGAGAAACGGTTGCTGAGGGGCAGGCTGAGGTCTGTGTGTCATCCACACTCCCAGAACGAGCTGAAAGTCAGGGGGCTGCGCCTCCCACCCCAGTTTGCCCTCCACCATGCATGAGGAACCCCAGCTGCCCCACTCGGGGCTTCAGCTCCCCATCCGTAGAATGGGAGAGGGCGGGCACAGCCATCCATGGCTCCTTCTGGCTCCATCTGTTCCCGACTGTGAAACAGATGGAAGAGAAACAAGGGTGGGGTGGGGGTCTCCCCGAGCCGGGCAGGGAGGCAGACTGGCTCCCCAGGGCCACCCCACACTGCGGTAGCGGCCCTGCAGGCAATGGCCAGGAGGTCAAGCAGATCTCAGGCAAGTGGGGAGACAAATTGAATACTGGGGGTAGAAGGTAATCAAAGAAATCAGAAAAGTACTTAGGTTGGGCCTTAAGGAACGAGAGCAGACGCCCCACTCCACGGAACTGTTCAGAGGAAAAAGGGCAAAGACAAGAAGAGAGAAGACCCGCTGGCGTGGGCCCCGAGGCTGGCAGTGGGTGGAGGGTGGGGACTTGGGACAGACACAAGGGGCACAAGCTCTGACTCCCCTGTCCGAGGCCTGGAGCTTGGGCTCAGGGTGACGGGAGGGGGCTTCGCACACACGTTTCTCCAGCGAAAATGCAAAGGCAGGAGAGGAGAGCAGTGCTGGGCTGGCAGGACAGGGCTCATCTAGCAGAGCCCACGGTGGAAAAAGAGAGATTTAGATATTTACGGGAAATACATTTGTTGGTGCCAAATGCCTGGTTTTACTGTCGGGGGAAAAACACAAACCCAACCACCAAAACTTGTCCTCAACTGAGAATCCGCACGGAGGCAAACGATTTCCCCATCAAACCAGTTTTATCGGATATAAATATCTAATTATTCGTACCAGGCCCTGGAATGCCAGACATTTTGCAGCTTTTACAACATGTGTAGGAGTCTTTATAAATGACATATATACACACATACACACACACATATATAGTTATATATTAACAAATCTGATTTGAATTTCATCTGCATTATTTTTTGCTTAGTGGGTAGTTGTTTTTTTTTTTTTTTTACAAACCCAGAAAAGCTCGAATGTTTTCGGTGCTGCTCACACCCTCTTTCTGCGGAGGCATTTTATGAGCCTTAATGTGCCTGATCCAGAAAGCTCTGGGGAAAGGGACCCCCCCACGCCCCGTACCACTTTGCAGTGACCCACACGTTCCCCCCACCCCCCAGGGCCATTCGGAAATGCATACGTACTCGCTCACAGCACTTTACAACCACAGGACCCACGGCTGCACATCAATACCTCACACGTGACACAAACATGAGGTCCCAAACAGACACACAGAAGTACTGACTTTTCGAACGTAATGCACATATTCCCCGGGTCAGCGTCCACAAGCCATGGATGACGACAAAGCGCTGGGCAGAGGGGGCGGGAAGGTGGGAGGGGGAGGAGGAGAGAGGGGAAGTTGTCTTATGGGGAATAACGTGCATCAGCCTGTCATCTGGAGACCCATCTTCATCTAGAATTAATGCACTAAACTTCTTCCTCTAAATGGTTTTAAAGAGACAGCGGATTCTCGGCCCGGACATGGCGGCTCGGTGTGCAGCTGGTCCAGCCTCCGCAAGGGGAATGGGCAGCCGATTCTAGCCAGGCTGAGTCCGTTACCTGCCCACCCCTGCCCCTGCCCCAACCTACGACCACTGTGCTTTCTCCCAACTTTCCAACTCGGTGGAAAGAAGTTTAAAAATCTCTGGCTTTCACGGCTCCGGACCCAAAGGCTGTGTTAGACAGAGTGAAGAATGCGAAAGCCCTTGGCTGGGCAGGATGAGGGGCGGCAGAGGAAGGGGAGTGGGTGGGCGAGGACTCGAGACCTCTGAGCAAGCTGCTAGGGCTCGCGCTGCGGTGTGTGGGCTGGCAGCAGCCCCCTGGAGGCAGTGCTAAGACGGCGGTGCCGTGAGCCCTGCAGAGGCCTGAGTTCCCCAAACAGGAGCCCCCAGGCTGCTGAAGCCGAGGGCACAGGAGTGGGGACCGGGGAAAAGGAGCTTGGAACCAGACAATCCAGGAGGACCCTCGGGGAAATCAGGGTCAGGAGAAGCTGTCCCTTGAGGCCCAAGGGCCGAAGGAACCATTCTAGTTAGAGTGGTATTTGGAGAGACTCTAGCCAGGGGCCGGCTGTCCGCACGAGAAGGAAAATCAACCACATGTCCAAATGCCCCCCACCCAGACCTAGAGATTCACGGGGAGAAAGGGTTTGAGATTAAGGAGGGCCCCGGGCCTCTGCCGAGAACCTTCTAAGAATGCCCACACATCCTCTGCTCAGAGACCCGCACTCAGGGGGATGGGCTGGGGGCCGGGGGAGCTGAGAAGAAACAGCAGCAACAGGAACAGAGTTGAGCCATTTCAATTATTCATATGCCAGATGGATTCTTTTCCTGCCTTTTTTTTCCTATAAAAATAAGCAGGGAGGGAGAAGGTCTTATGACCGTCTCCAAAATGGGAGAAGGAAGGGGAAAGGGAAGAAAAAAATAGAAATCAGGTCCCCCATTCGTACCCACCCCCTGCCCTGGAGACCCCCGATCTCCTGACAGGAGGGCAGGAGGGACGGAATGCCCTCTGTTGGGCAGGGACCAGAGGTGTCATTTAGTTTCTCTATGAGCAGAGAGCAAGAAGCAAGGAATATTGTCGAAGAAAGGGAGGGTGAGAGAGAGACAGAAGCACGGAGCATGGGGTGGAGGGGGGAGGTAGGCAGAAGAGGGTTCTGACCTTCTGTGAAGGATATAAAAAATCCAGCTGCCTCAGGGGACACCCAACTATCTAGCATATTGCTGTTAAAATGTCTGCAAAATTTAATACACTTGGCATGCCATCTAATCAGTCCTTGGAAACTCGGGCACTCTCTCCCTCCTATGATCAAAGCGCCTCAGAACTTCTGCTTATGGGATTCCCACCCCCACCCGTCCCCCCCATTTTAGATAAAGTTGACACCCCCCCCTTATAAAAACAGCTGCTGTGGCTTTTAGGACACATTTCATCCTGAAGTTCACCCAAGGTCTAGAATCTAGAAGGAAGCAGAAGAGCAGGGAGAGCCAGGGGTCGGGTGCTATTAGCTCCAGGACTTTGGTACCCAGGCTTCTTCTCCTTCTTAGCAGGACAGACGAAGGGCAGGCATGTACTGACAAGGTCCGTGGTCCCGAGATGGGCAGGCAAAGGCTGCTCCTTCCAGGGAAGCGGGCAAGAGCCTGACAGCTCTTATTTAAATAGCTGCCCAGCACACAGAGAGCTGTGTCCTCACCAGAACGCAGACATATGCCAGTGTACCCATGGACACACGCCCAGCCATTTGCTCCATCAAGCCACCCATTGTTGGGAAACTTCTGTGAACCCCACAAGATTCCGAGGCTACTCCAAGTCCCCAACAGCCAGCTAGGAAGTTTCCAGGTTAGCCCAATGATGGCTGCCTGACCTTCTACCCCAAACACAGCAATTAGAACCCTGCATGACCTGGATACTTCGGCAGGTCACCCCTGACGCTTAAGTTTGACAGAGACCTTGTAGACCTTGTAGAATTCCTGAGTGGGACTGGAAGGATTGATCCCCCCAAATCTGCACCCTCCACCCAAGGAGAGTTCTTGCCAAATCCTCTTTGTCCTTTTTTTTGATTTCCTCACCTCTGATTGACCTAAAGTCTCAGGCGGCCTTAAATAGGCCTAGAGGACCCTAAGAGGCTCAGGGAAGCCCAGAAAGCCTGTATCATGCTAAGGTACAGTGCTTCCTCAACAGGCCAAGACCGGGGAGGACCTGAGCACTGCATCTGCAGGGAAAAGCCACAGAGGCCAGGGAAACAGAACACAGGTGGCCCCTATGTAACTTCCCTGCCCCCTCACCACGCAGGTGGGAACAGAGGCAAACAGGTGAAGGGGATTCAAGGGGGTGCGGGCAGGGCCAGCTTGCTGGGTGGGCAATCCGCACAGTCACACAGGGCCCCATGCTCAGAAGGGCACATGCTTGGTTCAATGTCCTACAGCTGCCATCGTAAAATTCTTAATTTTAGAAAGAGGGGCCCTGCATTTTTATTTTGCACTGGGTCCCGCAAATTATGCAGCTGGTTCCGGGTGTGGGTTTTGGAAGATCAGAGGACCTGGGTTTGAATCCCAAGGCTCTATCCCCTATAAGCCAAGTGACATCAGAAAAGCCACTAATTATCTCTGGTTGCAGGGAGCCTCGTCTATAAAGTGGGGGTGATCACGCTGCTCTCAGGGTGGCCGGGAGGACAAGGAGGGTAAAGCGGGGAGAGAGCTTGGGGAACACGATTACACGCTGCTATTCAAACACACGGCGTGCTGACCGGCAGGGGAAAGCACGGCCTGTTGGCCTTGGTGGTTGCTTCCCACACCCCAGGGATGACCTACTCCACTGTGGCAAGAGGTCTCCTTCCAGAGCAGCACAGCAGGGGAGCCTCTGGCGGGCCCAGCCCGGCTGTCCCCGTTCACAGGTGAAGAAACTGGGACAGAGTCAGCAGCTGACCTGCCTGTTGTCACAGAGCTGCCTCCAGGCAGGGCGATGCTGAGGACATACTGTTCCTGCTCTCCAGGCTCAGCCTTGGCCGCAGGACACTTGAGATGGGGACAGTGAGAAGGAGGGGTAGGAGGCAGGATTTGGAAAAGGGGACGAAGGAAAGGCCTCTTTACACTCTGTCACACACACATGCGCATACACACATACACACGGCAAAATTAAAGCTGAGAACTTGGCTAAAAAGATAACTCCTACCCCTGCTCCATCGAAACTTATTTTAGGGCAGGAGGTAATTGCCAAGGACCCAAATAAAAAGCCAACCGCAGGCTGTAAGTGGCTCCAAGTCTTTAATTAGACCCCAAGAAAAAATAGTGGCAAAAAGAAAATGAAAGTAGGCGAAAGCTCCCCGAGGAAGGAATATGCATGTGGTCTCCTCCATCCCCTCAAGTCCAGTGGCTTCAGATGAAGGCTACCATTGCCTGGGACAGGCATCAGAGTGCTAGGCAGGCACTGCCCACTGTGGGGGCTGGCACAGAGCCAAGAGGGCACTGTACACCCCGAGCAAGGGCCAGCCCAGGTCCTGGGTCCTTCTGCCAGGGCTTCCCTATGCTCCAGCCCATGGAGGCTGGCCTGGGGTCAGAGCGCCATGGGCCAAGGGGAAGGTGAGCTGTTTCTACCAGCCCTGCAGTCAAGGGAGCAAGGAAAGGAGAAAGCTTTGGGTCTGGAGTGGACTTTGACCCACTCAAAGATCTGCCCATCAAGCCACAAGGCCCAGCTCCTTGGCCACGGACCAACCCTCCCACTCAGCAGCACTTTACCCACTCCCTGGAGCTCTCTTCAGGCTGCGACCCCCTCCCCAGCCCCTCTCCTGGGCCCGTGTGGAGTTGGGTGGCTCTGAGATCCTGTGGGCGAAGCAGGCTTCTCCCCGCAGGGACCCTCCTAACCAGAGGTGCGCTCTCAGAAATCCTCTGGGTGACAAGTGGCATGTGACCGAAACCCCCGGCCGCTGTGCCATTCCACCAAGGCAAGGAAAGCAAGGAGGCACCAGCCACTCCATGACCCCCTCCCAAGTCCCCGTCCGGCCTCTGGCCTTTGAAGAACACAGGTGACCTTCGACTAAGGGTGGGGCTGGGAAGAAAAGGATACGCTGTGCTTGGGAAGGTCGCGGCCTGCACAGGGTGTGTGTCCATGCTCTTGCCTCTCATACAGACAGAACCCAGTGGGCCAATCAAATCCCACAGGTGGGAGGAACCTGCTAAGTGCCAAGACCAGCATGTGCCAGATGTGGCCGAAGCAGTGGCCTCCACTAATGTTATAACAAAGGCCAGGTCCCAGTGTCAGAAGGGAGGCATTCCACCCAGAGTCTGCGAAGGAGCCCAGGAGAATACATCCCAGCCCACGTGAAGGAGGGAGCAGATGCTGGCGTCCCGATCCTTGCCTTCTCGTGGTGGCAGGATGGTGAAGTGGGCTCACAACCAAAGCCCAGTGCACTACAAGTGGGCACAATCAAGTGGGGGAGAGGGAGACCCTGCCTCACCACAGCTGGCATCAGAGGCAGCAGGGGCAACCACGCTGAACACCCCTGTCCTGCTCCCCACAGCTGCCTGGAACCAGTGTCACGCCCACATGTGGCTCCCCTTTAGAACGGGCACTCGCTGAGAGTGGGGTACACTGTGCTCCCCTTTCACAGGCTCTCCTCTGTTCCTGCCCCTCCTAAGCCGAGCACAGGAGGACAGGCTCCAGAATCCCCATTGAGTGGACTGGCCTTCCAGGCAGAGTGGCAGGCCATGCCCTGCTGTATTATACACTGTATTCTTTAGCCATTTCTTCTCCCCTTTCTCAAACAGAACTTTAACACAACAGATGAGGAGTAGGTCTAACAGCAATAGGGGGGCAGCTATCCCTCATTCAGCATCTAAGGGTCCCAGGCCCTGTCACAGGCACTCTAGAGATGACATTCCTGCAGAGAAGGTACTACCGTGCCCATTTTACAGGGGAGGACACTGAGGCTAAGCGTGGTGAAGTGACGGCCACACATCTACAGAACGGTGGGCCTGACTGCAACTCAGGTCGGCCTGGTTCCAAAGTCTGTCTCTCTCCATCACACATTTCTCCCAACTAGTTCTCCTGTCTGACCACTAGATCTAGGCAGGGGCAGGCCTGGCTGACCTCTTTTCCCCTGTTGCTCTGTACTGGGTTCTCTGGGCGCTGGTTTAATGTACACCAAGTGTAATGTAGGTGACAAGCATGACCCCATTCCCAGCCACCTGCCATGCCCTGCTGTGATGTCCGAGGCCTGCACGGCCACAGCAAGCTGGAAGGTCTTCCCAGGAGGAGAAGCAGGAGTGAACCCGACCTTCCGAGGCAGTCCCAGTTATCGTGTCAGTCAGGAAGGGCCTCCCTGCCCGCTCCCCTCCTGCTTGCTTTGCTCTGCGGGGGGTGGTCAGACTTCCAACCATTGGGATAAGTGGAATTCCTCTTGGATGAGGAGCCCTGTGGCTTCTGCTCACCAACTTCCTTCCCAGCTTGGGAATGTGTTGAGAGCAGGAGTCCTGATAATTAATTAGCTCTCCTCCCCAGGTGCTCACCAGACACAACCAGATGGTCCCAGCGACGTGCCCTCTACCGCCATCCTCCCCTTGGAACCACACGGCATCTTCCCCTCAGGCTCCCCTCCATCTTTCCCTTCTGTGCTGCAAAACCCCGAGAGAGCCCCTTCTCCCCTTCTGCCAGGCCTGGGCCCAGACAGCCCCAGATGGGCAGGGAGGACGTGAGAACCCTGGTTCAGGCTCGCAGGACTGAGAGTTCTAGGTGGGGCCGAAGTTCAGACAGGTTCCAGTTTCTCCTCCTGCCTTCAGTCAGTTCAGTTAGGGAGATGAGGTGGGATCGGTGCGGGTGGGACCCAGGGCTGAGTCTGCCCCTATTTCTTGGAAATGTTAAGAGATGGCTCTACATCCAAGAGACCCCAACTTAAAACCCCAAACAAATAAGGCCTGGCCGGTACCCCCTCCCCACAGGAGGGCACCACATAGAAGCTGCTCCAACCAGAAGCAGAAGCCCACTGGGGCCTCTACAGCACCACGGACACACCACTGGCTTTCTGTTGGCACCTCTAGGTCCTAGGAGGGGTGGTGGCCTGCAAGGTGCATGGCTGTGCCCTCTAGACGGCCAGCCTGTGCAGGCACACTGGGCCCAGGCAGGGGTGTAGAGTAACAGAGCAGTGGGGTCCCAAGGGCAAGGAGTTGGAGTCAAGCAAGGCTGGAGCCGCAGCTGGGAAGCCCTGAAAGGTCCGAGGCCCAGGAGGCGGGATGGCCCTCTGCAACAGGTCCTGCTTCGGGGAAGAGTGCACAATGACTGGAGCCCAGCATCGCTCGGCAGCCTGTGCCCCGGTGCCAGCAGCTGTGTGACGTGGGCTCTAGCTGGTGACCCTGCTTCACTTTTCTGGGCGTCGGTTTTCCCACGTAAAAAATGAGCCTGAGCTGGACGACCCTCGGGGTGGCCGGGAGCTGGTGTATGTGGTGTGATGGGCAGAAGGCCTGCTTGCAGTTACGCTCAGGACACGTTCACTGAGATCATGACTGTTGTTGTTATTTTCATAAGCATCACTCTTTTTGATTCGAAATATTCTATAAGCTTCCTTTCAGACAGCACTACAAAGTAATGGGGGAAGATCTGAGCTTACAGCCCAGAAAGTCACATTCCCTGAATTTTTTATGCCCAGAATCGAAACTAGTGAGGACAGGGTAATGATGAGTTGATCAGAAGCTGTGAGGGGTTTGGCCAGGTTTCGTGAGCCCGAGTGACCCAGGACTGGCCCGCCCAGGATCCAAGAGGCACTGACCTCAGAGCTGTCAGGAGAACGCAGACAGGTGACTGGCTCTTCCGGGCCCATCTTCACGGGGATGATCTTTGGGGTGAAGCATCTTTATCTGGGGCAGCAAGGGTTAATGCAGGGCTGGGAGAGGCCAGGCAGCACGGAGCACTCCCTGTTTATTAATAAGCTATTTATCACCAGCTTTGCTTTTAATGCCATTTGGGCTTAATGTCGTTAATGAAATATAAATACCCATGCTAACGATGTCGGTCAGAGGCAGCATGGGCAGCAGACGGCTTGCGAAACAGGGCCAAACCGCGGGGCACGCTGGGGAAGAGGCTGAGAGCTCGGGAAGCGGAAGAGGTTCCCGCTGGCTCGGCACCCCTAGCCCCCTTCTGCTCCCACCACAAGACTCCCCAGCTGGCTGTGCCGGGAAAGGCTGGGAGGGGGGCAGCCCGGGGCTGGGGGAGAAGAGACCTCCCTACACAGGATGCTGTTAACTCCCAGAGAACACAGCAGGAGCCAGAGCTCACACCTCAGGGGCAGTGCCCACCTGGGCATCAGGCCCCTTGGCTGCAGGAGACTGGACTACCACCAGCTGGCAGCAGGCCCCTCTCGCTGCCCTGACTTCTCTGACCCGTGGGAATGGAGCCCGGGTGAGAGAGGTCATTAGAGGGAGCAGTAAGGATGCCATCACATTTTCCAATAAAGACCCCTCCCCACCCCTGGAATGACATCCCAGGCAGCCTAGTTCCAGTGGATGGCACACCCTCCCTAAGAAGCTGGCAAGGGGGCTGCTTGGCAGCCTTGAAGGTAGCTCAGAGACGTGGGCAGACGGGTATTTCTGGTCAGTGCCCCGAGGCCTCACAACATGGAGGTGGCCCTGCAGAGCAGGCTGTTGTCCCTGACCTCGTGCCTGACCTGGCCTGGCCCCTCCCACACAGGGAGCCATCCCTCCGTCCTCTCCCTGGGCTCAGAGCAGATGCCTTTAGCGGATGACCACCTAACCCAGATGACCCCAGGAACTTCAGGCCTCGACCTCAGGAGACTGATCCCAGACGACAGCCTCACCGGGCGGAAGTGGCCCTGGGACTTGCTCCCCAGCCCAGAGACCACAGTGCCTTTGGAGGGAACTTGGACTCCACTCAGCCAAGGGCCACCTGGGCCCAAACAGAGGTTGGAGACTTTGGCAGGTGGCTGACCTTCGCACCATCCTCCTCTCCCAGTACCGTGGTGAGGGGGTCGTTGTGCCACAGCCCCACCCTGCTTGCCAAGCCCCCAAGCAGCCCCCCAAGGGCTCTGCCTCTTCCAGAGGGAGCTCCAGGCTGTTCCAGGGAGGGAGTCCCACAGCCTCTGGCCCTAGGTGCTCAGAGTTGCCTGAGAAAACGCAGGACCACTGGCAAACTCTGAATTTCAGATAAACAGTGAATACTTTTTTTAGTGTAAGTATGTCCAAAACATGGAATATGGAACATACTTTTACACTGAAAATGATTTGCTGTTTGTCTGAAACTCAGATTTCCCCGGGCATCCTGTATTTTTATTCGCTAAATCTGGCAATGCTCTCCCACTCCTCAGCAGGTAGCACCTGGCCGGTGGGGTCGGTTTCTGGTGGGCAAGCAGGACTGGAAGCGAGGGGGCAGAGACCCCCACCCCGTCTTGAGACAGCAGTCTCCTTTCAAGGGGCCCTGTTCAGAACTGTCCCCCACCCGCCCTCTCCCCTCACTGGTCACTACTGCACTGCCCAACACCATGGCTCACCTGTGGGGGTCCCCTCTCCCCGCACCCCCCAAAGTCACCTCCATGTCCCCAAGGAGTACCGGACTCGTTTGCTGGGGCTTGGTGGAGCTCGGCTCAGCGGCTAATCCCCTGGGTGGCTCCTGTCAGATTATTAATTAGCTAAAGCAGATCGGTCCTGGAACAACACACGCTTGGACTTCAGATAAAGCAGGCCAGGGAAGCCGGGCCGGGGGCGGCTTAAAGCGACAAGACCCCGTTTCTGAACTGCTCCCCGAGGTGGGGCTGTGGCGGCCGGCAGGGCTGGGGCAGGGCGATTGCTGACAGCCCCTCTGCGCTCCTCACGTCCTCTCAGGAGAGCACCTCGGAGGGGGCTCGGGGGTTCGTGCAGACGCACCTGGACAGGGGCGCAGGCGGCCCCTGAGAGCAGCAGCCAGCCGCAGTGGGTCTTGCTTTTTAATAAAGAGCTTGTGCCTGAGCAGATCGTGTCACTCAGAATTCTTCAAAAAGCTTCTTATTCCACTCAGGGCAAAAGCCTGAGTTCTCACGATGGCTCCGAGGCCTGCAGGATCCGGGGGCCACCCCGCCCGACCCCCTTGACCTCACACAACATCTCCCCAACTCCAGCCACACCAGCCTCCCTGCTGTCCTCCAACGTGCCAGGGGTGCTCTCGCCTCTGGGAGCTCACACTTGCTGTTCCCCAACAGGAACCCTCTTCTCCCAGATATTAATTAGGGTGGCTCGCTCCCTCACTTCCTTCTGTCCTTACCCAAATGTCACCATCCCAGGGACGCCCTCCCCAGACGCCACACCTAAGCTGACGAGCCATCCACCGCCACACACACTCCCTATTCTATTCTATTCCCCAAACGTGCTTCAATTTTCTCCCCGACACATGTCCCATCCAACATCTACTTTATTTCTTTAACTCATTTATCATTTGCCTCCCTCCACGAAAATGCTAATGCCACAAGGACAGGAATTCTTGCCTTGTTGGTTCACTGCTGCAGTTCCAACCCGGTTTGTAGTGTCATCAAGCATCAGTAATGCTTGACAGACGAAAACAAAAAATGAATGCCTGGAGGTTAGAGGTCAGGATCTGGACCACCACCTCTTCTGGCTCTGAATCCCATGTGGCTGAGCCCTGGCCGACCTCAGTGGGCTCCCCAGACACCCACCTTTCCCCCACAATGCTATTCGAGCCCACCCTTCCCTGGCTCTGCAGCACACCAAGTGTTACTTGTATCCTGGTCCTAGCATCCCCTAGATGCATTTCCACGTTCTGGGCCTCCCAGGGATGTCCTAGGGGACCCATCTCCTCGCCACCCCAACCCTGCCCTACCAGCTGGGACTGCTACTCTCTCTGCCCGGGAAACAGCACGGGGTGGGACGACGGTGACAAGGGGGAACACCAGGGCTCCCAGTTGCTGCCCGGCCCCAGCTCTGCTGCTGGCAAACTCCTGGACTTGGATTGTTTTGACTTGAGTCGGTGAAGCTGAAATATTTGAGTCACAACGGCCCTAAACTTCATTACCAGCTCTCAACACAGATTACTAAGGGAAAAAAGTTACTTTTAATTGCTTTTCCCCATTAGCATTTCTGGAGAAGAAACTAGTGATTAATTACACCTTCCCTCCCCTCAACCGCCCAGGGCCGCAGGGGTCCCAAGCGCAGGCTACCAGAAGGCGGCTCAGGGTCAGAAAAGACTCCTGCTCCTGAAGCACCAAGAAACCAGACTAAACTGGGTGGTGAGCGGAAGGTGGGGACCATCCCCAAGGCTGATTTAACAGAGAACCAGCAGCTGACGGTGTGGGGAGGCCCAGGGGGGCGGCCTCATGCCTCAGTGTGGTATCCTCTGGGCTGAAGGACTTTCTCCCGGACCAGGACTATACCTGGGTGGATTCTAGAATCAGAGAGGCCAGGGAAACTGGGAGAAGACAGAACGGGGGAACCTGAAGATCTGCAAGAGAAGACGACACGTTCCCAGCCACTGGGACTCCCCTCGTGTGCAAAACTTGCCGTCGCTTCTCCAACGCCAGCGTGTTCTTCCTGTGGAGGCTCCAAGGTCACAGGACGGAGGCAGGGCAGAGTGCTTCTCCCCTCGTCCACGAGATGTTAACCCTCCCAAAGCCATGGGCCGCTGTCCCCTTTGGAGCGAGCGCATCACCCTGGGTAGCTCCAGGCGGGCAGGCGCTGCCAGCCTTGCCCAATCCCTCACCCCTTGGGTCTGTGCCTGGTGGAACCCAGAGGCTTCCAACGCTGCTAGGAAGGCGGGAGGCACAAGGGAGACCTGGGGAAGGAGGCCCAAGGCAGGGATGTCGGCAACACCAGGCAGAATCCTCACACAGACTAGAAGCCAGAAGGATCAGTAACTCTTCCCACACCATATCCCCATCACGTCTCTGCCCAGTACAAAGTGGCTACGACCTTGGAGTCCACTGATTCAGGGTGTCACCTGGCGGGGGGGGGTGGAGGACAGGGGCCCCCGCTCCCCTCAGCCAGCACCTCCCTCTCCAGATCCCGCCCCTCCACGCCTCCACCCCAGCTGCAGGCTCTGGAGCGGCCAGCCCCACACCAGATCAAAGCCCTGGAGGACGGAGTTAGAACTGTCCAGTCCAGTTAGGAGTGAAGGCCGTGGATCTAGTGCAGGCCATGGAGGCAGAAAGCAGAAGAGCCTCCCATGCATGCACGGACACACACGCCTGCCCACCCAGACGCACCCTCCCCCAGGGCTCAGCCCAGTGTTTTGATGCCGGCAGACACACCCAGGAAGACTGGTTGACACCCCCTTAGAGCCAGAGGCACCAGCTGCGCGTCTGGGACATCCCCATCACCCCCCACACGACGTCATCGCCAGCCTGCCCTTCTGCTCCCTCCTGTCACTCCCCCTGGAGGTCAGGCCTCCAGAGCTTTCCTGGAGGGCTGAGCTGGCCCATATCGCTGCCAATATGTTGCCAGCATGGGCAAGTCCTCACTGGGGCCTCCACAGCCGGCCGGGACAGCTTCACACTGACTCCAGCCAGGCTCTGGTTGCTGTCTGGGCTACGCAGCGCCCGCCCGGGGGGTCGGGGATGGCTTGGCTGTCACAGCATCGCTGCTGTGACTGCCTGCCTTGTCCTGGCCCAAGTAGATGATACCGGGACCCAGGAGAGCGGAGCCTCCGCTCAGGAACCCTGGAAAAAGGGACAGTGGCCTAGGTCAAGTCAAGTCTGATGAGGTACCTACGGCAATTCACACTGTGAACTGCGGAAAGACTTTCCATGTGGAAAGACGGCCAGGATCCCTGCCCATGAGCTGGGGCTGGAGACTATGCTGGCCGTCTGGAAGTGAGGGGGTCTTAGACAAACCCATTTTTCAGCTCTTAAAGCTGATCAACTGAGGTTCTGTGCATCCAGGCACAGAGATCATATTGAAAGCCACAGCGAGAGGAACTACACGAGCTTCTAGGCCCAACCTCAGACCCAGCACAGAACCCGTGGAGCAAAGACACAAAACAGGCTTCAGTGCAGCATCTTAGGGCCAAAAGGACAGTGAGCTGGAAAGTCCCTTCTGAAATCGGTGCTAGATGCAAGCAGACCTTGGGCCTTCCCTCCACATGGTGCTGGCCCAGGGGCGCCTAATGCACTCCAGCAAGCTTTCTTAGCATCTAGCACAGCGCCCAGGGTGGTGCTTCTCCCCTTGGCACTGTCAGGTGAGAGAGAGGAGACGCAGGGCCAGGCATCGGGGGCCTGGAATGCAAGAGTCACCCTGGGGTCTTGTCTCTTCTTCCCCCATTCAATCCATCAGCAAGACCACTTTACTCTCCCTTTAAACACACATGGACCCTGCCCCCTTCTCCCCATTTCCCCCTTCTGTCTCAGCCACTTTTACTGATGTCAAATGGAGGAAAGGAACAACAACCACAAAAACCTGTCTGTGGGACATTCCCAGGGCGAAGAGAAAGGTTCCACTTGGTTCCTAAAATCACCAAAAGCCCCATCCCAGAATTTAACCCAGTGGCTGAATTCAGACTCTCACTCAGGCGGCTGCCTCCTCATTTCTGCCCGTGCCGCCGCCAATCCGTTCTCACCACGGCAGCCCCAGCCATCTTCTTAAAACAAAATCAGATCACTTCACCTCCCTGCTTGAAACCCTCCAGCAGCTACCTGTCACCCAAAGAATAAAGTCCCAACTTCCCCTGGCACATCATGTCCTACATACCCCAGCCCCACCCCATCCACCTCCCAGCACTGGGGCCTCTCTCTGTCCCCTGAGCTCCCTGAGCTCTCGGCCTCAGCTCCTCCAGACTAGTTCTCCCCTGCTGAAATATTCCACCGCTCTTCGGATGGCTATCCACTTCCTATCCTTCCATCTCAGCTAACTGTCGCCTCCTCAAAGGAGCCTCCTCTGACTGCCCAGTCACTTCCCACCACCTCACCCATTTCCATTCCGCACTAATGATTTCCTTGTTGTTTTCTGTGGGTTGGTTTGTTGTCTGCTTACCCAACCAGAACTCCATGAGAGCCGGTCGTCTTATCACCCTGTCCCTAGTGATCGGAAGACACCAGGCCCTCCATAACTGCTGAATAAACATAACCAGATCTTCTGTGGCATAGCCAGAAGTGGGGAGAATCTGAGTCAGACAGGATCAGGCCTGCAGACCAGGCCTGAGCACAGACTTGCCCCAAGCCCACACTCTGGTGTGGTGAGGCAGGCCACCTCTGAGACCACGGGTCACCCCTGCCACACAGGATCCTAGCCTGTGACCAAAGGGCCGGGTGAGTGAGAAGGGGCTCGGCCATGACATTCCCACTTGGAGCCCTCTGAGTTCCCAAGCTTCATTATCAAGCCCAAGATGGCCGGTGCCAGGATGCAGGAGTCCCAGAGGACTCGTGGAGCCCATACCCCATGCCGGGTGCAAATCCCAGCTGGCATGGCCCCTGGGAGTCAACCGTGAGTGGAAAGTTCAGAAAGGGAAAAACTAATGGGCATGTTTTGCCGAGGGAATGAAGAAAACAAAAAGCCTGCCGCTGAGGACAGAACCGGCAAACACTGCCCCCTGGAAAGGGGCTCCACAGGCACTCTGGCAACCTGCTCGCGCACGGGGTACAGGGAGCTGGGGAGACCATCCAGAGGCTCAAAGACGCGTGGGCTTGCCATCCCAAGACCCGTGATCATCAAGGAAGTAGGGTGGAGCAAGAAGAGCCCAGGAGGGAGCAGAGAAGTACAGGTGCCGGTGCTGACCCGGCCAGAGGGCTGCACAGCCAACAGCCTCCATGGCCCCGTCGCCATCAGGGGACAACAGCCGTGCATCTCAAATGTGGATGGACCAATTCCTGAAGGGCGATCGCATTCTGGACACCAGGAAGAAGAGTCTCAGACACGTGGTTGCTCCACCACAACAACCAAACGCCACATTTACATCTGATTTGCATATCTCTAGGCCTTATCCAGGGCTTCTGCTAGTTCCCGAGGTGGCATGGCCCAAAACGACCAGGCCTGCAGCTCTGGGGACCACTCAAACCCCAGTGGGCACCAAGGCACACATCTCTGCAAGTGCTTCCTCCCTGCAAGTTCAAAGTCCAGAGTTGCAGCACTTGGCCACTGGAGGGAGGGGCAGGACACGTCTGCCCTTGGTGCCCATGGAGGGAGAGCACGGGAGGGAGAGCACAGGTGGGTGAGCCGGGGCTGCGGACTCCAGCCTGGCACACGCAAGAGAAGCAGCCCCCAGCCCTGCCCTCCCAGCCACGCTCTCGGCCCTCAGCCTCAGCCCCCACCCTAAGACGCTGTCAACTTTACCAACGCCCAACCCACTGGGCTGGTTCCCTCTGGATCTTAAGAGAATACTGACTAATGATCAATACATGGTAAGTTACCTGCTGTGTGTCAACCCTCCACCCCAAGAACTGCCAAGTTTGACACCTACAGGTAAATATCTGACAGTACAAGCCCTATAGACTACCCACCCCAAGCGTAAGTACTTGCCTTAAGCAAGGGCTACTTCTGAGCCGGGGTCAAAAGATACCTGTGGCCTCTTCTCTAAGGAGGGTCCTGCCTGGGCTGGTGGGCCACCAGGAGAGCCCCAACAAGTCATGCATGAGCTCACAGCAGAGCAGGAGTTGCTGGACACACAGACAGGCTGGACTTACCGTTCCCAGAGGTGATGTTCAGAAATGACCTGACACGTAGCTCCAGGAGCAGTGTCTGCCAGAGCACAGGCCTCACCCAGAGAACCTGCACGCTGCTGGCACCGTTCAATGTCATACAATGGTAATGCTGGGAGGATTCTTCAGGGTCAGTTATTCCAACCTCTTTATTTTACAGGTGGGGAAACAGAGGTCCAGAGGGGAAAAAGCAGTGAATCGACAGCAGAGCCAGGGCCAAAATGCAGATATCCTGTTCCTAGGCCCCGGCTTTTTTCTCGAACTTGCAAATTCTCACTTTCACTTGGGGTGGCTAAGCTACCACCGCTGAGAAAGGCCTACGCAGTCCCTCCCCTAAGAAGGAAGCCCTGACCTGGTCAATCACAGCTCCCACCCACGTTTCCCAGTGGCATCTTGGGAGTGGGGAGCAGCTACCTTTGCATCCCAAGAAGCCAGGGTCCGAAGTCCATTCCAACACACGCCACAAGAGTTGGAGGACCCCCTTCTACAGGACGGGTCGACGCCGTAACAGCGGGAAAGGCAGGTGGGCTGGAGAGGGTCTTTGCCTTCACTCAGCGAGGTCTGTTTACCTACCAAAAGGAGAAAGGAAAACAGATTATTAGGCTACAACTGACACCCACAAAGCTACTCAGAGAGAAGGACAATGGAGGGTAAGGTTCGGACACCTTGCCCGGCAACAGGCCAGCGAGGTAAGAGATTCTTGGACCTTGTCTACCAATCTGCGGATGGCATTGCCGTGGTACGTGCCACGCCTGACCCTACAACAGATGCACCCTTTGCACAATTATTAGCCAACTGCTATGCAGTCGTCGCACCTAATAAAAGAATCAAACAGGTAGAAACAAAAATAGGCCAATCAGGTGCCACCCCAGGTAACAACAGAGCCATCACAGCCTAGATTTGGCACCTGAGGTGAAAGGTCAGCCTGACAATGAATCAAGCTGACACTGGAAACCAGATCAGACCCACACAACCAAACTAACCCTTGGCCTCCCCAACCTCCTGCTCCCTCCAGACTTTCCCTCCACCAGCTCCCAGCTGCTCCCATGACCCCCTGATGGCCTTATGGGAAGTCTCTAAAAATGGAATCAACAGGTGTCCCTGCAGCTACCAGGATGGTGATTTTGGCTACTTCTCTTTCCTTCCCCCTCCCCACTCTGGTGCTGTGCCCTTACATCTCATAAAAAAGAAAAGAGGGTGAGATTCCATTGTGATAGGTGTTGAGCCAAAAAAATGTGGCCAAAGAAAGTTGGTGCCCTGCTACCGGCAACCTTTGTGTCAATTTAAGCAAATATTGTGGTGTTTCCATGGTGATTCCTGTTTTGAATATCCACTACACTCACTTTTTAAAGGGCTTTTCCTGTTTGCGTTTCAACTTCAAACCTGTAAATATTTTTAGCCTTTTTAGAAAAATTAGCCCACGTGCGTGCAAACACAGACACACCGCCACCTAACTCGGCACACAACCTCCCAGGCCTGGAGTCCCAGCCTCACGGATGTGAGAGTGGGTTGCAGGAACCCCGAGGGCACTGTCCGTCTGCTCTCACACCCACCCTGCGTACAAGGCTGGCATGAGGGAAGGTGGCGGCTGAAAAGTTCTTTCCTGCAGTACCCACAGCGCCTGGCCTGTGTATTCCCAAAGCCTGTGAGTGGGCTCGGCCCTGATTCCACAGTGTGGCACGGTGTGGGCAGCTGCCTGGCAGGTTCTCCCACTTGGCCCAGCCCCTGGATCCCCTGGGGCCTCCCTGGAGTGCATGAACCCCTCCTCTCTTGCCTCCCAAGGTTGGGCCATGAGTGGAAGGGGGAGCTGGTGCTTCGAAGGCCAGAGCTTCCAGCATCAGCTCCACCCTACCTCCGCTCTGGGCAGTGCCACCGAGACCAGCTCCCTGGGAGAAGCATCAGGGAGGGCCTGCGACAGTGGTCCCAGGCTTGGAGCAGCCCAGGTCCCACCCCACCCCTTAGCACCACACAGGGTTAACAGCGGGTTTCCTGGTTTCCATGGATTCCCGCCAGGCCCCTAATGTGAGTTTCGTGTGATTTGGGGGAAGTGGATTTCCTTTGTTTTCCAGTTTGGGAATATTTTTTTCTTTAAAAAAGAGGAAAAAACACTTTAATGGGAACTTCAGGGCCACTGGGAGACTCATTCCTCTGGGCTCTGACCCTCCCCTGACTGTTGGTCCAGAATCCCTAAAGCCCGGGGCAGCCCACCCACCGACCAAACATCTCTGAGCTGGAGGAAGGGGCGATCACCTACAGATCCTCACCCCCAGAACACAGTTCTGCCGGGGGCGGGGCGCTCCACTCCCACATCCCACAGCATGACCGCTACCCTACCTGACAGCCAGCTGCTTATACCGCCGGCTGACACTCCTCCCCTTCCAGGCACACACGTTTCCCCAGAGAAAAGGCAAAGAGCTAGAAAGACCAGAGTCTGACCACACATAAATGGTGAACATGACTGGTTCAGAAGGGGGTTCCAGTTACAGGGGAAGAGGGTCTTCCAGACCTTGGTGGGGCCCTTGTCCGGCCTCCGCCAGCTGACGAGGGGCCTACCCAAGGCAGAGGGACCTTCTCAGCTTTGGCATCAAGGACAACTGAATAAAGGGTGCGGCCAGGCCTCCTTTTCCTCCATCCTCCTCACTCCTGCCACCCTCCAGCCCTGCCAGGGTGCGGCCTTGCTCCAGGACTGTCCCCAACCAAGCAGCCTGACCCAGTTACCAAACCAGGGCGCAGGCCACAGGGCCTGTCGTGGACAGGGCCCTCCCACAGCACAGGTCCCAGGGCCATGGCAGCAGCAAGAATCCTGGTCAGCAGGTGCACAGCCCAAAGGACGGAGCTCTCTGGCCAGCAGCTCCAGGGTGAAGGGCTGAGAAGCCAGGTGCAGGCACGGAAGTAAAACTGGGCCAAGAATCAGAAGATAGGGGTCTGAGTCCCAGTTCTGCCGCTTAAGTCACTGTAGGCCCTGGGACAAGCCATGTACTCTCCCCAGGGCCCATCTCCTCGCCCGTCCAGTGGAGATAACACCTTCTTCCCTCCTACCTAGCAGACATGGGGGATCAACAAGAGACGTGAAAGGCGTTAAGAGTGCTCCAGAAACGCTCTCGACTAGCAGCACCCTCTTCTTCCAAGTCTCTTCAAGGTAACCTTCCAGAATCTACCCCAGGCAGGCCCATATGCCCCTCTACTCCTCATGCAGCCTTCCCTGTGGCATTTAAATCCATATTGGACTAAAGTCATTTGTTCACAAGTCTGTCTCCACCACTGATTTTTAACTCCTCAAGGGCAGAGACCAGGTCTTAATTATCGTTGCATCCCCGGCATTTAGCACAACAGCTGGCCCACGGTGTGCAGTGTAAGTGTTCATGAAACTGAACTAGTTCCTGATTTCATGTCAGAATCAGATGGGCCTGGCTCAGCTTCATCCCTCTCCTCTGACAGAAAACTTCATCACCTATTTTCACGCTCCCTTCTGTTTAGTTTCCCTAAGCCCCAACCTGTGTCCTGGGCTCTCCCGACTCCTCCATCAACGCCATGAATTAATAACTTTCAGGTTCAAGGAGACCGCTTGGTTACTTGACCCTTCTCCAGCTGATTCCAGTAAGAACTGACTGAGCACCTACTATGTGCCAGAGAACATGCTGGGAGTGGAGGGCACACCCTCTGCCAATAGGCCTATGTGAGAAGCAATGATATTCTTTTTCCGGACGCCTTCTGTTCGCCAAGCAGTGTGCTGAGTGCTGTATGATCTCATTGAATCTTTACAGCATGAAGTAGGAAGCATTACGATCCCTGTGGCTAGATTAGGGAGGGCAGGCACAGAGATAAGAAGGGACTTGCCAAAGGTCACACAGCTCACAAGTGCTGGACCCAGGCCTGGACTCGGGCTGACAGACTCCAAGGCCCACCTCACTTGAAAGTTCCTCTTCGTCCCCACCCATGACCTCAGCACCCACCCACACCTCATGCTGTTTCCCCTCCTGAATCTCAGTTCTCCTGACCTCCAAACAGGTCTCCATCAAATCCTCCAGAGCCACCCGAAAGCACTCAGAGATCACAACCGGAGGGAAGGCAAAGGCCAGGCTTAGGTGCTTGCTTCCGGCTGGGCGGCAGGTTGGAGGAAGGTGAGGCCTACGGTGATGCACCTGGTGAGCAGGAGGAACCCCTGGATCCACCTGGTAAACAGGGTCCCAGCTGTGGGCGTGACCTCCTGGCGAAAGAAGGGGCTGAGCCACCCAACGCTGTCACCTGATGGGATAAGGACAAGGCGGCCAGTCGGGAGAGGGCCACTCTAAGTCAGGAGGCCCTGTGGGCACGGGACAACTTCTATTTCTTCTCTCCAGACAAAGGGTAGCTAAGGGGCTTTACCGGGGCGGGGGGGGGGGGCGGTACACAGAGATTTCGGCTACCTCCCCCAAAGTGGTACCTCCTACTGCAATGAACACCTGCCTCAAAGATGCAGGACTGAGAAGCAGGGCCACAAGATCCCCTGCTTTTCACTGGATGAATGTGCAATGGGGGGAGGGAGGGGCGGGGTGGCACCCATCATCTCCCCAAAGGCGAGAAGACCCGGCGGGGGGAGGTGGCAGGAAAAGATCTACATCCGAGAGGATAAAGGGGTAGAAGATCAGGCTGGGTGGGGAGAGGACAGAGCCCCAATGAGCAGATTTCATAAACCACCTGGAGTGAAAACAAAAGCGCAGACGTGCACATTGCCCAACTTCAGGGCTGTATGGAAAAGGGAAAAAAAAAAAAAAACAATAAAAAAAATCCACATCTTAATACAAAAATCCTACATGATGTGTTGTGGCACGAAAGTGTTTTTCACTGCATTTTTCATCTGTGATCTCACACAGCCTACGATGGGTACGCCCAACGCAGCAGGTATTTGATGGTACACAAACAGGGCAAACACATACACAACAAGAGTGAGGGCAGCAAATATTCAAATTGGTCCAAGCTGGCATCTCATGGCTTCAAGTGGCCTCTGGAGATGGCTACGGTGGCTCCGAGAATGGGCCCCTTTAGATTCCTGAGGGAGGAATCAATGGGGCAAGAACACAGCTCAAATGGAAAGAAACATGTAGAGTTGTGAATTCTCAGAACTCCACCAGCGGAACTCCGGGCCAGCTGGTTATGTGGCTTTCTGCACTTACAGTGCTGTCCTGCTGCCAACAGGGGCCAGAGAGGGAACCCACACACCAGAGGCCCCTCCTGTGTGTCACTCACCCCACAGTTACTGTCTGTCTCCTTTTTGCCCCACCCCTCACCCTTTTTAATTGTTGGATGAGTTTACAGAGCTGTGTGCCAAAAACAATCAACTCTAGGGAACAGAGTTATACAAAAAAGGGCGTGTCACCAGAGGGAGACGGATATCTATGGAAACCACCACCTTTTCACAGTAGCCTAGGTAAAGACAGGGGGAGGGGGGCAGTGTGGGCGTGGGGTCATAAGCTCCACCCAGAACAGGGCCCCCCCAAATGCTGGGGTCACTGAGGAGCTGAGGGAGCCACGTCTAGTACAGAGGGTCAGGAAGTAGGGTCAGCCAGAGACCACCACCAGGGCAGGACTGTTGGAACTCAAGTGTGCACATACACTCACGTGCACACACATGCCACCCCACCAGATCACTGGGACAGCAGTGGTTTAGTGGTTTAGTGTACAAGCTTGGGAGCCAGGCTGCCAGGTATGAGCTGCCATTTACAAGTCTGCCAGGTACGGGCAGACTACTTTAACTTCTCTGTGCCTCAGTCTCCCCATCAATAAAATGGAGATAATAATAGTACCTCCTACATACGGTTATGAGGATAAAATAATGTATTATGTGTAGCATGCTGAGAAAAGTAACTGGTACATAGTACGTGCTATAAGTACTTAATAAATAAAATCAATCAAAAGGGCTAAATGAAGAGAACGGGGGAAAGGTTTCCAGCCTCTGCCCCTGTAGAGGAGGAAAATAATAATAGTTCACATTTATTAGGTACTGTGTACCAAGGGCCTTAATACATTAATGCATGTAACCATCGCAAGAATCCAATGAGATAGTTTATTATCCCAATTGGACAGTTGAGGAACTAAGACTCAGAGAGGGATGTGACCCACCCAAGGTCACACACCGGGAAGTGATTTGAACCCAGGCCTGTCCGACACCTGAGCAACATGCTGCTTGGCAAGGAGAGGGAGAGGGAAGCGGGTGGGGAGGAAGCAAGGGAGGGATGATGAGCTTCCAGGAGGTTCTTTTTCCAGACTGGACTTAGATGCACAGCAGTGCAACCCAGATGTGTTTTTCCCAAGCTTACAAAGGAAAAGGAAAATCTTCCAAGCCAGTGACTGCCGATGGAAGGAACATGAAGTAGGGGAAAGCTGAGATGGCCAACAGGCTCAGGTATCCACATTCCTCAGGAGGTCCTGTCCCAGTCCTGACCCCAGGAGACAAAAGATGCTCTCCAGAATCAGGAGGCCCTGATGGGGAAGCAGCAGAGTTTGGGGCCCACCTCCCATCACTGAAGGCCCAAAGCCTAGGAAAGGTCCTATTTCTGGGTCAGAAACCTGTGAACAACCCAAGTGTCTGCCTTCTAAGAACTTAGGCAGATTCCTGGAGGGGACAGGACACAGGCAAGGAGAGCCTAGGCCTCCCCTGTTGCAAGGCCAGGCCCACGGAGGCCCAGGAGGCCTGGGAGGCTGAGAGCTGCTCTCAGAGGCTGCCCACCCTGAGCTGTCTGGCTCTCACCTTGCTCGGAGACAGAGGCCACACAGGCTTGGTGGCTCAGCCCTTTCTGCCATCGACCACCCAAATTCATTCAGATATTTCCTCTCTCCCTTGCTTTTTTAAAAAAATTTAATGTTCTCTATAATTCATCCGTCCCAGAAGATAATCGATAGAGCCCGTAATGAAAATCTGAGCCATATTTTATGATCCGCTGCAAGCAGAAAGGGCCACATCAGCAGGTCCGGTTTCAGCTCTCCCTATCTGTCTTGCCCACTGCCCCGGGGATTACTTATCCAGCCGGTCCTGCCCACAGCCCCTCACCCAGAGCTCTGCCCTTGGCCACCCAGGAGGGTGTGAACCGCCCAGCTGGAGGAGAGGCTTGGGCCACCACCCCGGCGGCACCCCGGCACCCCGACCCTCACTCTACGAACCCCAGTCACAGGATGGTCACCCGCCATTCCAGGGTCTTTCTGGAGCTGCCCCCCACCTGGGACCCTGGCGCTCCCACCCTCGAATCTCACAACCCTCTTCAGTCAGGGCCCTTCCAGAAGCCTGAAGACCCTCACCAGGACCTGGAGGTCTGCGCCGGCCTCAGGGAGCCAGGCCAGCTCCGACCATGGCATTCGCTCCCCACCAAGAAAGGCCACCCGCCCCTGGGGGGTTCCCAGGGGATGCTCCTAGGAACACCTGGGACCCTCGAGTCAGTGGCGGCGGATCGTGATTACTCCTTATTACTACCTCGAGCACGTCCCTCCTCTCCCTGGTCTCTGCCCTGTGAGGTGAAGGGTGTGGATGAGCCAGCCTGAGGGGACGCACGGGGGGCTGAGGGGGGCAGCCCCCTCCTGCTCTGACAGGGCCCACTGGGGGAAAACAGAGCCCCGCCCCTTGCCCTGGCGCCACCACTGGGAGCCAATCAGCAGGTGAGGCCCTGCTCCTCCCAGAATGCCTTTCTGCCTGGCACCAATCAGAGAGCGGCACATCACCAGTGCCGGAAGGGGCGACCCCAGAGGGCCCAATCAGAGCCCAGAGGATGCCCCAACATCCCAGGAACACAGACTGAAACCAATAAGAAGTGTGACTCAGCCATATCGTGGACCACTATGCAGCCATTAACAGACAAGTACAGAAAGCAGGAAGCTGGGGAGACAGAACTCATATGACTCTATCATTTAGAATGCTGTCCAGTAGAACTTTCGACGCTATCCAGTACGGTAGCCACTGGCCGTGTGTGGCTATGGAGCGCTCGAAATGTGGCAGGTGTGACTGTGGAGCTGAATTTTTAATTTTCTTTAATTTTAGTTTAAATGGCCACATGTGCCTAGAGGCTACTGTATTGGACAGCGCAGGTTTAGAGAGAGAATTTCATCGATGTAAAAATAAATTCTTAATAAAAAATTTAAAAGCCTATTATCCAAGGCAGTAGAACAATCATTATTAACTACAATAACAGAAATAGTTAATGTTCAAGTATGCTGTGTGTCAGGCTCAGTGCTCAATATTTCATACGGATCATCACACTGAATCCTCACCACCCTCCAAGATACATACGATCGTTATCCCCACTTTATAGATGAGGAAACTGAGGTTGAGCAATGTTAAGTAACTTACCCAGAGTCACAGCGCTGGGGGACAAAGCTGGGGCTCAAACCCAGGTCACTCTGTTCACCTAACCTGTACTTTTAACTACACTACATGTTTAAAAATTATTTTCTTCACAGTTTTTTGTATTTTCCAATGAGCCATGAGCATGACTTACAATCAGGAAAAACATGTTTTTTTTAAAAAGACCTTAAAAAGAGGCAAATCCTTTTTCCCCAGGAGGGAAGTTTATGAAGGGATTACTGGGGCCCCTGGCCAGCTGGGCCTCCAGCTTTCAATCAGTGAAAGGGTGGTCGCAGGTCCCCTCTGTCCCTGACCCTCCTATTGCCCAGATGCCCGGTACTCAGGAGGCCTCGGGCCCACAGACAATGCTGGGCCTAGGATCCTCCAGCAGCCAGGCTGCCAGTGGGATCCAGTTTCCTTCCAGCCCCACCCTGGAGTCAGTTCCTGACAGGTTTCTCAGCAGTTTTGCAATCATGACCCAGGTCTGCATCTTAAAGAAGGCAGCAGGCCATGGGGCTGTCTGCAAAAGGCAACACACACCATTCTTACCGTGGACCACCCTTTCCCACTACCTTCTAGAACAGCCAGGAGCTCGGCCAGCAACCAAGCCTGGGACATGCTGTCTGCCCTCTGTGGGCATGGAGAGGCTTGTTTTTCCCAAGGGGGGACAGTCATTGCCCCCATTCACCCACTCTTAGGACTGCATCTTGGTTCAGAACAAGGGGGATGAAGAAATTCCCCTTGGGACTTCCCTGATGGCGCAGTGGTTTAGAATCCGCCTGCCAGTGCAGGGGACATCGGTTCGAGCCCCGGTCCAGGAAGATCCCACATGCTGCGGAGCAACTAAGCCTGTGAGCCACAACTACTGAGCCTGCGCTCTGGAGCCCACGAGCCACAACTACTGAGCCCGCGCACCACAACTACCGAAGCCTGCGCACCTAGAGCCCGGGCTCCGCAACAAGAGAAGCCACCGCAATGAGAAGCCCGCATACCACAGCGAAGAGTAGCCCCCGCTCACCGCAACCAGAGAAAGCGCGTGTGCAGCAACGAAGACCCAATGCAACCAAAAATAAATAAATAAATTTATTTAAAAAAAAAAAAAAAAAGAAATTCCCTTGAAAGTCCATGATGAAAGAAAAAGGCCCAGCAAGTACTGAGCCCAGCTAGAAATGGAATCAGGGAGGATTCTGAGTTGTTTTTGCTTTTTTTCCATAGCACTAACCTGGAGGGTGGGGGACAGGGAGCCATTACCCCACTTGATCTGGTTTCCATTTCAGCTTTTTATTTTCCCTGAGATGCACAGATTGTTCTGGTTTCGGGGTAGGCAGGATAAATGTCCTTACTTAGAAGGTTTTTATTATTATTATTATTATGGATTTTTGGTTCCGTGCTGTCTGCAGTTCTCTGTCATTTCCAATCTACCTTAGGTTCCCCCTGGATTTATATATTTATTTTCTGGGGTTGGTTTCAGGTGCTTCTAGTTTATCAAACAATCAGCCCTGTGAGGTACACTGGGTGTTTCCAGAAATTACATCACAAAAAATCATGCAGTTAAAGTGTAAGGGGAAAAAAAAACCATAGCTGGTGCTTAATTTTATATTTTAATTAGCGACTTATTGTAAACGTAGACTTTTAAAATGGAGGCGCCTAAGCAAAACCAGTAAACACGTTTTTCTAATGAATTAATTTCACCTCTTCCCCCACCCCTCCTCCTCCTTCTCATCCTCGTGGCAAATGTCATCTTCCAGATTTTCTTTGCCCTCCTTTTTTTCTACTCTGCTTCTTAGTCCTTGCGCAACACATATTAGAAAAAGGATACCCTGAAATTAGACCAGGAACCCTGGCACCCGGGACTCTTACAGGAGCCCCGGCTTGTATGAGCACGGAAGAAGCCTTGATAGTGAGGCTCCTAGCTGAGGACCCAGCGCGAAGTCTGCCGCTGTGTCCCTTGCTCTGGCCCCAGCCCTGCTTCACTGCTGCCAAACCCCGCTCTGCTGGGTCCCAGAGATCCCTCTGCTCCTGTCAGCGCCCTAAGCTCAGGAAGGGAGACGGAAGAAAGCCCAGTGCAGTGCTGAGTGCCAAGGCAACAGGAAGAGGGTGGAGTCGCCGGCCACCTGGAGCCTGAGCAGGAATGAGGTGAAGAGACCTGGAGAGAGAGGGAAGCTCCCGGTGTTGTGAAACCCAAGAGACCTCTGGTTGCCTGGAGCAAGGAGGAGAGGTGGCACGGGAGGGAAAAGGAAGAGGGAACACAGAGCCAGAGAAAAAGAAGCCGAAACTAGAAAGGTCTGTCCAGGTCACATGGCAGCTCAGAGCAAGGACACATCCACCAGTCCCAAGCACCCCCTGAAGGGTGCTCTACCCCTCACAGAAAGCTCCCAGCTTGGGGGATAGGGGGCAGTGAAGGAGGCTAATTTGCCTCTTTCGGTCTAGTTTCTGGGAGAGAAGGCTGAGGATAGAGACAGAGTTCCCTGCTCCATCCCAGGAAGGGTAGACAAGCTTCAGATGTCCTAGAGAAGGGAAGACCCCCGGAAGCTGCTTCTGCCCATCATCACAAGTGGATACCACGGGGAGCCTCAGTGTCGCTGTTCACTGGGGCACATTTGAGCCCTCCTGTCACCCCAGAGGCCAGGCCAGCTTAATGAGGACAGGTGTCCACCCAGAGCACCGGACAGGAGCACGCCTCCTTCTTAGCACTCCCAAAACAGCGCAGAGACACCCTGGAGAAACAGGTTTGCTTTGCAGACTCTCTTCTGGGGCAAGTCAAGGTGTTCAGTACCGTGGGCAAAACCCCACCCTGGCTATTTTTATTTCGAGCAGGAAGAACTGTAACGCTGGGCTCAGGAAGGGCTGTCATTTACCTGCTCCTGCCTTATGACCACACTGGTAGGGGAGGGGGGCACTCAAGAAGGCTCTAGAACACCTGGTGGCAGAATCCTGACTCCTACTCCCTAAGATTCCCAAAGAAAGGAGGGAGGAGAGGAAGGAAGAACCTCCTTCCTCCAGGGAGGAAGGGGCTGGACCTCCATGTCATCATGCCCTGTTGGGAACCCAGACCCAACCTCACGACAGATCCTGTTCGGTTCAGCTTCAATCGGAAAGGAAGGCTCCCATCAAACAGGGGCCGGGCAGGGATGTGGGCACTGAGATTAGGAATTTGGAAAACCATCTGAGGAACCTGGCCCTGGGAAGACAGCAACAGGATTTAATACCTTATCCCGGCTGTCTGGTAAACACCCTGAAGCATCCCCACACTCCGTTAGGCAGCCTCAGATTCTCAGGTGTGCCGGCAACGGGCAGGTAGAGACAGACGTGGGCAGAGACAGGAAGGGGGGCAGTGTAGGCCTGAGGGGTGGAGGGAGGGAGGAGCTGGCCTGGGAGGATAGGATGGGTGGCAGCCAAGCCAGACAGTCAATGAAACAGCTGACAGGTGCAAGGCAGGGGGGCAGGGAGAAGAGAAAGGTGAGCTGGAGGTTCACAGTACTTGGGGATGCCACTGTTACACCCCAGGGTGCTCAGCGGGATGAGAGGCAGAGTCAGAGGCTTGTGGGCCAAAGACCTAAGAGTTCTGGCAGCCTTTTCTCCCACCTAAAGGAGAAACCCAGGCCACAGGCTCCTCCAAACCAAACAGGACAAAGCAGCAAGTGGGGGCCTAGCTTCCAGGGTTCACTGGCCAACCATGAGAGCAATCCGCTGGTATCCTTTAGGGTCACCCTCTCCCCAGCACACGCACACATATACCCCATGCCGAAAAGAATGTCACATCAATCAGAATGGAGCTTCCTTCTACTCCAGGCTGGAGCTGACACGTGACAACAGGCGTTGAGAAGAAGCAGGGAGGGTGGGAAGCAGCCCTGAGCTACTCAGAGGGGACCCGGCTCTCCAGAGATGGCTCAGGGAGAGTGAAGAGTAGACCAGAAAAGAAGAGGTAGCCAGGCTGTTCCCCAGCGTCGTCCGGGGCAAACCACCTTTGCTGTGATCCAAGCACAGAGGTCAAGCCTGCCACCTCTGCCACCAGGCCCACCAGGCCACACCACTAATCCTCTTTTCCCATTTCCATCTGCTCCTTGATGTAATTACAGTTTTGGATTGAAATCCACCCGAAGTGTAATCCCCCTGCCTGATGCACTCTCCCTGCTCTCAGAGAATCGGGAACCATTTCCAAAGCTAAAAGACGCACCACTTTTCAATGTTTTCATCTCTGGTTTCTTTCAGCAACACTCTCAAAGCTGTCCTGGCCATCTCCACCAGCACTGGTCCTCCCTCTCTGCCCCCTCAGAACCACAGGGCCTCCCGTGTTCCCAGCAGCGGGAAGGAAGAGGTTCCTGGCCTGTTATGGGTCCAGGCTTGGAGTCCCTTGCCTTCTGAATATCCTCTAAACCCCATGATCCCAAGAAATCCCATCCATAGCCCCTTGATCCAAGAGCCCCAGATGGAGAACTTTTCTACTCCAAACATAATCACATGGAACGCTGGCCCTGCTGCTGGAGGCCGGCCTGACCCTCAGACACTTCCCACCACCCAAGTCAATGCAGACCCCTCTGCTCCAAACGCGAGCCTGCAGGCCCTCGAGGAGCCACCAGGAGAGGCTGGGAGCCTGTGCCCACCCTCCCCTGCCCCAGTGCCAAGTTCCCTGCAGTCCAAGAGCCAAATGCTAACACCCAGAGCTCACACCGCCTGCAGTCAAGTGTCTTCTGCCGCCATTTCCGCTCCAGTTTTTCAACTCTGGCCTTGCCAGTATCAACAGTTTGAATCTTTGCATTAAACACACACGCGCATTCATGCGCGCACGCGCGCGCGCACACACACACACACACATCACTCTCGAACAAGGAGCGAAAACACATAGAGAAAAACCCCACAAGACCTAGGGCTGGGGCTGGGAACCAGCGTCACTGGCTCACCGTTTCCCCCGCACCAGGCAGCCAGCCAGAGAACCCAGGGCAATACAAGCTACAGCCCTCGCCAGACATTAGGACACTTGTTCGGATCCCTACCCTTTGGAAGCTGCCCCCAATGCAGCGCTTTGGGCCCTTGCTGCTGATAATTTTTCAGAGATAAACAAACCGGTTTGGATAAAACAAGAACCAACCTGAATTCTCTACCCAAAACTCAAAATGAATCTCTCTCATCATCCCTTTCCTTCCCTTCTCCACCTTCCTGTGCTATTATCCAGTTCCCTAAAATTCAGACAACTTGTTTTTTTTAAAAAAAATTCAGTCCTCTAGCCTTTTTTGTTCATGGACACTACCATTTGGTCCAACTTGAAGAAATGCTGGCTTATTGAAAACATCCTTCGTCCAGTTTCTCAAGTATGCCCAGGTCAGAAAGAAGAATGGAGAAGGGGATTGTGCCGGGGAGTCTCTGCTAGACTGATGTCTGGCCTGGGTCCCTTTCCCTGGCTCTTTTTAGGCTCAGTGTCTTTCTTTCACATTCCCATGCCTCCCCTAAACCTGCAGCCCCTTTAAAAAGAGTGTTGTGTGGACTGGACACCTGGTCTACCCCTCCTTTTGCGTAGCAGAGGAAAGAAGTTGCTCAGTACCCCTTGGGGGTTCACCAGGTTAACTGAGGCTCAATGTCAAGACAGGAAGGAGGCCAAAGGGCAGAGAGGAAAGACACAGCCCTGAGGTCTGAGGCCACGTGTGTCTCCCTGCAGGCTCAGTGTGTGACGTGTCTGCTGACAACCATTGTCATTCATGCCTGACGCACCCTCACCCACCACCCCGTCCCACCCAATCATACCCACCATGTCCCCCCAGCCTCTCTGCGGGGCATTCTGCTTTACGCCCTAAGCCAGTCTGGAACCTCTGCCAGGGCTCCCGCCTCCCAAGTCACCATCTGTGGGGTCTGCTCGGTCCCTGTAGCTAATTTACACCCGTCAGGGTATAAAATAGCAGAGGCATAAATGAAAAGTCCAATTTCTTCAAATTTGCATTGTAAAACCATCCTTCAACTTCCTTGAAATAAATTTTACTATTTTATTAGTGCAAACAAAATGGTAATAAAACACTAATACAGCGCCTTGTATCCAGGGGAAGAGCTAAAATTAACATAGAGCGAGCAGTGTTTGCTATTACATTCAATTACCTTTTTACTTGAGATTTACATTCTCATCCCCTTAATCTCCATAGTAGTGGCTTCAAAATCATCCCTCCCAGGCTCTGCCCTTCCGGAGCCACCACAGCTGGAAGCCAGGCCTCCCGCCCAGATGGTGCTCACCCCGGGCATGGCGCCTGCCCGTTTCACCACAGCTGCCTCTTGTCACAGGGTACCACTTCTCTCCCCCGCTCTTAATTTTCTCACGTCTCGGCCTCTGAGTACTCAAACCAAAGGGCTCTGACACGAGCCACATTCACACATGCAGTTAAGTAAGCAGGTGCACGGGGCATGGGCCGGGGGCATTGCTTGATGTGCCTGTAAAGGCTGTCCCCGGCACAAGAAAGGGGCAGGGAGCTAGCTCACGGGAGCCCTGGGAAAACTGGCATCTCTGGTTGGACAGGTTGTGGGAGGCGGTTTGCTGCATGGCGCAGCTGGGGACTCTGGATCGTGGCAGGACGCTCCGCCGTCCAAAAGTAGGAAGGGACGAGGAACCACTGGGTTCAGGCTCTTACTCTAGCCATAGACAGCAAAGCTGAGGTCTTGGGAAGTGGCTGCTTGTGGGTGACAGAGGTGGGGCTAGAACCCCCTCATCCTGTCTCACCGTCCAGCACGCGTTCCTCAGCAGAGACAGTCCCTGAAACCAGACCAGTCACCCAACCACAGCCACAGAGCGTCTGACCCACCAGGAGGGTCCCTTTGTTTCCCGTAAGTGGACGCAAGCAGGATTCCTTGTCCTTGGGGACTGGTCAGTCTTGCCCTGAGCCATCGGGAGAGATGACCAAGTTTCCAAGTGGCACAAAGACTCAGTCCTGGTTCCAAATCTGTCACTGACTAGCTGTGTGATCTTAGACAAGGTACCTCCCCTCTCTGGGCCTCAGCTTCTTCATCTGTAAAACAAACACAATCATCCCTGTGCTGCCTTCTCGGGAACGGTCACAGTGACCGAAAGATCAAGAAGTCACATTAAAGCCCACGTAGCCTCGGAGGTTTGACAGCAAATCCGCTTCCAAGATGGCCTCGGCAAGGGCAGACGGGAGCCCTGGAATAAGGCCGACAGCGCTGGGATCCTCATCAGGGTCGCAGACTGGGGAATCTGAGTTCCAGGCCAGGCCACCTCAGACCGCTGTGACTCTGCCTTTAACCCACAAGCCTCCTTCTCTTACTGGTCACCTTGTTGCCAAAGACCCTGGATTATTCCTACAAAATCCTTTGAACTAATTCTGAAGAAAGAATTGCCAATCAGCCCAGGGTCCGGGCTGCCTGACAGGTTCACTAGGAGAACTGGTTTGGGGAATGGGGAAAAGGTAATATGGGAAAAAATAGATGTAAGCCCCCATAAACTTTACTTGGCCTGGCTATTACTACTGGGGGAAAAAGTGATTAAGACTAAAGGGGACACATGTACACACAATCACAATCACCCACAATCATATCACAATCACACAACCACACATATAATTACTTACACAATCATTCAATCTCTCTCACACACAATCAATCTCACATACACAGTCACACACATTCATAAAATTTCACACAACCATTCACACAAATCATGCACACAATCTTACAACCATATACAATCACTCACACACAATTTTACACATGTACAACACATGCAACCACACATACAATCATTCACACACACACAACTACACACACACACACACCCATTCCCAACTCTCTCCTCCCAAGGTCTTTCTTCCTCAATCTTATTCTTAAAATGTCTTCCAATGGACACTGGGAGGAACATTCTGGTCCAAACCAGTACAAGGCAAACTTGTCCTCACCCCTGATTCACATGAAATTCTGAATACTAGCACTGAGGTGCTTCTGGGACACCAGGAGGTCGGAACCTTCTTTTAAACCCAACCGGAAGTGAGGGCAAAGGTTGTTGGCAGTTGGGCAGTACTGGCTAGAACAGCCAAGTGAAATGTTCATGTTCACCAGAGCCCAACCTGGCTGTCCTTGCTCCAGCCCTTTCTGCCTGGGTCCCTCCACTCCCACCCCCATCAAGTTCTAGCCCAGAGATGAGTGTCACGAAGTAGCTTTCATGTTCCAGGAACAAAAGGCAAAACCCCCTGCAAGAGGCAACCCCACGCACAAAACGTGAGACGTTTTATTCGCTTCAAACTGGTCCTCTGCATTTTTTCCTCCTTATTTTTTTCTCCCCACTGGGGAAACAAAAGAAAGTTTGTTGCTGAGGCTCAAACGTTTCTTGGGCCTTGTCCGAGTTCTACCTTGTTTTTCTTTTCCTTTTTGTCTGCCCCCCACCCCACCCCGCCTTCCCTGCCTCCCCACCTTGAATAAATAAAGCACCTGAAGCTGGCACAGGCTGGTAAGGAAAGTACAAACTATCTCATAATTTTATAATTTTTTTTTTTAATACACTGGCCTAGGGTTTTGGGCAAAGGACAAAAGCTATTGTTGAACAGCATAACACGAAGGTCTGAGTCACCGATACGCCTCGGCTTCTGGAGATCTCATAGGTTTCTGTGGCTGGCACAGCCGTGGGTACAGGCGCCCTCTTGCCTGGCTCTGTCCCGCCCCCTCGCCCTCCCCAGGGCTCCCTACTGGGCCCCCTACTGGGCCGACACGTTGGCTTTGTTGGGTTTTAATCATGGGGGGAATTTAAAGAAAATGTTGTGAAATAAAAAACAAATCATCGTCGTCCCATCACCCTCACTCTATCATCTTCATTTCGGAGGATTACCTTGCAAGCTTTGTCCATACGCATTTGCGATTTTTATATAGTTTCTACCATGGCGTTCACAATACTTGGCCTTCAGTGTGTTGTTTTGTTTTTTCACTCACTCAATAAACATTTTTCCATGTTTTGAAATCAACTGCAGGATCACTACTTGCATAGGTGACAGTATTTCTTCTGCCGTGTTATTCTTGGGCTGACGCTATGAGGCGAGATGGGGAGAAGGGGGCCGGGGAAGACCTCTCCTTGAACTGGATCATTTATCCACATGATTCGAACCAAGGTGGGGGCTTTGCCTGAGTGATCCGGATCACCTTGACCGTGGGGGCCTGGACTTGGAGTGTGCACCTGGAGGAAGGTGGAGGGAGCTCCACTGAAACCCTGCCCATCCTGTGCGGGGCCCCGAACGCCCGGGCCCCTGGGCCCAGAGAGATGCTGCTTCCAACAATGGCCTTCATCCCCACGCTGACCTTCACCCGCCCCCCCCCCCCACGCCCAAACTGCTCTTCCTCTTTATAAAGCGCCCTGGCAGCAAAAGGCCCATGACAACACTCGGCTCTCCATTTTTATATCTGAATATCTCAAAGCACTTAGCAGAGACTTTCATTTTCTCATTACCCCAAGGAGAGGAGGTCATTCGGGAAAATGGTACAAATATTCCCATTTGTCAAAAGCAAGAAGGAAGTGAGTTAAAAGGAAAATTCTACCACTTAACTGAGCAAAACCAACCCAGGAGGGAATACTGGGGCCTTTTTCACCACCCCATTCACCCAGTTTGCTTTCTCCAGTGCAACTTCAGGAACCTCATTACCGAAAAGATGGCTCCGGGCCAAAACCAGGTTTCCATTTTGCCAAGAATCAATCACTCTCCAGTGGCCCCAGCTCAGGAGACCCTCCCATCTCATCCTGGGTCTCAACCCAAATGATGTTCTCTTATGATTATAATTATGTAAAATGTATATTACACACACACACACACACACACACACACACACACACACATATACAGTCACCAAAGGAAAAAAACACAGGAAGGAAAAATACTAAATGAAGTGGTGTTACCATAGTTCAATTATGGGTGAATTTTTTTCCTTTTATGTATTTTCAAAAATCATTTAAAATAATGGTTGTATTTTCCCAGTGTAAGGAGAAAAGCATGCGTGTCAGAGTCGTATCAACCTGCATTCAAACTCCGATTCTCCTTTAACCAGCAGGGTGAACTCAGGTAAATTACTTAACCTCTCTGAGCCTTATTTCCTGATTGGGACAATGGGAACCAGATCACTAGCTGCCTGTGTCCTTCAATCCCACAGAAAGTCACAGCACAGCATCTGACACATAGTTGGTGCTCAGTAAATGTCTATTTCCTTCCTCTTTTAATAAAATGAAAATGTAAAACCAACTCAGCTTGCTTGCTGACCCTTGGAGACAAAAGCAGGACGCTTTACCTCCTGCCCGACTCCCTCCACATCCTTCATCCTTTCACGTGTCTCCCCTTGCCCCATCCCCCCAGCAAGGTCCCAGCACACAGATCTGAGGATGCTGGTCCTGGCTCTCCTGTGGCTCACCTGGAGGGTGAGGAAGGGGGCTCTGGGATGAGAGGACGAGCCCCTCTCTGACCCCCTCCCCCAGGACCGCCCAGGCGAGTCCCTCTGGGAGCAAACAGGCCTCGTGCAAAGGACCCAGAGGACACAGAGGGTGGTCCCGGGGTTTGCACCTTTGCTGGCAGCCGCCCTCCAGGAACAGATGCCAGGCTGCAAAGGCCACCTGCACCTGGGGGAGAGCAGGGGCCACGCTCCCAACTCTGAGGAGAGGCCAAAGAGAAGCAAGATGGTGCCAGCGTCTGGGAGGCGGTTCCTCCCTGGGCCAGGCAGACCAGGCCAGCCCAGGGGCTGCCACCTTTCGGATCCAAGAGTCCAGCCCTGGGCATGGCAAGCCTCCTCCCTGCTTCCTCCAGGGCTCCGTACTGGACCAACACGTTTGGTTTGCTGGTTTGGCAAGTATGCTTCAGCAAAATTCCAGGGGCCACAGCCACTGGGCCGCGGCTCCAGCCTGGCCTAGGGTGTCCTGGAGCCCGAACACAGGGACAGGCCTGAGCCCTCCCCCTTCCTGCCTTCCTGATGACAGATGGGGAGGATGGAGTAGTAACTGTAATAGTAGCAATAATAGCTCCCCTTTGTTACCATGTGCCAGGCCTTGTGTCAAGGGCCTTACCAGCATTATTTCATTTAATCCTTGTAGGAACACCATACTATAGGCACTAGCCTTTAGGGAGGCGCCTAAAGTCACAGCACTAATAAATGAGGGACCAGGGATCTGAACCTGTGCACCTGACCACTGCTCTCTGGTGCCTCCGCATGGGGGCCTCTCCCGGCACAGCTGCTAAAGTAACGACGCTCCACCAGGCCTTTTCCAGAAGGGGGCTCCTGAGGGGCACCCCCAGCCATGGGGGGATACATACACCCCAAAGAGCAGGCTGGTTCTGCCAGAATGAGTGCTTCTCCTTGCCTCTTGCCCCCCAGGAAGAGGAGAGATGCCACACCTCCACCAAGAGAAGACCGTCAGGCTAAAGAGATGCCATTTTACAAATATGGGGTGACTGGAGGAGCATTTGCGAGGTGGCAGTATTTTCCTCCCTGGCGCTCTTGGTAACGTTTAATTGGCAGGGGGGTGGGGGTCTAGGGACATGGGACCATTGGCAAGAGCCAGGTAGAAATAAATATCTGTTGGCTGATGTACCGGTGTGGACATGTGGAGACGGAAAATATGGGGGGGCAGGGCCCACGGCACATACGAACCCTCAAAATCGCAAGCCTCCCTTGCAAACCAGGGATGATGCCAACTCCAAATGGTGCACCTTTTCTTTTCAAATTAAAACACGTCTCTGATGGGAGGCTGGCCGTGGGGAGGGCACCAGACAAGATCCCTGCAGCATGGGCCACCAGCTTCCCAGCTGCCAGCAGCAGGTCCATGGAAGCTGGTGGAGCCCAGCAGGGTGGGGGCCGGGTGGGCCACCCGAGGCAGACAGTCTCCAATCGTGCTGAGCACAGCACATCGCTTCATTCAGGAACCCAGAGTGAAATGTACGGCTGGGTCTAGAGTTGATTCAGCCCTTAACTCGTTCGGGATCGCTGGCGGAGCCACGGAGGCGAAGGGGAGTTTGGGGTGGGGTGGGGTTACAGCAACCTGGGGGAGGGGGCTAGGCCATCCCTGGAGAAGGGGGCAGGAGGCTGCAGCAGAACCCCGGCTGATGACGTTGATACACACCAAAAGGAATCACAATTATTTTCAAACCCCCTCTCAAAACCAAACAAGCACTGGGAGTTTAGGGAGGGCAGAGCGAGTGTGTGTTAGGTGGGGGGTACGGGCGGGGGAGCTTGTTTTCTACCCACTGCCAGGTTTTCATTTACTGTCAGCTCCAATCCATTCGGAACTCACTGACTCAATTGCCTTTTCACGGGGAAAGGAGCCTGCACAATGCAGGGGACTTTTCAGATCTACATTAGCACACAGGGCACTGGGCAATGTCCAGGAATAAACACACACGTCCCTCCCAGAGGCCACCAACCCTACCTCCACCCGCAAACAACCCAGCTAGCCCTGTCAGGGCCACATCTGCTCTCCCCTATTTTCCCCCCAGAACTATTTTTTTTAATGTAGTTTGGCCCATGGAGAAGAGTTGTGTGTGTGTGTTACACACACACATACACACGGGCACGCTTATACATGTGTTGGAAGGGGTAGGGGGTCTAACTCACAAGTATAATACAAAGGCCTGCAAGAGTTAATTCTGGGGCAGTTTCAGCTCTTCCTTGTGCCGGAAAAAGGAGGGATGGGGAGAGATGGAAAGAAGGGATCCAAACTGGCATCTCAGAAGAAAGGGGTCTGGGAGGGGGCTCATTTAAAGTGTTGATTATGGAGAAATCAACATTTGGTCAAGCAGTGTCCCTAAGAACTTAGCAGCCACAAAAGCTATTCAATAATCTTTATGAAAATAATATCAACAACTATAATTATAATGATTATAATAAGAGTGGTCCCCATTTCTCAAGTGCTCGCTATGTGCCCAGCACTAGACTAAGTGCTGACACCCATCAGCTCAGTTAACGATCGCCAGGACCCAATGAGACGGGTACTATCCACCGTTAGCCCAATTCCACAGGGTCAGAGAGTTAAGACCCCTGCCCAAGGTCACAAAGACAGTAAGTGGGAGAAGGATTTTAACCCTGTTCTGCTGAACTCTAGCCCCACCTGCCCTGGGAGAGAGGAAACATGCGTGGAATCTATACAGAAGGCAGCCCCAACACGACAGAGGCCTTGGCTCCAGACAGGGAGGTCCCTTTGACACGTGGGTACATCCCAGCAGCCCATCACCAGCCTCCATCGCTGTCCCTTGGGGGCTCATCCGTTTAGCCCAGGCTCTGAGGGAAGCACCCTTCTGTCCAATAGAACTTTATGAGACGGAAATGTTCCTTCTCTGTGCTGCATGCTATGGAGGACTTGAAAAGTGGCTAGCTCGTGGAAGAGCTGAATTTTTGTTTTTGGCTACGCCGTGTGGCTTGTGGGATTTTAGTTCCCCCGACCAGGGATGGAACATGGGACCTCGGCAGTGAGAGCCCGGAATCCTAACCGCTGGACCTCCAGTGAATTCCCGAAGAACTGAATTTTTCATTTAACTTAATCTAAATTGCCACATGGGCTAGTGGCTACTGTAGTGAACAGTACACATCCAGAATCCCTCTAGCTAGCCCTTTCCTTCCCAGCCCAAGAGCTATGTTGGAAATACATGAAAAGTAACCGAAGACAGAAACCTGACCCACCAGGAAGACCCCCACCATAAACATCAAGTATCTCCTCCACTCTGTCATGGCCTTTCAAAAACCACCGGTCTGCCTCCAGCTAATCTGTCTCCCTCCCTCCTTTCCTTCTTTCCTTCTTATCTTTCCTTCCTTCCTCCCCTTCTTCCCTCCCTCTCATTCCTTCCTTCTGTTCCTCAATTTCTTTTCCCTCTCTCCTTTCCTCCCTCCCTCCCTTCCTTGCTTTCTTCCTATCTTTCTTTTCTCCCTCCCTCCCCTCCTTTCTTTCTTTCTTAGAAAAAAGCATCAGTTTAATTAGATAAATCCTCGGAGCACGTGGCCTGGAGTTCGTCATGGAAATTAACCTGCTCCCAGATCTCAGATAGTGAAACAAGAACCGGGGTGTTTGGGTATAGCACAGTGAAATGGGAGAGGCCCATGGAGTTTCATACACCTCATCTTCCATAAGTGCCCCTCGCCCCTCCAGTGCTCCCTGCTTCACAGCCCCCATGCCCTTGCCTCCTTAGGTCACTGCCGCCAGGCCTCCTCTGTTTCTGCTCCGGACCCTTCCCTCCCCACTGCCACCCATGCCTGGGGAGTGGCCCCCAGAGCAGAATCACCCAAGGGTGGGCTTAAACCTTGGCTCCATCCACATGATGCCCCTGCCCAGCTACCCTGGCTAGGCCCTCCTGCACTCCAGTGAGCTCCAGGTCATCCAGGGACGCACCTGAGGCTTGGCCCAAGGCTGGTCTGTTAATCGTCTGATCCTTATCCCGTGGTCCCTACTGTGTGGTCCCTACTGTGTGCTGCTCCCTGGGCTAAGCTCGGTTCATGAAAGAAAGCTTGACGTCAACCCTCAGCACGTGGCAGCTACGATCACTATCCTCTCACCTAATTCTCACAAGGTAGGAATTCCAACTCCCATTTTACAGACATGGAAACAAAGAATTAAAGGAATTCATTTGCCCCGTTGAGAGAAACAAAATTCACACCGGGCTCAGGCCGACTCCAGCAGCAGCTCTTAACCCTCTGCCAGCCACATGTCTCCACCACAGCAGAGCCTCTGCACACTCGCGGACCCCAGGGACCCCCGGCATTCAGCACTAGGCTCCCAGGCCACAGGAACACAGGTGGAGGCCACAGGCGCCCGGAGTGAGTTCCCAGGGTCTGCCCCCACCCTACCCCTCAAGCTCCAGGAACAGCCAATCTGGCCACAGTGGAAAAGAGAGACCAATGGCCCCTGCCCCACTTGGGCTCTGACTCTGAAAGTGGGCACAGTCTTACTTCTCATCCCCTTCTGATTCATCACCAAAAATACCAAGGCAGCCCAGAGAGGTAAAACACAAAATTCAGAATTTCCAACCAACACCATCGTGCACCACCCCTACCAGGGTCCCAGCCCCCAGATACGTAGAGAGCGGCGGCCCCATGCTCCCATCCACAGCACTCCCTGGAGGGCAGCATATACGACCACACTCACCCCTACCTGGGTCTGGAAGACACTTTACACGTCGTACCGTATCTAATCCTCACACCAACCCCAGGAGGTAGGTCCTGTTATCCCCATTTTACAGGTGAGAAAAATGAGGCACAGGCTAGTTAAGTAACCGATGTAAGGGCACGACTTTGACCCCCCAGCTAGCTGGCTCCAGAATGCATAATCTACAATATACACAGCTCCTCACTGAATCCATGGCTCAAAACAGCTAAGCACACCGCACATCCTGAATGGGCTCCCCCATACTGCCTGAAAAGCAACACCCACCCCCAACTCAGCCCCAAGCTCCCAGCGATTTCTGTGACTTGTTTTGGGGCTTAATATTGTGTTTTTGAGATTCATCCAGGTTGATACATTTAACTGTTCATTTTCTAAAGATTGAATTACACAACTTATTTACCACCCTCCCCCCCCAAAAAAGAACCAACCCACAACCTGGTACAAAAATGCAACCCCAGCACCACACAACATCCAGGCTCAAAGCTTTCTGGAATGGAATTCATAGGCGTCCCCTTTGAGACTAATACCATATTATATAAAATGGGCTCATCTGACATTGGGGGCACCCTGCACTTGACAACGAGACCATGATAAATTCTTCATCACGCTTAATTATGTCAAAGGACTCTCACAGCTACAAGCCCAGCCGACGGTCAGGGCAACCCTGTGAGGGCAATAGTGTCAGAGGCCATTTGATAAGAGAAGAAACTGAGGCTCAGAGAGGTCGAATGACTTGCCCAAGGCCACACGATGATTTACTGCAGAATCAGAACTGGAATGGGGTCTCCTGACGCTTACAACTAGACCTCAGGGGAGCTCTGGACCACCTAAGTCTTACCCTGTCCCCTCATGCCAGACCAGGGATGCTGGGGCTTGGCCCATGGTCACCCCACCCACCAAGGATCAGATTTCCCTGAAATTCCCAAAGAAGCCTCCAGGACTAGTGGGCCCGGAAATGGCCCTCACATAGCGAGCTGCACAGCTGAGCTCCCCGGGGTCGAGGGGGGCGGGCAGAGCTGGAGACGCTGGCACAGCCCCCGTGGGTACTCTGCCAGCAATTAGTGCTGGGGAAGGGTGCCAGCCTGGCAGAGCTAATTCCCCCACCCTGTCTTCTCATTTACACACACACACATACACAGGCTTACCCACCCCCCGGGACCAGCAGCAGGGAGGCAGCACAGCTTCCTTTCGGTAAATCTCGTCAGCAAGGCACACGCGGGGCACGCAATTTGGTCATTACTGCTTTTAAACAGCAGAAAAGCAGAATCCACCCGCCATTAACCCGTCCTGCTCTCCCTCCAGGCTTCACCAGCTCAGTCATCAGCCTTCATCTCTAACTCCCACGCACCCCCTTCTGCATTCTCCCCAGAAGTTACTCTCCAAAAGAAAGAGTTTAAACACACACACACACACAAAACCTGACTACAGTAAGTCAAACCTGAATTGTGTCTCCCTGCCCACCACTGTCCCTAGAGAAAACAATCAGTGGTTCTGACGTGACCTTGGCTAAGACCCTTCAAACACCCCAGGAACCCGAGACAATGCCAGCCGGATGAGGGGGAGGTGGCCTTTGGCCCAGAGAAGGGCAACTACCTATCAGGTGTGGTGCTTCAGATGGGCGCCTAAGCATTGGCCCTGATCCACCTGCGGGGGCCCAGTGGGTGTTACAGTTTGACGTGGCTCTGCTCTCCAGGTACTGACGCCGGCAGCGGTGGTAGTGGCGGTGAGAACTGATTTTGCCTCATTACTGCCCCCCTCCCCACTATAGTCCTGGAGAATTGGAAAGAAGTCCACCAGAGCAAGGGACCCTAGAGGGTCCTTGGTTGGGTTTATAAGACCTGTGAAACCCCTCCAAGTATGAGCAGTATTTACGCTTATGAGATTTTTTTATTAAGAGGATTCTCCAAGGGGGCACATGAACTCAAAAGGGGAAGAAGCAGAGACTGCCCTCCGCCCCCACCATGGGCTCAGCAGTGCCTCATGCCCAAGTGGTAGAGAACACAGGGCTGAGCTCCAACTGGCCCTCCTGTAAGTGGCCCTGAACGGCTGCCTTCCCCCCGCGGAAGCTGCCCCTGGCCTCCTCCCCGCCTTGCCTGGAAGCTGCTCATTGGGACCGCCGGCTGCAGGAGCCATGCCATGACCCCTGGGCCCGTGCCCACTCGCCCTCCTGCCAGTCAGCCAGGGCTGCCCAGACCCGGCAGAGGACGGGCACAGCGGAGCCCACCAGCGGGGAGGAGAAAGGAAGCCAGTGGCTGCTCGTCTTGGAAAACCTCGAAGATCCTCTAAGCCACCTAGTGTCCGGAGCTGAGCTCTGGCCGCTGCTCTGTCCCTCCCGCTTCCCAGAGCAGACAATGCAAGGGAGCCAGAATGAGCAGGACAAGACCCCGGGGCCTCCTCTGGGAACCTGAGGCCAGGGGGCAGGGGCTGAGCTGGCTGGGGAGACCGTGCCCAGGAGGGAGCAAAGGCCCTGTGGCCCCTGGCCTCCACCCCAACCCAAAGCAGGACGGGCCCAGTGTAGAGGTTCCCATCACCCCTGCTCCTTGTCCCAGCAAGTCACCCTCTCCTGGAGATCCCCAGTGTCATCTCTGACACCATCTCACTGGGGCTCCTCTGGGTGTCCCCAACCCCAGCTTCCAGGCCTCCTGCAGAGCCCCCCAGACCCTGGGCCTGCCACTCCCCCAGGGCTGCTTGGGCCCCCTCCCACCCCCTCCTCTGCTCTCTCTTTTCTCTGTGTCCTCAAGACTCCTCTCACCTTGAGAAGTGTTAGGATTACCCAGCATTTACACTCAATGCTCTCCTTTATTCCTTAAGACTTATTAAGAATGATAATGAGTTCCGAAGGAGCCACATGTCTCCCTCTCTCTCTCTTCTCCATCCTTCCCTCTCTTTCTCTCTCTCTCCCCCCCATCCCCCTCCTTTGCTCTCTTTCTGTACGTATCTTTTCCACCAAAGACACACAGGACAAATCTAGACCAAAAGGAAAAAAAAAAATTCCAACAATATGGAACAAGGGCACTTGAGGATTTATATTCAACAAATCCCTCTCTCCAGTTGTTCTCAATTATTCAGATAAAAAAAACAAAAACAAAACACAAACTCCCCCTTCCCTTCCCACCGTCCCGGCCACCCTGGCTCTGCTGGACTTTGAACAGGGGGAACAGGAGAAGGCCCGGCCTGCCTGTAAACCCTTGTTAATGGGCAGCTCTTAAACGGTTGATTAATTTTTGCAGAATTTACGACAGGCGTTAGCTTCCCCCCGGCTCCCCCGACACTGTGGCCTCCGAACCACAGCAACTTAACTTGGTGAAGTTGAAGGGGGCAGAGATGGGGGTGCCCACCCTCTCCAGTGGTCTCACGTGGCTGGAACCACGGGCCACCTGGCAACAGAAGGAAGACGCACTGATGCCAAAGGCCAGGCAGCAGACAGACCCGCTCATGGAGCGGCGCGGCACCCACAGGGGAGACCACCAGGCAGCCAGAAGCCACGGCTAACTTTTGGCGATTTGGGATTTTTAAATTCCAAAATGAGGAAGCCAGCAGAAAGTAGGCAGAAGGGAAACAAACGCTCCCTCGGAACTGAAAAGGATGCCCCCGTTCACGCCCACCCACACACCACGCATCCCGGCAGAGGGACTGGCCTTATCGGTCTGCCGGGCTGCCCTTCAGAGAAGGGGAAGAACAGATCCTAATGAAATTACGGTTTTTAAAATGTCTATAAATTAAATCTCTCTCTCTCTCTCTCTCTCTCTCTGTGAATCTCCCCCTGAGCTCCCTCCTCTACAAGGCTTGTTTGCCTCTCCTCCGTTCCCTCTGCTCGTGTCTGTTTTTCTGATATAGACATCAAGAGGTTACGGGCTCAATTACAAGTCCGCTGGAGTCTCAGCATCAGACTTGCCTGGCCTTCTCTTCTCCTCTTCAGAAACCAGATACCAAATAAATCTCTCTTCTGCTTTATATTTTTATTTTTAATGCCAAAAGCCTAAAGATTCATTCAGTTGACTCACAGCCTTTTTTAACTTACTTCAGATGGGGGAACTATCCTTTTTCATTGTGTCCAGGTATAAATATAATATAAATGCTTTTCTCTTTATTTCATTCCCCTTTCTTAAGGACACACACAGACCCTCGGTTACACCTGAAATTTCAAAAAGAGGGGCAACAGCATATAAATGTGCCTAATTAACGCATGTCTGTTGCGGGGCTGCTGAAGAATATCAGCTGGACACATAGGATATTTCTAAAGTTACCGGGTGACATCATAAGGCTTATTAGCAAAAGGTCCATTTGAAAAGGGTGGAACATAAATGGTGATTTTTTTTTTTAAAGGAAAACATTGCTTCTACCCTCCCTGATACGGAAGAGAGATGGGCCATCTATATCATTTTACATCCTCAAAAGCTGCTCCCCCCAAAAAAGAAAAAAGTTTAAAAATCCAAGTCATAATCAACCATCATAGCTGTTGATTCCTGAGAAGCAGAAACCAGCTCTGAGGTGTAGGTCTAAAGGGAAAAAACAAACTCCCGCTATAATACTGGAAATACTAACCAGAAGGGATTCCAAAAGGTACTTTTCTAGGAAAAAGCACTTGAAACAAAGGCTGGAGAAAGCTGAAGTTCAAGGTGAATTGAAAAGAAAAACTTTGTCTTTCCAATTAACCAGACCGGGAAAAGGGGGCCGGAGTGGGGGGGGTGGGCGACGACTACGACGACGACATTACTACCGACTCATTAATTCCTTCCTGTACACAATTTAATTAAATTCCGCTAAATACAGGGGAAATACTCATTTTGGAGTGCCTCCCCCCCACCTCAAAAACAAATTCCTTCAGGTTACTCCCCCCATGCCAGCACTTGCCCTGCTGTACAACCTTCAAATGGATTTCCAACCCACGCGTGGACTGCACCGCTCTCGGCTGCAAGAATGACAGCCTCATATGTCTGAAAGCTGACACTTTAGCTTTTAAAAGAAATGGGGGAAAATAAGCTGTTGACTTCTTGGTTAAAGTATTTTCTTGTTCTAACTCATGTTCTTATGTCACTGGGCTAAAAAAGAGAGAGAGAGAAAGAGAGAGAGAGAAGAGAGAAGAGAGATATGACTTTCCTTGAATGATCTGTTTAACCTAAGCCAGAGGAAAAAAAAGAAAGTCATTAATTACTTATGTGAGCTATTGCTTCAGAAAGACAATAAACCTGCCCGGTCGCCATGGATATGACATATTTGCTCTGAAAACAACACAATAATTAGCAAAGGGGAAAGATACAAGGAGAATATGCAAACTCGTGAGTTTAAAGCCACAGTGCTCTTTTCTACCGGTAAGCCTGTTCTGTTTGCAATCCAAATCAAACACATTTTTAAAATACAGCAGAGAGGGAAATAACAGGAATGGGTCCTGTCTCCTCTGAGCTGAGAAGCAACAACCACTCCACCCTCTTCCAAAATAAAATAATATAAAAGAGAACCAGGATGGCAGAAGGAGAAAAAAAAGTCAAGTATTGCCTCTGTTTTATTTCCTATAGCAGGGGTGGAGTCTGAGGTCTGTATTTTTCTTTTATTTATTTTTTATTTTTTTTTAAAGTGTGCTCTTATTTAGCATTGGATCTTCTGGCCAGATACAAATTTATTTATAAAAGCCAAATGCCCTGTGTGTGGCTCATACCTCCCCAAAGTAAGTGGAAATGTGAAGGGGTGGAAGGTGGTGGGCTCTAGCTGAAAAACAAAACAGTACACTCAGAAAGCATCAGTTCCAGAGAGGGACATCCACTCCCCCACCTCCAAGAAAATGGAACCCAGGCCTTACTTTAATATTAAAAATGCATTAAATGGTTTTACCTACAACTCAGTCCCAGAGGATCATTAGGAAATGCAATCGCTTTGTATCATATCTGTCAGCGTGATAAATATCTGAGTTCAGAGTGGGTTTGCAATTTTTCAGAGTGTCACAAACCAAGATAATTTTTTTTTGCCTTACTTTCTTAATTCACTGTACCCACCCCCTCAAAGTCACAAGTCTACAGAAAAATACCTGAGGAGAGGAGAAGAGGGAAAAGGAGGAAAAGTTGATATGCTCTCATACACCAGAGGTTACTGATATTCCCCTAAAAAGTAGAAAAATTGAGACTTTAAAATATTTGGGTGAGAATATTTTTTAAAAATTTAAAGCACTCCATTAGGTTTGAGTAAAAACTCCTTTTCCCCTCTTCCCAGAGGCTAATTTTCCAAAAACAGATGGTCAGGATCTAAAAGAGAAGCAAATATACCTCAACCCCCGCAGGCAGAGAAATCTAACTTTGAACTTCTTTTTAAATTAAAAAAAGTGTGTGGGGGGGCATGATAAACTATTAATAAGTATGAAAAATTAGCTGAGCTACAAGTTTTGTTTTTCTTATGCAAAAAATTCTTTAAACACAAGGGGAGCAGATATATAGGAGAGGTTCACATTTGACTGACTTCCTTTTTTTTCACAACAGTTTGTTGTTGTTTTTTTTTTTTTAGATTGAACTCTTTGATCTTGAAAGAATTTTGCTCTTATATTATGGGGGAGAAGGGGGGTGGTGGTGAAATGATCTGTTTTAAATGATGATGCAACTTAGGGATCAAAGCCTTGGCTTTCTTCTAGCCATAATAAGCTGTACTTGCCACAAAGCGTGAGTCTCCGGGCTTCTCTCCTTCGTAAGAAGGAAATAAAATGCACCGAGACTCAGAGAAAGACGCAAAGTGTCTGCAAGGTGCAAAGTCTAGAAAACAAAACAAAACAAAAGTCAGGGAAAAAGGAAAAGGAGAGAGATACTGCCCCTTTAAACGTTTTAGTGCATATGGAGTTTGATTTCTGAAAGAGATCAGTTTAACATCTCCATAGAAACCAGCAACAGATTATCATCAACAGAATAAATAACTAGTCTAATAAATTAAACAGGAGGCATAAGATCGCTGGAAACCTGATTACTGAAGTTCAACAATATTCCCCATAAACTCTCGTTAACCGCCTCTAAGGTGGCTAACAAGATGGAGGGGGGGGAGTCAATCTCTCCAATTCGCCGGATTCCGGGCAGAGAGGCCGTGGCCGCTGCCGGGAAGGGAAAAGTTCCCCACCCTGCCCTGGAGAGGGTCTCAGAGCTCGAGTGAGGTGAAAACCATAATGCCGAAGTTTGGGAAGTGGGAAAGCAGCTGGGCGTCAGCGGAGGCAGTGCGAGTCGCCGGAGATGGCGCGGGACGCGACGCCCGCCCGGGACGCACCGCCTCGCCGCCACCAGGGCGCAAACCCGGAGCTTTGCGCTCGGGCGCCGAACGGCCCAGCGCCCCCTCTGGGCACGTGGAGCGCAGCCCGGGCGCAGCCCCCGGGGACCAACTACCCCCCTCACCACGCCCGGCGCAGCTGCTCCTGCTCAGCCCGGACAGCTCCCTTTAGGACGGCGACGTGTGTGTGTGTATGTGTGTGTGTTGCATGTGTGTGGCGTGTGTGTGTGTGCGCGCGAGCGCACGCGCGCGCCGTGGGGTGGGTAGGCGGGCAGGCGCACCAATTTACCCGGCGATCTGTTTTCCAGTCTCCTCGCGCGCTCTCATCGCGCGTCTGTACCAGCTTTGAGACGCCCTACATTTACCAAGTTTGCCCGGCGATTATCCTGGCTTTTTCCCCCTCGCCGCCCCCATCTCTTTGAGTGTACGGGGTGTTGGCGGGACAACCACACGCTCTGAGGGTCGTGGCCCCAGGCTCCGCCCGGGCAGCGACGCATAACCCCGGGTTGCCCCTTGATCCAGCCGGGTTTGGGGGAGCTCCAGGCACGTTGGAGGGGTGTTTTTGCTGCTTTGCTGGTGGACAAATCATACACACCGCACACGCGCCCACCCCTCCCCATCGTGACTGGAAGGAGGTCCTCGCCGCACCCAAGGCCCGCTTCCCAAGCTGAAGCCGGGTCAGGAGAAAGAAACTTGTGTGGAAGGGTGAAGCGTCCCCCTGCCTCCCTCGGCACTCCATTCCTCCCCCAACTCCGGACCCGGGTCGGGGATGACTTGTAGGAAGAATCTGCGCCCACCCCTTAGAGAAAAATCTATTATTATTATCTTAATCTACGCCCCCAAAGTGTCCCTCCCGCCGTGATTGACGGCGCATACACCTGTTCCCCTCGCCGAGGAGCTTCCAACGCTGGGGACAGACATTCGCCCAAAAGCTCTGCAGCGGCCCAGAGCCCGCCCGCCGCCCTCGCCCGGCCAGCCCCCGCCCGCCGCCCCAGTGCGCCCCTGCCCATACCTTGCCAACCCAGGGCCGCCCCCTCCCCTCCCAGGCCCGGCTCCCCAGCCCGTCCGCTGCCGGCCGCGCCGGCTTCGGAAAGAGAGAAAGAACAGAAAGCAAAACTTCCTGGCGGCCGACGGCCATCAGCTGCACATTCTGCAAATGCCACCGAGTAAAAATAAACCGGCCGCCGCTCCGCCCGGCCGGCTCACCCCGGGCGCACAACTCGGCCCCCTGCCCCGGGACTGTCGGTCCGGCCGATCCCCCATTCCCGTGCGCCCCCTGGAGCCCCGCTCCCCGACACTCCTCCACCAGCCACCACGCGCTCCTGTGCCCTGAAACTCGACCCCAAGTGACCAGGCAGCCCGGCCCTCTCCCCTTCGGTGCCCCTCCGTGTTCCCACAAGCTACCATTCTCTGTCCTCCGCCTGGTGCCTATTTTAGCCGTGCGCCCTGGATTCAGGGCTCCCTTTCCCCAACTGTTGAGCCCCGGGGTCACCCTAAGCCCACCCTTGGGGGCACAGACCCCACCAGACCCTCGCCCACCTCGACCGAGCCCCCTGAGAGTGCACGGCTCCACCCGCCCACCGGCCCGCCAGCCGGGCATCCCACGTCCCCGGGCGCAACTTCTCTCCCAGAGCACACGACAACCGCGGCAACTCCCCCGAACTTTTCCCGGGACTCAGGCGGGCTCCCGCCGACAGTCACACGGCCCTGAGCCGGCATCCCGGCTCCCTGTGCCCAGCACTGCCAGCCCTGCACCCGGAGAGGCTGGGGTGGGGGTGGGGGGGGCAGTGAGGAGCTCCACTTGCCGCGCCCGGAGCAGCGCACTTGAGACAAACTTCCCAGGCACAAATGAAAAAGGGGGCGCCGCTCCCCCCAGCCAAGCAACCTTTGCCTTCGTTTTCCCACCAGGAGGCACCCCCTGGCACCCCGCGCCTAAGTGAACACTGCCTACCTCTGCCGGTAGCACCTACACCCTGGTACTGGGGCACAAGAGTCGGCTGGAGGGGTTCCCCACCCACCCCCTTCCCTTGAGCAAAGTCTTGCAAAGTCACCCCAGGCGCCCCTCACCCCTGCCTCCTTCTCTGCCCTGGAGAGCGCACGAACCCCTGCAGCTCGGGAGGTTGAGGGGGGGAGCGTAGGGGGAAGGAGTGATTACTGGGTATTGGCGAGCACCTGCCCCCCCCGGAGCCCGCAGCGCGGGGGGCGCCCCCACCCTATTTGCAAAGTCCTGCACTCGCGCCTGGCACCTCCCCCTCTTCTCCCTTACCCCGCCGCCCCCTCAGTTGGAGTAAGTGACCCCCAGGAGCAGCAGCCCTCCCCTTCCCCGGAGCCGCGCGCTGGGCATTCCCTGGCCGCGGCGGGCGACGCGCCGCCCCGCTCCCGGGTGCCAGCCCTCCGTGCCCCCTGCCTCCCGCACGGCCGGAGTTGGGTGGCAGCCGCCGCTCTCAGGCTGGCTGGCTGGCTGGCTGGCTCTCTCGCTCGCTCGCTCGCCCGCTCCCGGCTGCAACCGGCAGCCCCGGGGGTGGGGGGCTGCACCCGGACAGGGGGCGAGGCGGGGAAGCACCCCGGGAGGCCCGCGGAGCTGAGGGGCGTGGGGGGGGCCGCGGCGGAGGGAGCGCCGAGTCTCTTACCTGCACTTGGGGCGGCTTTGGGTGACTTTCCAAGTCCGGGGGAAAAATGTGTGTGTGTTTGGGATGGAGCGCCGCGGGCGCGCATGCGCTACCCAAAGTTGCCGGATCCCGGATTTTTCGCTCCCAGTCTCTGCTCTCGCCCGCTGTGATTAAGGAATTCTCCGCGGCCGAGCGGGCGAGTGGGTGGCAAGCAAAACCCGGGCCGGATCGCTGGGCCGGGCTCCGCTCCACCCTCACACCCCCAGACCTTCCCCTCCCGGTTTCTTCCCACCCACCGCCCCGCGGAGCTCGGCGGGCGCGCGCGGCGAGACGCGGCCTGCGGAGCAGATCTGAGCGCGCGGCTCCGTTTTGCAGCTGGAGAAGCTTTCTCCACCCCGGACTGAGTGGAGCAAAGGCGGGGGGGACAAGAGAGGAGAGACGGGAGTGGGTTACTTTTCACCTGTTTTGAACCCCGAGAGCCAGTCTGCTTCCCACTTTTCCTCTGAAGAACTAGCTCTTTCCTGCAAGTTAGAATGTTAGAACTGTCGAACCCAAAAGAACGTGATGTCCTCACTGTTTTGATATCCGCTTTGCACTTATTCTTTGCAAGGGAGTTTTTCATTCAGTCCATTGTGCAAGAAATAAATCCTTAAGTGAACAAGATAAGCCGTGAAGAATGAACCTCGGGCCGTGGGGCGGGGGGGTGGGGGGGTACAGATAATGAACACTAAAACAAAAGAATAATATTATTTCAGAGAGTGAAAGGATCATGAAGAAAATAAAACAAGGCAATAGGATAAAGGGTATCTTGGGAGAGCTAATTTCCCCTTCCCCGGGTGATAAAGAAGGCCTCTTTGAGGGGGGACCTTCATACTCCATTGGAGACCAACCTCCCTTTTCTCCCTTTGCCCACCCTGCCCACCTCCCAGGAGGTTTGAGGTGGCCACGCCAGGCTGAGCCTGGAGGTCAGCAGCGATGGCTCTGGTCCTGGCTTTCTCAGCCTGGCCAGTGCCCATCCCAGGACTGACCAATCACTGTACCTGTTTTCCCTTCTGAACAAGGACAGAATGGAAATAGACTTGAAAGAAAGGAGGAAACACTCTGATGATGAGATAAGGAGAAATTGACCACACTAGTAAACAAATAGCTAAATGACTCGTTGAATAAATGAATAAAAACGGAAAGTATGACCAGCAGCTTTGAGAAGTGTTCAACAGAATGCATTAAACTAGGAGGAAATGCCACAGGCTGGTAAGCACTGTTGCAGGCTGGTAGACTTTGGGGCCTAATCTGCAAGGTTTCAGCAAAGCCTCTCAGGACTAGTGAGGGGTAATGACCTGAGAAGCGGTATTCTAACTTTTGATTCTGGGCTTATTCCACGCCTGGGACAGTGTAAAGATGTGATTAACAGCTTGGGCTTAGGGGTCAGACCCCAGCCACTTACCAGCTGGGTAACCTTGAGTAAGGCATTTGACCCCTCTGTGTGTCGGTTGCCTCAACAGTAAAATGGGGATAATAATTGTGCTACCGCCCTGGTGTGTTGAGAGGCTAAAATGAGTTAATGCAGGAAAAGTGCCTGGGCCAAGACAGTGATCGATAAATGCCAGTAATTGTCGTTGCTCCTTGGGACATCCAGCGTTCCCTCTCCTCATTTCTTCCTGCCCTCTCTCCCTTCCTTCTCTTCTTCTGTCCGTTTTTTCTCCAGCAACAGTCCTGTACTCATTCATTCATTCCCCAGGCATTTGCCGAGCCCCAGTGAAGAGCACATCCTCACCGGGGCTGGGGAGACAAAAATGAACCAAAAGGGACTTCCCTGGTGGCGCAGTGGTTAAGAGTCTGCCTGCCAATGCAGGGGACACGGGTTCGAGCCCTGGTCCGGGAAGATCTCACATGCCGTGGAACAACTAAGCCCGTGCGCCACAACTACTGGGCCTGCGCTCTACAGCCCGTGCTCTGCAACAAGAGAAGCCACTGCAGTGAGAAGCCCGCGCACCACAATGAAGAGCAGCCCCTGCTCGCTGCAACTAGAGAAAGCCTGCGCGCAGCAACGAAGACCCAACACAGCCAAAAATAAATAAAATTAAATCTTTAAAAAAAAAAAAAGAACCAATAGGCCTTGCCTCTGAGAAGCTGGTTGAGGAGTTTGCTGGTCTCTCCCCTCCCCCCTTTCCCACTATAAGGCTCTGCCCCCCACACACACACCCCAACAGCTGCATCTCACCCATCACACTTTCATTAAAACATTTATTCTTCCCTCCATTTTTTCTCAGATGCTTCACAATCCTTCCCCGACCCCCGCCAAGGAGACTTTCTACCTCCTGTGAAGGAAACGCATCTGGGGTGGGGGAAGCTGGAAACAGTGGCAAGCCTGGGATGGCATGAGGTGAGAAGGGAGGCCTCCTCTTCCTTTCCCAACCACCACCACCCCCCCAAAAAAAAACTAAAACAAAGCAAAAGGCTGGGAGAAAGCACCACACCCAAAAAGTAGCCCCAGCCTCGAAAGCCTCTAGTGCCTTGTTCCCCACACCCAACTCGCTTTGCAGGGACTGAAATCAGATGGTCTTTTCCTCACTTGCTTCATTTTAGCATTTCCTGAGCTTTCCCTAAAATAAAATACAAACTCTTTCCCATGGTCAGCAAGATCTGACCACTGCCTGCCCTTGGACCTCACCTCCCTCTACCCTCCCCTCGGCCACATTGTCCCGACACACTAGCTTCTTGCTGTCCTGGAAATCACCAAGCCTGTCCCTACCTCAGGGCCTTTGCACTTGTCCCCTCTGCCCAGAATGCCCTTCTTTCGGCTGCTTCCTTGCATCATTCAGGCCTCTGCTCGCATGTCACCTCCTCAGGGAGGCTTTCTCCCTAAAGTAGCTCCCCAGCCTTTCTCTCTCACTTTACCCTGTTTGAATGTCTACAAAGATTTTGCTTATTCATTTGTTTCCGTATTTCCTGTCCAGCTGCCCCTGCTACAATGGGAGCTCCTTGGAGACAGGGACTTTGTTCTGTGTCCCTTCGTGTCCTCCACACCTCAGCCTGGCACCTAGTAAGCCCTTGCTCTCCGGGGTGAATCAAGATAAGCCTCTGTGGTCCCTGCCCTTGAGGGACGTAAGCTGTAGGAGAATGAGTAGAAAGTGTCTAGGACAAAGTTTGGGGGAGGGAGGAGGAACTGGTACAACCTGGGAGTCGCCAGGAGTTGCCAAGTTGAAATGGTGGCTTTGCCGAGTTTTCCACTCCCTGGCTTTTGGCCAGGGGTTGACAGTGGGGAAGTAGAGGGCTCTGGTGACTTGTGCCTCAACAGAGGAGGCTGCACAGGCAGGAGGGGATGTGGGGTCAACTAAGGACCCTATGGAGGCCATCCTTCTAGCCCCCTACCTGCGGGTGGGCTGCATGTGATAAAGAGCCTCTCCCATTTCTAAGACTCCAGGGAAGTCCCTCCCCACTAGACTGTGAGCCTTAGGGTCTGTGCCTTTGTCGCGGGAGCCAAGGAGCCAAGCACAGTGCCTGGCATCCAGGAGCCTCTCAATGATTGATTTTGAACAAATAAATTTAAGTCTGTCTCAGTCTGTGTGACTGGGACAGCCTTGAAAGTAATCACAGCTCGGCTTCCTGGTCACAGTTTTTTGGTTTCTGGTCCTCTACAGTGATGGAAAGCAACACCTAATCATACGTCAATAGCTGTTATTTACCGAGTGGTTATTATGTGCCAGGCAGCACGCTAAACACTTGTACGTATTATCTTATTAGATCGTCACAACTACGGTACCAGGTGGTTACTGTTATGAATATACCCATTATACGATGAGGAAACCAAGGCACAGAGAATAACTTTCCCAAGGCTGAACTAGGCTGTCTGACTCCAGAGCTGATGCTTTTTACCCCCAGGACCAGTTGCAGGGATGGGGAGGTGACCAAAGCCTCACTTCCCGACTTAACCCGAGTGCAACAAGCATTTTTACCTTTACTCTGAGATGAAACTTGAATGTGAGTGCGTTGGGAGAGGAGGAGGAAGGAAGTAGAACAAATCTGCTTTTTAACCATAAATCTTATTTCAATCTAATAAAAGACAAAAGGAATCAAAGAAATCACAGAACCAAGCACCAGGCTTTATACACATGAAGCACTCAATCAGTGTTGACAAACAATCACTATTTTTAAATTTAAAAATTACAGACTATGTACTTGTTTCCCTTTTTCCTAAGCTGCTCCTGGGTTTGAGGTCCTCCTTGGGTGAGGTCTGTGTTTTTCGAGTTCACTGGGCCTCTCATGGTTCTAGCATCACAGTGACTATTAGTGACTGAATAATTAAACAAATGCCCAAGATAAGTGATTATGGTGATTACTGGGCAAGTTGTAATTAAAAATAAAAAAAGCTGAGTGCATTTTTTTTTTTTTTTTTAGGAAATGTCTCCCTTGGGAGTCCTGGGAAGGGAGTATGGGAGAGGGGCTTTTTCCCAAATCCCATCCAAGTTGACAGATTTGACAAGCCCTTCCACCCCCAAATTCCCTCATTCTTTTTGCAAAGTACATGATTATTTGTTTCTGACAATATATATAATACGTGTTTATTGTAAAAAATTCAGAAAATACAGATAAACAGGAGGGAAATATTTTAATCGTCTGTAATCCCACCACCCATGGATAATCACTGTTGATATTTTGTTGTATTTCCTGCCAGTCTAGGGTCTTTGTTTGTTTTTTGCTTTGTTTTATAAAGTCAGCACATTGAACATTCTGGGGTTTTTTTAAACCGGCTGGCTATGTGTACGTAGCATGGTTTTCTCACGTCATTAAACACTCTTCTACAACATGATGTTTTGTGGACCCATGGTAGAGCTTGACCACCATTTACTTAACCAGTCCCCCACTACTGGAAATTTTGAACATCGAACTCATTTCCAATTCATTTCATTATGATAAAGAACGCTAATGAATATCCTTGTCCCTAAATAATCACGCACATTCCTTAAAGTGGAATTGTGAGTCAAAGAGCGAGCGTGCATTTCAGAGCTTTGACTCCCGTTGCCAGAGTGCCCCCTCCCCAGAAGGTGTATGAACTTGCCCTCTGACCAGCTGTGTGTGAGTCAGCCCCATCTCTCCAGTCTTCGGTATTCTCACTCTTTTTTTTTTAAACCCCTGTTAATTTAATGGGTGAAAGAGTCTGTGATTCCAGTAATGAATCCTTATTAGAACCCTGCTGGCCACAAGCAGGGGCTGTTTCAAGGTTTGCGTGGCCTTGTTCAGACCTACCACCTCGGGCAGAGATGAGAAGGACAGATGCCTAGGAGCCGGGAGCTGGAGTGGAGAGCAGAGCCCTGTTACAGATTCTCAGGGGGCTTCTAGAACGTCTACTTGAGTCCAGACTTCTAGGGCATCTGCTCAGCTCCTGGGGGCAGAGGGGTGGGGTCTATCTTCGTCTTTCAGCCTCAACCGGGATGAGCTCCTGCCCCCTCCTACCTCTCCACCCACACCTTCCAGAAACCTCTCTGGACAGAGGAGCCTTAGGGATTTCTATGCCATAAACACTACCTGTTTTCCGAGTTCAGGATCCACACTTTGTACCTCCTTTCATTTCCCTGTCTGAGCTCTCACCCAGCTCCTGTCAAGGGACAGGCTGTTTTGCTCTCTGGTTCAACCTTTTCCTTTTTCGAGTTGGTTCTAATTAATTCACTTTTTTGGTATGTATGTTTACCCTTACCTGGTAACGAGAAAGAATTGCAGATGACTAATTTTTTCCTTTTAGGGAATGTTCCCTAATCCCAGAGTCTCTGACTTCTCTATCCCTTTCAGCTTTAATATCCTCTATCCCTTTCAGCTTTAATATCCTCTGGGGGGAAAAAAGAGTAATTCGCATTCAATGCTAACAGTTCAGGAAACACAGAAACATACAAATATAAATATAATGCAGAAAATTTCAAAACACCCACAATCTGAGAGTGCTGTATTTGGGTTTGAGTTGGACTTGAAAAATTAAAAGAATGAATCTAAGTGAAATCCACCAGGCACATCTTTTTGAGCCCACCCCAGAAGTCTGCCTGGGAGATTTAAGGATGTGTTTGGATAGGAGTGTCTTTCATGGCAAGTGGTGAGGTATGTGTCTGATTTTATCTGTATGGGAGAGTGTGTGTGTGTGTGTGTGTGTGTGCTCGCGCACACGCGCGCACACATTTGTGGGACACGTATCCCTTTAAATGAGGGTCTGGGTCTATGCAGGTATAGCTTCGCCCTATTTGCACACTGGAAGATTATGCCCATGCTGTCAGCAGACACCTGAATACAGAGAAATACAGCCAGGTGAGGGGCAGGGCTGACTGCTGACATCATCTCTTAAAAAAAAAGATCCATGGGCGATACCTACCCCCTCCCATGCCTGTCAGGGAGGGGCAGGCCTGGCACCAGAGCCCTGTGGAACAAGGGAAACCAAGTGATGGAGAAGTCAACGGGGCCACCTGTCCTCAGAGCACAAGCCACACTCCCGGAGCCTGGTGGTTCCTGCCACGTACCACGTGGGGCCATATCTCAGCCCCAGCCCCTTCCTCCTTCCTTCCACCTCTCCCAGATCTGAAATCAGCACAGACCTCTGAGGGCAGAAGCAAACTGGACTAGTCATGGCCGTGCTGCTCTGTCCCAGGATGCAATCCCGCCTGAGGTTGGCGTGGCCAGGCCACGAGCAGAAGGAACCCGCCGTGAGACTCCGGAAGTGGCCATGCTGGCTCCCGACTGGCACCTGCGCAGGTGCTGGCCGCCGCCCATGGCACCGTGTCTCACAGAGGGCGGGGCTGGCCGGGGAGGCAGGAAAGAGCTGTTTTGCTGATGAGGGGCCCTCGTGTCACACGGACAGGCGTGCCAGGTAGCTGACTGTGGGTGGGGGAGGGCTGTCCCGCTGTGCCAACCTGGCCCAGATGAGAGCGACAGCCCTGCCCAGCTCTCCAGCCTCACCTCTCAACGCTCCCTCTGTCACACCTTTACACACCCTCTGCCCCAGCCACACGGAGCTGCTTAGAGCTCCAAACATACCCTGCTGGGTCTCCCCTCCAGGCCTTCATCCAGGCTGTTCCCAGAAGGCCTTTCTTCCCCTTCTTTACTTGTCCTCCTCCCACTCACCCATTAAGACCAAAGCAAGTATCACCTCCTCCAGGGAGCCTTCCCTGAAGTCCTTCTGCCCCAAACTGGGTTAGATGATTCCATGTGGGTTCCCGCAGCCCCCGTTTCCTCTGTCACAGCACTAATCACACTGTTTTATATGTATCTTAGTAGACTATGTATGTGTGTGGTTTTTAAATCTATGTTTAAATAATTGGCATATTGGAGCCTGGATTTCTAATTGGGTCACATGGGTTCAAGTCCCAGCTCTGGTACTTACTAGCTGTATGACCTTGAGCAAGTTCCTGACCTCCCTCAGCCTCAGTGTCTCTGTCTCTAAAATGGCAACAAGATAAGTATCTACCTCACAGTGAAGAATTAATTGAGATCATTTACGCAAAGCACTTAGCCTGGATTCACACATAACAACCATTGTTATTATTAGTCCCAGCATCTAGCAGGATGCTTAGAAAATGTCAAGCGAACGAGCAGTATCTATGTGTGTGATGTGCGTGTGTGTGTGGATGTGTGGTATGTACCAGGAGGAGACCCAGCCTATACAGGGAGGCAGGTCCTGTGTAGATGTGTGTGTCCACTCCGAAGGGTAACGTGCTGGTTATTTATGGTCATGGCTTAAAAAAAAAAAAGGAAAGACAAACCAATGTTCAGTAATGACAAAGTTATCACCTTTTTATTATTTTTTCAATAGGATTCAGAGGGAGTGTAAGGCTTGGCCATGGCCAGAATAACCAGCCAGGCTTGGAGAATATCCTGATGCTTTGAGCTACCCTCATTTCAACTGCCCCACCAGGGAAAAGGCCGGAGAGGGCTGAGCAGTGCTCCTAAACATGGAAGGGCTTAGGGACAGAGGGAGAGGGGCTGCCCAGACTACAAAACAGGATCTCCAGAGGTAGAGCTCTTCCAAGCTCTGGCTGACTTGTCCACAGAGCCCAGAACATTTAACAGAGAACATTTCAGAGAGGGGCCCAGAGAGAGAAAGTCACTTACTCATCCATGACCATGCAGCAAATTAGTGGCAGAGTGGGAGCAGAGCCTGGGTCCCCCAACCCCAGGCCAATGCTCTTCACCACCACATGACTCACTTGAAAATGGGGGTCTGCCTGGCCCTTGAGCTTTGTCTCAAATTTCTACCTGAAAGGGCTCTGGCTTGTTAGAAGGTGATTTTTTTCCTGGGTCCTTCAGGGGATTGTTGGAGACATAATTTCAAGGCATCAGGACCCCGGATATTAACTAGACTACACTATGATAAGCATTATCTATCTAGTGAGAGCTAATGGCCAGTGAGGGGACCAATCAGCTTTAGCCTCTTATTTGTTCATCTATCCATCCATGCATCCATCCAATCATCTATCCCTCCGAATTTCTGTCCATCCATCCAAACTTCCATCCATCAATCCATCCACCCACCCACCCATCCATCCATCCAACCAACCATCCACCCATCCAGTCATCCATCCATCCACCCACCCACCCATCCACCCATCCAACCAACCATCCACCCATCCAGTCATCCATCCATCCACCCACCCACCCATCCACCCATCCAACCAACCATCCACCCATCCAGTCATCCATCCATCCACTCATACATCCATATATCCAACAAACATCTGAATGAGTGCCCCATGTGCCAGGCACCTTGCTAGAACCTGACGGTCTGGAGATGCTGAGATGCGTGCAACAGAATATTGGGAACAGCCCATGAAGAAAATTTTCGTGACATAGGAGACTTCTCAAAGACACCTAGAGATAAGTGCAGGTAGATGAGGGTGACCTGACAGGGAGTCAAGCTCCTGGAGTTCCAGGTCCAGCTCTGTCACTAGCTTACTGGAAGGTCTTGGGTATGTCCCTTCTATTCTCTCTTTGCTATGGTTTCTTCCTCTATCAATTGAGAGGGTTGGACTAGCTCCGAGGGCAGGTGGACACTGTACAGAGAAGATTCCCTGGATGGGTAGCCTTTTGAATGGAAGGTTGTAAAGTTCCAGGGGGGCAGGGGACAGGAGTTCCTGTCCAGCAAGAGGATGAGGCCCAGAAGATTCAGGAAGAATAAGGACAGAGAGATGAAGGATGGGGAGCCTGTCCCAGCTCCACTCCACTGTGTGGATCTTCAAACCATTGATCTGCTTTTTTTTTTTTTTTTTTAATTTTTTTGACTGTGTTGGGTCTTTGTTTCTGCGCACAGGCTTTCCTCTAGTCGCAGTGAGCTAGGGGCTACTCTTCGTTGCAGTGCACAGGCTTCTCATTGCGGTGGCTTCTCTTGCTGCGGAGCACAGGCTCTAGGTGTGCAGGCTTCAGTAGTTGTGGTACGTGGGCTCAGTAGTTGTGACTCACTGGCTCTAGAGTGCAGGCTCAGAAGTTGTGGCGCACGGGCTTAGTTGCTCCTCAGCATGTGGGGTCTTCCCAGACCAGGGCTCGAACCCGTGTCCCCTGCATTGGCAGGCGGATTCTTAACCACTGCGCCACCAGGGAAGTCCCTGATCTGCTTTCCTTAACCTACTGTGGGTCCCCTAGACCTGGGTCTCTGATTCCAGGTAACTGACAAGGCCCCTGTCCCTTTGTCATCCCTTCCCCACCTCTGAGCTCTTGTCTGCCGAAGCTGTGATAACCCACACGTAGCACTCTGCCCTCTGGAATTTATTTTAAGGTCTTAGCTTGTTTATTTATTTTATTTAGAGATTTCTCGGTGCTTTGTGGGGAGGAAAATTTGAATGGGGTGATTATGGAATACTATTTCACCTCGCTGTTCATTCACAACAAACAAAGAGAAATGATTGGTGATTAAAAATGCATTCTCTCTGCTTGTTTTCTTTTGTTTTACCATTATGGAAATATTATAAATACTGAATACTAATCTGGACCTGCGGGGACCTCACAGACCTTCCAGAAACCAAGGTTCCTGTTGTTCCCTCTGGCAACCTCATGCTGTCTTCTCAGGCCCCAAACTATGGCTCAAACCCTCCCAAGAGGGTCCTAGGCCAGCAGGCCCCATCACTCAGCCCTTGCTGGATGGAGGTAGAAGTCTGCCCACTTCCTTGTCCTGGTTCCCTGCTTCAGCAGATGGAGTCGAGGAGAGCAGAGTCATGAACGTGGAGAGCGCTTGATTAGCCCAAAAGTCACAATCACAGAGCTTCACTCCCGGAGTGAGGCTGCCTGCGACCCCCTGCTCTACCACTTCCTGGCTGTGTGACCTTGGGCACATTGTTTTATTTCTCTGAGCATCCATTTCTTCCTCTGTAAGATGGGGATGAAAATGGTACCACCTCATAGGGTTACCTTGAGGATCAAATGGGATCATAACACCTTATCACAGGGCCCAGCAAACAGAAGTGCTCCATAAATGTTGACTCCTGTATCGATGAATACTCCCTCTCCCTCTTCCAGGTCTCAATTTCTCCCTCTGGAAGGTGAGAGAGCTACGCTAGCCGCCCTCTAAGTTCCCCCCAGCTCCGGTGGGGGAGGCTTCTGCCTGCAGGACGGGGTGCGGTGGGAACAATCCTCACCCACCTTGACTCTGTCGGAGACCTTGGCTCCTTCCTGGGAACGCAGCCTGTGCCTGCTCGGGGCCTCCTAATCAGAGCCTGCTTTCCATGGGCTCTTTTTGAGCCATAAACCCTGCACTTCCCCATTTATTTCAATCACAAACAAATAAGTAGGAGCCAAAGGGCCCGATCCAATTCCAAAGTGTTACACCAAGTCCAGATAAACAGCAAGTTCCGTGGCGTCTGCGTTCCTTTTATCTTTCACTTTATTTAACCAAATTAACTGCTCTCCATGTCCCCTGCGTGTGAGTGTCTCTCTGTCACATAAAATACAATCACGCTTGCTTGCTACATGTTTCAGATACTTTATCATTAACATCAATTCCAGCCAAATTAGGAGTTTCTCCCAACATAATTGCCCTTCCCATTATCCAGCACTTTATTTTTTCAAAGCACTTTCCGACCATTAATTAGTTAACCCTTAGGACGCACCAGAGTCCGCGTTCAATGTCACCTCCCTGTCTCCCAGCTGGGAAGGGGGAGGTGGCGAGGGGTCAGGTGCTTTGTTGGAAGTCACCCTGGATGTGGGGCTGGGGGCTATACTAGGACCTTGGTAACCCTCCCTCCAGCCTCAGACCCTCTGTCTGGGCCGGGTCCAGGCCTGGGCTGGTGGGGAGGCAGGGGTGGTCCCCAACACTTTTAAATCCCCTCTCTCCTGATCCTCTCTTTGGCTCACCAAAGGAAGAAGGAAGCAGAATAAAAGATTGGCTGGGTGATGGCACCTTCTTTGCTGTGGGGAACCAGGGCAAAGGGAAGCGAACAAAACACCCATCAGACAAAGGGATAAGCAGATGCCATGCCTATGGCCCAAACCATTTACTTGTTCCTGCCACCAATAAGCACCCACTGAGTGCCAGGTAGGTGCCAAAGTAACAGATTTACCACCAGAATGTCTAGTAAGTGAGGTGCTTTTGGTGTATGGTTATGACTGCTGCCAAGAAAAGTAAGGGAAGACTTGGGGCTGGATCTCTTGGGCACCCATTCCGGCTACCAACTGGGACACAGCTCCCTCCATAACTCTGCCAATACTTTGTCCTTTCCTGGCTAGATGCAGCCACAGTCTTGGTCGGTCCCAAGCTAGGTGGGCAACTTAAAACTTTGGGGTAGACATCCTAGATGGATTCAGTGAGAGCCATCTGGGGAAAACAGAATGATTTACTTCTTGGACAGGGTTCTGGCTCGTCAAGAGGAACTCTGCAGCTGTTAGGGATACACTGTTGAACCACCAATATTTTTCATTTATGGCCTCTCCACAGTCCTAACTTCTTTAATGATTTTTTTTTTTCTTAAAATACACGAGCTGGCTCCCACAGGGACATTGCCAGGAACCTTCAGAGCGGTTTTCCAAGTTGCCATTAACTTGCAGCACAATGAGTTTCCCAAGCTCTTCTATTTCAGCCTCTCTCCTTCCTTCCAGCTGCCTCAAGGATGGGGCCACCCGTGCTAAGGCAGCCTTGCAGATACAACGCCAGCTACCAGGCTGGGAACTTTCCCCTGCCCTCTCCCTACTTGTCCCATGCCACCACTCTGTATGATGTCAGACTGCAGGGAGCTTTTGCAACCCAAGGAATAGGCTCACCCGGGGAAGTAGAGCTCACACTGGCCATTTATCCTCTGCAGTCACACACCCTGGGGTCTGAATCCCAACTCTGCCACTTACTAGAAAGTTTGACCTTGGGCAAGGTGACTTCTCTGAGCCTCAGCTTTTCAATTATTGAGTGTTGTTGCGAGGATCAAGTGAGATAACATAGTTGCAGGTCTCAGAACAGTTCCCAGCTCCTGGTGGGTGCTCATTGGACGTGAGCTATCATTTTGGTCCAGGAGCAGATTGTAGACTTTAGTATGACTTTCATTCTTCCAACCTTCTGCTTTTTATTGTCTCCACCTCATTTCTTTCAGGCTCTGGGTCTCAATATGTAAGCAAGGCCAGGTGATTAGACAACACCTTAGTTCTCAAGCTCTTCATTTCGCAGAGGAGAATAGGCTTAGAAAGGCGGTGAGACCTAGTTTGCCCCCAAGCCCCCCATCTGCTGTCCCAGTTGTGTTATCTTCCACACGGCCCTCAAGTCTGGCTCCATTGCCAGTTGCCATAAGAACCATGAAGGCAGGACAATGTCTGGTCCCTCCAGGGCTGCATCCCTAGTTCCCATCCAAGTCCCTGGCATGTAGCTGCCGCTCTACAGAGACCAGTGAATACTCAAATTGTCCTTAGAACTGCTCTCTTCCTTCTGGGCTGGGATTTTTTTTTCCATCTCTTTTATACTTCCGGGGCTCTGTGCAATAATAGGTAATAGCTCAAGACAGACAAAAGCCATGGGGGACTCTTTCCTCACTGCCCCTGCCTTTATAGCTTCACTAAAAAGGAAGATCCTATTCATTCTCCCCTAACCAACTATTTTTCTGTAAACATGCATGCATTTGTTCATTTGTTGACTCAACAAGTGTTTGCTGACTGTCAAGTGCAGCTGACTTGGGTTTGAATCTTGGCTTTACCACTTACTAGCTGGGAGATCTTAGGCAAGTGACTTAACCAAGCTGATCCTCAGATCCCTCATCTGTAAGAAGGGGTAAGAGTGCCCAGCTTGTGGGTCTATTGTGAGGAGTTGATGAGACTTAAGGAATGCCCACACTTAGCACAGAGCCTGGCACATCGTAGGCTCTGCATAAATGGCACGTATTTTTATTACAGGCAAAACTCGGTATGAGGACCATAGATGGTACGGCTGAATTTGAGGCTCTGCCTGTAAAGGTTTCTGCCATGGAAAAAGGTTTCTGTAGAACCATTAGCCAATTCTGGTACCTAAATAACACAATCCCTGAAGTTTTATGACATGATGTCAATTCACAGAGCGCTCAGCTGGAGATGCTGTCTCCTGCAGGATTGTTATTCTCATTTCACATGAGAAGATCAAAACTCAGAGAGGTTGTGTGGCTTTCTTCAGGTCACAGAGCAGAGCACATTTTAGACTGTGGCCAGTCTAAAAACCTCAGACTCAATTTCTAGCACTTTTCTCTACCATTCCTCTACTCTGCCTTACCCTCAACCCCTTCCTCCCCATCCCTTGAAGATAACTTTTACTTACACAAGTGTGGCCTGGGGCCTCCTCCGGCACCCTTGAATGGTCAACTGGCACTCTGCGGGGCTGAGGTGCCCCATGCAGGCCCATCATTAGAGGGGCCTCACGCCGGAGACTCCGCCAATTCCCCTTCTGTGACAGCAACAGTGGAAACCGCCCATTTCTGGGGCCCAGCTTTTCCAGGTGATGCTGAGGGAGTGTGAACAGGCCAAAAGTGTTAGAAAAAGAAGAATAAGATTTGGTCTTACCTGCCCTGTGGCTCCCCCTTCAAGGACCCATTCAGACCCTCACCTGGTGTCCCTGAGTCCTAGCACTGAATGGGGGAGCCCTCCATTCAGGTACTACCTGGACAGCCAAGGGGTGGAGCCACATTTCCGGGGGGGTCCTGTGAGCGATGCTGGGCCATGAGCCAAGGAGGGGGCGCCATCCTGTGTGCTCTGCAGTCCCCAGTCCCATTCTGCTGGGGCAGCTGCTGCCCCTCCCACTAATAGCCACAGGTCGGTGGGGCTCAGCCTTTGACCTTCAGCATCTCATTTAAGCCTCATAGACAGAGTCTGTCATCATCCCCATGTCATAGGTGGTCAGAGAGGTGGAAAGACAGCTCTGTGTCCCCCAGCACCTGGGCCTGTGCCCGACAGGTACATAGTAGACACTTGATAAATGTCTGTGGGATAAACAAAAGCATGACCAAGAGAGTGAATAAATGAAAGAAAATAGCTCCTATTAATGGGGGGGGGCGCCCTACCACCTGCCAGCCGCGTTCTTCAGAATTTCAGTTAGCTTGTTTACTGTCTGCAGCAATCGGATGGGTAGTCACCGCCTTCATCACCTTTATACACGCAAACCAAGACTCAAGGGGATTAAGTCACTCCCTCAGGGGCACACACGTAGCAGGCAGTGGGGGCTGGGAGGTGAACACAAGCAGCGTGCCTGCAGGGTCTGTGTTTGTTACCCCTCTATGCCACGGTGGATAAGGTGAGGGGTGGATGAAGGTATGGGGGTCCAGGAGCTCTGCCCTCGTGGGTGTCTTTTCCCTCTGCATCACTAGTGCTCCCAGCCAGCATCCAAGCCAGGGGAAGCGTTTCCTCTAAGTCCTGACCGCTCTCCCTGACACATTCCCACCGTTACCTACACAGGGAATTAAGACTCAAATCCTCGTTTGACACGATGCAGGAGGATGCTAAGTACTTAAGCGCTAATTAATTAGTGAGCTGTACCCGCTGCCACCAGCCGCGGGAGGAAACCTCAAACAGACCCCCAGAGCACCGGTGCCCTCCCTGCCACGGAGACCAAGGCACCAGCCAAGCACAGGGGGACAGAGAGGAGGGGGCTGCCCAGGAAGTCCCAGGCCCAGCCTCTGGTGAGAATGAAGTCCAGTCCAGCGCTGACCCCTGCCTTCCAGTCCTCAGAAACCTGCGGGGGCTGGAGTTCTGGGACCCTGACTCAGCCGGGGCTCTGGAAGAGACTGTCCCATGGTGAGCAAGCCTGGGTTTGTCCGATGCAGAAACAGACTCTCAAGACAAGGCCAAGTTTCAGGGGCGGCACTGACCTCCTGCATTGGGGGCAGTTTCTGGGGCCCTTGAGACAAGAATGGGGCATCTTCTTCCCCCCAAGCCAGCTGTAATGTGTCTTCCCGGGCTAGGCCAAGGGGCAAACGGGCCTTCTGATACTGATGGGCAGAGGCACGCTAAAGCTGGCTTCACTGAGGGAACACCAGCTTGAGGTTGGGCTCTCCCCACCTCTCTTGACCCTGGTCTTACCATCTGTGGCTGGCCAAGGTCAATCTACCTCATGGGGCAGAGGGTAACTGAAAGCTAGGGTTTTGGAATCAGGCTGGGTTTGACTCCCTATTCTGCCACTTCACAGCTGCGTGACCTCCTGCAACTCAGTTTCTGAGCCTCAGTTTTCTCAGCTGTACAATGGGACTCACAGTTTTCCACAGGTCTGTTTGTGGAGATACGTGAGGTGATACACGTCAAGCGCCTCGCGTGGGGTGTCGGGCACATAGCAATCACTCAGTAAATGGTGGGAGTAGTCCTGGCAGATATTGTTAGCATCAGCGTCGTTTAAGGAATCTGCCCACTTGACTCTCAATTCGTTGACCCTGTAGTGTGACCGATCATCCTGGTTCACTCGAGACTGTCTCAGTTTCAGCACTCAAAGTCCCTGGTCATGAGAAACCCAACAGTCCAGAGTAAACTGGGACAGTCAGTCAAACCCCCTGTGCCCTACAGAGGTTGGAGAGGGGGAGGGGAGAACTGGCAGTGCTGGACAGAAGCCTTCTCTCTAGTCAGGACTCCCTCGGACCCCAGACCCTGAAGCCCCCTCCTCAGAGGTGGCTAGGCTCGGGAAGGGCCAAAAGTGGCACCTGGAGTCCTAGGCAGAATCTGTGGGTGTCAGGGCCCTGGGCCCTGGGGCTGTAGCTCTGATAATATCCCAGCCTGCGTCAGCTCTGGGGCCCGCCTCCTGCAATATTTGCTTAACAATGAGAAACGGCATTGTTCAGGACAAAAATGAAAGACGTTGGCCTGGGACCTGTTGTTTTTTCTTTGCCTTCCAAATTCCTCTGGGCCCTTGGGAGGGGAGATGGTATCTCGGCACTGCCACCTCAAGGACAGGCAGAAGCAAGAGTTGGGACACCTGGCTTCTGTTCCCCATTTCCACCCCCCAGGAACTTAGGGGTAGGTCTTCAGTTTCTCCAGGTGCTCAAAAGGGGAGACTTTGGACTGCGAGCTGAATGAGACAGGAGAATATTTGGTTAGGTTAAAATAGCTATCACATTACGGTGCTTTTATTGAAGCCTCCCAACTCTCCAGGAAGGAAGTCTCATTCCCATTTTACAGATGGGGAAGTTGAGGTTCAGAGCACTCACCTGAACCAACATCAAAATGAAGGCCAATCAGAGGACGTGAGAGAGAGAATTTCTATTTGGCATCTTGGGGGAACCAGATTCTTCCCAGAAATGAGCCTTCTCTTCAAACGTGTGTTTGCTCATTAAACACCTGTATCAAGGGCTGAGGAAGTGGGCTGGAGAAATGAGGGCAGGGGGGCTTTGCCCCTTTCTCCAGAACTCTTGGGCCCTCAGAGAGTGTGGCTGCCTTTTGTGCAGGTACCTCCTTTCCCCCAACCCCATCCAGGAGGAGGCCAGCCCCAACCAGGGCAGCCCCACAGGAGGGGCCCAGCTCTTTCCCCACGATGCACAGGAGGAGGAGGACAGGAGGCAGGCCTGGCTCGCCTGCCAAGGCTGGCAGCTTGGCACGCAGATGGGCATGGGGCAGAGACTGAATGTGCCTGGGGAGGGGTGCAGGCAACCAACGGAGGCCAGGCAGGGCCAGGGCTGGTGCTCCCCGAGCCCACTCTGTGTTTCAGGCACTTTAAATGCGACACCTCCTGTGTCCTTGCGGCAACCACTTGAGGTCTTCTCGTCCTCATCCTCAGGTCCTGGGAAGTGAGGAAAGGAAACTGAGATTCGGAGAGGCAGGTTCAGTGGCTCAAGGTCACATAATAGCAGTCTTGAACCCAATCCTGACTCTCTACTGGGCATAACCAGGGCTGGCCCTCCAGCATGAAGAGATGGTTCTGGGGTCAGGCCTCTTGGATTCAAATCCTCAGTCTCTGACTCACAGCTGTCACATGAATGACATCACTGGTCTGTACCTCTGTTTCTTCATCTGTAAGATGGGGCAATAACACAGCCTCCTCACAGGGTCATCGTGAGGGCTCGACGAAATAATGCCGGGCACATAGGAGCTGTTTGACAGAGGGTGGCCATTGCTGTCACCACCTGCAGTTAGAGTAATAACCTTCTTACTTTAGGACTCAGGCAGGGGTCCCCCCAGGACTGGGGGCTCTGTAGGCTCAGGATCCTGTATCATACTAGAACCTGGTCCTCCAGCTGCTGCCTAACACCTGCCGTTTGGAAGGATTCTTTTCATCCTCAGCCCCCAATTCTGGACCATTCTAAATGCCCTGGTCTTGCCAGGACCACTCAAGACTGTCTGCCTGTGACCTAAGCAGGTATCTCCCAGTGGACCCCTGCCTTCTTAGGTGCCTCACCCTTCCCTGCTCCATGGTGGGGAGGGGCCTCCCTGCCTTGAGACCCGGGCCCTGGATTCTCACCCCAGCTTCTTCTCAAACTCAGGCAAGGCTCTCCCCAGCTCTGGGCCTCAGTGTTCCCAACTGATGATAAGACCGAATGAACCCCAAGGGTCCCCAGAGGCTAAGATCTGGGAGCCCCAGACTCCCTGAGCTGAGGAAGGAGGAACAGTAAATCTGGGCACCCTCAGGCTCCCCTGGAATTCTGCAACTGCCTCCTAAAAGGGCACTGGCCCCAGGCTTGTCCTGCCCACCTGCTGTCCACGTAGCAGTGGATTTGAGGCCATCAGGGGTCCAGACTCCTTCCTATGACTCACAAGGTCCCTCCAGGTGTGACCCTGCCACCCTCTGCTCTCTCCTCTTCGGCTCTCCCTGCCCCAACACACTGGCCTTCTGCTTTCCCTCGAAAGTGCCATGTGGTCTTGGCCCTGGCCTTTGCTTGTGGCGTGGCATTTTCGGGAATGCTCTTCTTGCCTGGTCCCTGCCCCTACCCCTCTGTTGTCAGGTCTCAAATGAGACGGCATTTTCCTGACCACCTGCCGTAGTCTTGGTCACGTGTCCCTCCTCTAAGCTTCCAGAAACGCTTGCTTTTCCTGAGTGTGAGACAACTTGGTCCTTGCCCTCAAGCAGCTTAGCATCCAGGGGAGGAAATGAGGTAAGCCCACAGGTACTGACTCATTCATTCATTCTTTATCCAACCAGTATTTATTGGGCACCTACTCTGGGCTACTGCCAGGGCTAAGCTTGGGGAGCCTGCACCCCTGGGGACTAGAGAACTGGGGACCTGGGGGGCACGGGCAGGGGGATCATGCTATTTAGCAAAGTGTTACAGGAATGTATGATGTGATCCCCCCCACCACAGGCCTGAGCGCACCCACAAGGCCAGGACTGTGTGTTAACAAGTTTTTCTCTCCCTGCACCCAGTCAAGTATAGCACAGGGCTTGGTGCACAGTAGGGGCTCAGTCAGTGTGGGTTGAAGAGAACTGAAGGCTGGTGTGTGTCCTACATAAGGGCTTTGTGAATTCCAGGTGGGAAAGGGAGATTACTGTGAGCTGCAGCAGTCAGAGAGGACTTCCTGGGGGAGGTGTCAGGAGCAGGGCCTTGAAGACCGTGGAGGCTCAAAAGTTGGCAGGGAGGAGGGGGGATACTTTCCAGGCATGTTGGGGGCTAGGATAGAGGTGGGAGGAGCAGGGGTGTGGAGTGGAAAGCAGGGTGGGGGCAGATGGGGCAACCACACAAACCTGGGGGGTGAGGGTCCTGTCTATGAATTTCATTTCAGAAAGATCCAGGCTGCCCATCTGGTAACCACCATTCCTGGGACCCCCTAAGTCCTGCTCTGGCTGGTGGCGACTGGGAGTCCCGGTTCTTGTGCGCAGGGAGACCAATGCCTGTAGTCAAAGACGTGGGTGCCCTGCCCCCAGCCCCAGAACATGGGGAGTGCCCTGGGCAGGGCTTGCCCAAGCCTGGCACTCAGAATGCACCCTCCACCCTGGGACGTCCTGTACCAAGGAGGACCTATTAAAGGGACAAAGGTCCTCATGGGGTGCAGGCACCCCAGCCCAGCCCTGGCAGCTGGCCCAGGCTTGGGCTACAGCAAGAACCCCTACCCACAGCCCTGCCAGCTCAGACCTCAGGGCAGAGAGGAAAGGAGCAGGGTCCTGGGGCTGTTTCCCTTGGGGCAGGGCCCCCCAAGTTGTGTGAGGACAGGATGCTGCTTGGCAGGTGTTCTGCACCTGGCAGGACACAGACAGGAGGCAGGAGGCAAGGCACTTGATAGTGTGGACCCTGGAGTCCAGTAGTCTTGAGTTTGAATCTTGACTCAGCCCCTAACCTGCTGTGTGACCTGGGGCAAGGGACTTGACTTCTCTGAGCCTCAGTTTGCTCACAGCTGAGTAAAACAGGATTAAGGATAATACCTATTATTCATGATTCCTTGAGAAAATGTCTGAAAACACTACCACAGAACCTAGCACAAAGTAGGTGCTCAATAAGGGTAGCTGTTACGTGCTGTGTTTTGGAAAGAGGGATGGACAGATGGACACCGCAGTTGGTCTAGAGCCCGCTCTGCAGGTCCTGGTGAAAAGGAAGCAGCTTTGAGATTCTTGAAGAGATGGGAGGTTGCATCCTCTCTCCAGAAGATACCCAGGGAGTTGGCCAGCGGCAGGAGTGATCAAAGTGCCCTGTAGATGTCGCATGGGTTAGGGGCAGGGTGGTTGCTTCATGGAGGTCTCCTCGGGCCAGCACAAGACAAAGGCTTCCTATCGCTGAATCAGGGTGTGGGGGCAATCAGCTGTTAGAAAGTGGACCCGGGTTTTATTATTGCTGAATGCTATCATCCTTGATAAGAACCAGATTAAAAGGAAGGAGCGGGAGGCAGAGGCGGGGGTGAAGGGGTGGGGGAGAAGCAAAGGGCAGCATTGGTCTTGCTGAGCAAGCCCTCAGCTGCTCTTGAGGCACTGGCCAGGACCCCGCAGCCAAGCCCCTTCCTCGGGGGAGGGGCCCTGGGAGAGGCGGGGATGCAGAGACTGGAGAGGGGCGACCTGGCGGAGCAAGGGGGCAGGAACGCTGCAGGCTGGGGGCTCCCACGCGGGGACATGGTCCTGCACCTGGTCCTCTCTGCTGCCAGCTGTCACCAGGGGTGGCCTGCTGAAGTGACCAAAGGGAGGGACAGATGTGAGTGTGGATCCACCTCTGCCACTTATAAGCCAGGTGACCTTGGGCCAACAACTTCAGCCGTGCCAGCCTCGCTTTTCCCATGTGTAATGTTGATCGCTGTGCCCCCTCCAAGGCTCAGGATTACATGAGGTGAAGGAGGTGGAGTGCCTGCCACACCGAATCACTCCTCCGTCCTCCCGCCAGCTCCTTTGAAAGGTAACTGTTTTGCCTCCCTTTCCCCTGGTCTCTGCCTCTCCCTCCTGCCCTCACAGGGCCCTGGCCCTGGGACCTGCTGACCCTCTGCCCCATTCTCCCCAAAGCTTCCCCACCCTTCACCACCATGGGAGGCATGCAAGGCCTGATAGTCCCATTTTACAGGTGGGGAAAGTGAATTTTAGAGCCAGATAGTGGCCTGCCCAAGACCAGAGTTGCAATCAGGGAGTCCTGGCTCTCTGTTCAGGGCACTTCCACCTTCTTGGACAGCATCCCTGGCCCTGTGACCTGGCAGGGGTGGAGGCCTGGCCTAGAAGGGCTTCAGAGCACTGGGGTGTCAGGCCGGCATGGCTGCGGGGCCCCCAGCCCCCTGAGGTAGCTCGGCCCAGCAATCAGGACTCCCCAGGACGGGCCCCACTGGCATTCCTTGCCATCAGGGAAGGCTATAAAAAGAAACACTTTTCAGCCCCAGAGTGTGACCTGTGCGACTTCACAGAATCCAGAGAAAAACAGAGATAACCTTGGGGAGGCCCGACCTTCAGGCGGGGCATGGGTGAGAAGGGGGCACCCCACCAGGCTGCAGCTTAGCCTGGGTTTAAGATGGGGTGTGGGGCATGGTGTAAAATGAAAAACAGAGCTTCTTGGTGGTAGTTGGAATTATTATTATTATTAATTATTAATTTAATTTTAAATTATTATTATTAGAGCCACTGAGGATTCAGGCCTGGCCATGGGCTGGCCCTGTGCATAGATCCCTGGGTCCTCCCAAGTCCTGATGAGGTAGCTCCTTTTTTTTTTTTTTTTTTTTTTGTCGTAAAAAAAAAAAGCGGGCCTCTCACTGCTGTGGCCTCTCACGTTGCGGAGCACAGGCTCCGGACACGCAGGCTCAGCGGCCACGGCTCACGGGCCCAGCCGCTCCGCGGCATGTGGGATCTTCCCAGACCGGGGTACGAACCCGCGTCCCCTGCATCGGGAGGCGGACTCTCAACCACTGCACCACCAGGGAAGCCCAGAGGTAGCTCCTTTTATTATCTCATTTGACAGGTCAGGGAACTGAGGCTCAGAGAGGACCAACAGCTTGTGCAAGGTCACAGCTAGAAAGGAGAGGGACTGGGTTGAACAGCCTCCACCTCACTGCATCCCACTCAGCACACTGCAGCCACATTTGCATCATCTCTGCTCTTCAAAAACTCCGGGGTCTTCACTCAAGACCTTCACACACGCTGACCTGAGGGCTTGTCTCTTTTCTCTCCACCTCCTCAGATTTCAGCTGGAACGTAACTGCCTCCGGCAGGCCTCCCCAGACAGCCTTGCTTATTCATTCAGGCAACACCTATTTATTGAGCACCTACTATGTGCCAAGCACTGTTGTGGGTGCTGGTGACACAGCAGTGAACAGAACTGACAAAATTCTCTGTCCTCAAGGGGCTGGCGGCCAGAGTGGATCAGTGAACCCTGAGTTTCTCTAGCTGGGGGAGATATTGCCCTGTGTTGGGGGGAGGTGAAGCCGCAGGATAAACCTGGCACGTCATCTCAATATGTCAATTTCTTTCTTAAATTTTGCAGTAGGGGGGTGGGGAGAGAATTATCTTTTATTTAAGCAACACAGATCCATTATGGGATAGCACATCCTACTTCTGTAAACTGAAAGGGGGTCCCAGGGTTTACCACAAGGCCACCCTGGTGAGGGGCTGCCCTTAGCAGCACTTTAGGGGAGAAGGTTTGAGACTTTGTGCCCCACGATGGAGCTATCCCAGCCTGAGAAAGCCAGGTGTCCAAAGGACTGGGGCTAAGTTCCTCCGGCCAAGCCCAGAGCCAGGGAGGCCGGGTTCAAGGCAGGCTCTGATCCTGCCTGCTGTGCAAGCCTCCTCCCCAGTCTGGGTCTTCGTTTCCTTGTGGGTAAAATGATGGGCTTGTGTTAGAGTTTCTCTAGGGTCCCAGGAGCCCCGAAAAACCTGTCAGACTCTAAGGCCAGATTTGGTTGACCAGCTTCATCTGGTCCCATCCCATCTTCCCACAGTCTTCCCGCCCCCCCACGTCCCCATCCCCACCGTCAGCATGTCCTGGTGGTGCCTCCAGCCTGAGACCCAGCTGACGGCAAAGACCCTGCCCCACCTGACCCCCAGGCTCAGAGGGAAGAGGAAGGGGAGGCAGGAGGAAGGTCACATGTCCTACTTGGCCCGCTGCCTGGTTTTCATTAGGCCTGCTGCCTAATTTTCCTGGGAGGCACTTGCTTGGTGAGTCTTGGTGAGTCTCTCTTTCTTAACCATTTTGGAGGAAAGAGCCATCACGCCCCGTCCCCCTCACTGCTGGTATCATGGCCTGAAGTTCTTCCTGCTGTGTCACCTCGGTGCCTCTTGCTGCTGTGTCAGCCCATGTCCCCTTTTCCTGGAGTCCCCAGAGACAGAGAGCAGCAGCTCAGATGTACCCAGACTTGATTAATAATCACACTAATTACGACCATTAGCATTTATCGAGCACTTACTATGTGCCAGGCCCTGTGAACCCAGTAACTTGCCCCCATCAACCTTATGACGTATGGACTATTATTATCACCACCATTTTATAGATGAGGAAATCGTGGCTCAGAGATGGCAGGTTGTGGGATTGGGACCCCAAAATCAATGCTTCTAACCACCATTCCATATGGACTCAAAGAGCCCATGAATGCCCTCACACACCCTTGTCTTCTAGACCTCTCCCTGTCACTTCCAGAATGGTGGTTTTTCCTCCAGTGCAAGGAACCAAAACCCCAAACACAGTGCCCTTGGGGTAGTGAGCGCTGAAGGATCCGACCCATTTTAAAGGTACGGGAGGTGAGGCTGCCCCGGCAGGACTTCTGGGCCCAATAGCTGGTTTCTGGGGACCTCAAGGGCTGGGCCTCTTTCTGGGGTCAAGATCAATTAATGATGGGGCCAAGGAGAAACTGAGCCATCTGGCAGAGGGTGAGGAGAGGCAGGGCCTGCATGGGGACCCAAGCCCCTGCCCCCCACCCCTGAATCTGGGATAAGCAGAGCCAGAGAGCCGATGCCGAAGGCAAATTAGCGCCCCACCCCGTGGACTGAATTCTCCTGTGGGCAGAAACAAGTGGAGGGAAGTCGGGGAGAGACTACTTGAAAGTCTAGTTGATGCCCTAACTAGACGGGGGAAGCACGGGCCCTTTCCAGTCTGAAGCGGGAGGGAGCGTGCTGTTACCACCAGCCATGCCACCGTAAGCCCTGGAAGCCAGCCACCCACTCCAGGAAGAGATAACCAACTTTGCCCCGGACCCGGAGCCCAGCTGGTGCTCGTGGGCTGCCCAGCTCCTTGGGGCCAGGCCGGCAATAAACATCCTGCTGTGGTGAGTGCAGTGATCAGAGGAGGGAGAGAGAGAGGAGGGGAAAACCCTCTAGTGCCTGGCATTCTTTTTAGGATGCCCATAAAAGATAATGTGACCTGTAAAATCTGCAAGCTGCTTCCCAGCCTGTGGCGCCTAGGACCCACGCCCCACTCCCACCCCCAGCTCCACTCTCCTGCCCTCAGGGCGAGGGCACTGCCCTGGGTGTCCCTTGGGGCTCAGGCCCTCAGAGCATCAGGGACCCTTGGGCTGAAGGAAGCAGCCGGCCTAAGCCCCTACGGTCTGGTCTGCCAAGGTGGGTGGAAGTGGTGTGGCCCCTTCCACCCCCTCCTCCTCTGAGCCCCCATTTCCCGGGCCCTTGGGTCAGCAAGGGCCAGGGGGCAGAAATGTGCTGGGGCAGATCCCGGCTCTCCTCTCCCAGGTGAGTCACCCCTGTGGGAGTGTGTTGATGAGTCTGAATCCCTGCTCTTTGTTTTCAGCTCCTGGGAATTCACACATTGCGGCAGATACCGTATGCCCTGGAAGCCTGGGTTCTAGTCCCAATGTTACCACCGACCAGCTGCTTGAAATCATGTGTGTTCTGAGCCACTTGGGGCCTCAGTTTCTCTACCTTTAAAATGGGCATAAAAATCCTGCCCTTCGTAATTTTGCAAGAGGGTGATAAAGCAAAAGAGAGGGTCACAGCGCGGGATGATGACAATAACCATCATTTACTGACCACCTACTATGCGCCAGGTGCCCAGCTAAGAGGTTTATAATCTTCTAACCACCTTATGAAGTCTGTGAGATTATTATCCCTTTTTTTTGAGGCGGAAACTGAGGCTCAGAGAGTTTAAGCAACTCTCCTGAGGCCACATGACTTATACACCCAACCATTAGGCTCCCTCGCCACCCACAGTGAGAGTTAAGGGCATCCCTGCAAATGCCGGGAGCAGTGACCACTGTGCTGACCGGGCCTTCCCCCGCCCTCCAGGTGGGGACCAGTCCTAGGTGCTCCCTTCACCGGCTTTGTCTCCAGAGGGCCCACCCCTGCCATGGGTCCTGATGGAACTACCAGCACCCTCCCATGGGCGGACGGTTGAACTCTGTGTCCCCAAACTGAAACGTACACTCGTCACAGCCAGGAAGCCGTCCAGATCTGTAGATCTGCCTTGGGAAGGCACCGCCGGCTGGGTTTCTCAATTTCCCAGACTCCACATCTTCACCCCAGCCTGGGGAGCAGGCAGCTCCTTGGGACCCCAAGGCCTCCTGAGAACAGTCCCTGAGATCAGACTTCCTTTGTAGGGTGCAAAAATTTGAGTTCCAGTCTAACCTCCTCTCAGCCCCTTTCCTGGGGTTCATCTGACATTTCTAAATGCGTCAGTTGGGCAATGAGGTAAGGCAGGAAATACTCCCTCCCCAGGCAAAAGCCCTTGGCCCCGTGCTTCTGTCCCTTCTTCACACTTCTCTAAATCCTCTCATTCACATTTCCCAGTTCCCTCCGTGCCTTAGGAAAGCCACTGTCTCTCTCTATGTCCTCATAGCAACACAACAACAATGGCAACAGGCGTCGTGTGTCAAGCATGTGCTGTGTGTTAGGTGCTCTCCATACGGTCACTCATTTCACCCCCTTTTTACAGATGAGGGAATTGAGACTCAGAGAGGTCCAGTGACTTGCCCAAGGTCACACAGCTAGTCAGCATCAGAGCCAGGATTCAAAACCCACATCTCCTGGACACAAAGGCCCTGGTTCTCAGCCATCAAGATTCTTCCAGCTCTGCCAGCTTGTGAGGCTTTTGCTGATTCTGTCCACGCTCAGAGCGGCCTGGTACATAGCAGATGTCCAATGAGTGCTTCCACAGTGGATGAACTTTCTGAATGATTTTTGAATGTGTGAAAGCACAAGTGAGAGAATAATCAGCAAATGAATGAATGAATGAATGATCTCCACCCTCCCCATAACCATGAAAGATGGGCAGCGTTATCCTCATGTGTCAGATGAAGAAACTGAGGCTCAGAGAGGGGAACGCAACATGCTTGAGGTCACACAGCGAGTTGAGGGCAGAGATGAAAATGCAAGCCTCTTGACTCCTATCCCAGGACTCTTCCCCCTCGACACCAGCCAGCCACAGGCCCTTCCCATTTCCTTTATCCCCTCATCATGCCAGCCACACTCTGGGCCCAGCTCTGCCTCGCATCTCTGAGGGAGGCTGCGGGCGCAGCATCTTTAAGCTGCCCTTTGAGGGACGAGCCAAGGAGGGGGCTGGGGAAGGGGGGGCTCCACCCAGCACGCAGGGCAGGGAGCCCAAGCCCGTCCGTCTGAGATGGGGTCAGTGCAGGGGGTCTTTCTCTGCAAGCACTTACGGCACAATTGATGGGAGAAGCGCTCATCAAACGAGGGACAAATCATAAAGTTCGGGAGATGGAAATTAGGCACGGACAAACGATCCAGGTGCAGGGGAGATTTATGGGGGAGGCTGTATTCTAGCTAATGATTTCTGCTAATGATTCTCCGAAGTGTACAGTGGCACGGAGCCCGCGCTCCATGGGGTGACATGAATCCTGCGGGCCGGATGAAGGACGTTCCTGGGGAGACAGTGACGGCAAGGGGATGATGAAGAATGACAGACGGAGGGGGCCCCCAGATCCCCGGCCCCCTGGGGGTGGCTGGAGGAGACGGGGCTCTCGGGGCGTGAGTAGGTTCTGCAGAGATTTATCGCTCAGCCCGGCTATTTGGCCCTCTCTCCACTCGCCCTGAAAGCGCCTCCCTGCCTGGCAGCTCTAAGTGTTGGTGGGGTCTGCCCACTGCTGACACACACATTTTCAGAGCCCACCACCATCTTTCATTCCACCAGCCCCGCTCACAGACGCAGGCTTCTGGCTGCAAACGGTCCCTCCCTGCCCCCTTTCTTCTCTCCTCCCTGGTCCTCGCCTCTGTAAGAGTCTCTCCTCGCAAATGCTGCCGCCCCACTCCGCGGTTGTTCTCTTCCCCTCTCAAGTTTCAGTGACCCCAAGAATGCCACTTCCGAGGACCCCAGCCAGGGACTCCCCCAGCATCTGTCCCCGGAGCACCCAGTTTCCCTCTGCTCCCCTCCCTCACCTGGCTCAGGGATGCTGACCCTCTCAGCTGGGACAGTCCCTCCCAAATCTACCCTAAATTCTACTTGCTGTGGACCAAGTCCAGCCTCCTGGCTCTGTAGTGGAGGACGCTTGAGGGACGGGAAGGCCCTGCCTTTCAAATCCATGACCAGAAAATGTTCTCAGTAGTTAATTCACAAGGGTCGAATGGCCAGGGAATTACATTTGCTTCTTAGAATCTTTATGTGCTGTCTGATTTCTCCGCAATGAGCGTGTGTGTGTGTGTGTGTGTGTGTGTGTGTGTGTGTGTGTGTGATTTTTTAATTAATTTTTATTGGAGTATAGTTGCTTTACAATGTTATGTTAGTTTCTGCTGTACAGCAAAGTGAGTCAGCTATACATATACATATATCCCCTCTCTCCTTTTTTTTTTTTTTTTTTTAATTTCCTTCCCATTTAGGTCACCAAAGAGCACTGAGTAGAGTTCCCTGTGCTATACAGTAGGTTCTCAGCAGTTATCTATTTTACACATAGTAGTGTATATATGTCAGTCCCATTCTCCCAATTCATGCCCCCCTTCCCCCCTTGGTATCTATAGGAATTGGTTAAATACACCATAGAGTAAGGAATTTTATGGAGTCAGTGAATGTAGCTTTCAATATGTACTGACATGGAGAAATGTTCAAAAGACATTGGAAGTAAACAAGGCAGTTTCCAAAACAGTTTGAGGCGTAGCATCCTGTTTTTCCTACTGGAGAAAGATCTTTGTGTGGACACATGCATAGAAACAGCTGAGTTTCCCCCCAGTGTCTGCAATGGGGAGGGACGATTTGGGGACTTCTCTTCCATATTGTCTGAGCCTTATAGAGCAAACATATGTGCCTTTAATAGCGAGAGCGGAGGGGAAAAGACAGCAAAGCTATTTTCATTTAGAAAACAAAAAAGGAGCAGCTCCAAGCGCAGGCCAGAAGCAACGCCCAGGTGGGAACCTTGCTGTCGGAGCGCCAGCTTCAGGCCGCTTGTCATGTATCCTCAGAGCATCACTTCTGACAGCAGATACTGGTACATGTCCAGGGAGGGGGTGTTGCCTTGGAATCCACTCTCCTCTCCACTCCTCAAGGCCCCTACCCCCACCCCTCCCTGGCCCACCCACCACCCCCTCTGGGTGTGATCAAAGGCCAAAGTGAAAACGAGATCTGAAACTTCAGCCTGGAAAAGCAGCGTCGCACTGATGCCGGGATAAGAAGGATCACCGCTCACCAGCTGGGTGCGCCCCACCCCCCCCGGCTCCACCCCTTCCCTCTGATCACCTCCCGCCTGCATCCCAGGCCCTGTCCAGGGACAAGGGCCTAGGTGTCCCCTACCCTATCCACTGCCCTAGAGCAGATTGAGGAGCCTGCTAGAGACACCCCTTACACTGGTCTCGTTCCTTTGCACTTAGGCAGCACCTCTCGAAGGCTCCTCTGATAGAGTTAGCAAGTTCCTGGAGAGGCGACCTGTGAGACTGGCTGGATGAAGTGACTGGAGCAGCTCCTGGGAGAACAGAGCCCTGGTGGACTGGGATTGGGACTGGAACCCAATTCACGGGAACCAGTTGGAGGCTCCTGGGGCTCTGAGAAAAGGGAGGACTACTAGAGAGTTAGAAGAGATGCAATAAAGACAAACGGCACAAAGCATCACGGAAAGATCGTGAGCGCCGGCATCAGAGACACCCAGTTAAAATCCCAGCCTGGCCATTTCTAGCTCTGTGGCCTTGGGCAAGCCACTCACTTCTCTGAGCTTCCTTTTCATCATCTGTAAAATGGGGATAATAGTAACAGCTTCACGTGGCAAATGGAGGGGTTAGATTTAATCTATGCAAAGCACTCCATAACTGCTACTGGTCAGCTATTACTGTTGTCGTTAAACTTAGAGAAGAAGAGACAGTAGGCCTAGGAGGACCATAGACCTTGTCTAGCATAGGAGAGATTTGGGGCTGAGTGGCCCCAGTGTCAGTCTGGTTCACCCAATGGCTAGACAAGGGGAGGAGAACAGGAAGAAGGAGGGGAAGGGGAGGCACTGGAGATGATCTGGGTTATCAGCTGCACCCCAGGAGTCATGATTCAGCTGGTGAGAAGTCCCCACCCAGAGACTGGTCCCACAGGCTGCGGCCAGGCCCACGGGCACAGCAGGCACACACTGGGAAGTCCCGTGGAGCAATGCCCAGAGTCACCCATTAGCCCAAGGGCTCAGGCACCCATTGGCCTCTTTACAACGCAGCCCAGGATGAGGACCCAGAGCCAGCTAAGTGACTCCCCCAAGGCAGGGCAGGCCCAAGGAGATCAGGGAGTTTGCTGGGGCCACACAGCAAGTTCTGTGAGGTTCATCTCCTCCAAACCCAGAGAGGTCAGGTCACTTGCCCAGGGTTACACAGCTCAGACATGATATAGCCAGGAAGCCTAAAGTTGGCCCATGACAGCAGGCTACCCAGAGTGTGGCTGGAGATGGTGCTACTGTGAGGCTCAAGCCTTTTAGTCCTAAAGCCCCAGAGCTGTGGAATGCTCATGAGGAGGGGTACTGTGGGCCTGGGTGCTCGGGGGGCTTCCCTGAGTCTCCTGAGGACCAGATTTGTGGGACATTTTCACAGCAGACCTTGCCCCCAGGAGTGAGAGATGGACAATCGCACTTGCGCACGTGCCCTTAGGGCCTTGCCTTGCACCTCTCCTTCCACTGGGCCTCCCCAAGCACCTCTCCTTCCACTGGGAACGCCCCACCTGCATCCCTATTTAAAGCTCTGTGGCCTCCTCCACGCAGACCCGCTGCCCCCTGTGTCTCCCTGTGCCATCTGGCCCTCTGCCCCGGGGCCCTGGAATCAGCATGCCTGACTCTGGGTGGCTGGGTAACTTCTCCAGTCTGTTTTTTCTTTCTCTTTGGAGTGCATCTATATGTGTGTATCCCCTTGTTTGTTACTTCATGGCATTTATCACATGTGTGCTTGTCTTCTCCCCCAGCTAGGCTCCAAGCTGCCCAAGGTGGGAACCACATCATCACTGCCCTCCGTTCCCACCCCCACTACCTAGAACAGGGCCCTGGGTAGTGGGGGAGGAGGGTCAGAGTGTTCCAGCACAGGTCAGGGCAGCCTTGCTGTAAACAAAAGTAACTCTTTTGACTTACTATCCCATGCCCAAGGCGGGTCATTTACTTTACAGCAAGTCTTTGCTTTGGAAAAGGATGCTCAGCAGGGTCCCCCAAACAGCCAGCTTTCCTGGTACCTAAAAAATAGATTTGTCCACAGAGATCCAACTTGCCTGCCCTGCTCTGAGCATCACGGGCTGGGTCCACCGGCATCCTGAGAAGCCCACATACCTGTCTGCTCTCTCTCCCTCTTTGGTGTGGCACTCAAGGCCTTTCCCAATCTAGCTCCAACCTGCCTTTCATAATAGAAATAAAAGCTATGGTTAAAAAACACAAACAAAGAAACAAAACCAACGGTGAGATGGTAATTGACGTTCACCCAGTGCCTACTGCCTGAGGACACCTGACATAGCTGTCACTTCATTCATTCCTTGGATGACTCTGAGATGGGGTGTCAACTGTCATCCTCGCTGTAAAGAGGGCAACAGAGAAAATCTGAAATGTCCCAGAAAGGAGCTGAGACTTGATCCCAGGTTAGCTAGTGCCCTAGGGCACAGCCCTAACCAACGAGCCACACTGTCCCATTTGTGGCAGCCTCTCCTGCCAGGTAAGCTAGTCAGCCCTGCCATTGCTGACCACCAGCCTCTACATACAAAGTTCTCCTGCCCAAAAGTTCTCACTCCGTTTGTCCTTGGGTCCAACTCCTACTTACCTTTTCATACACAGATTTAATGTCGCCTCCTCAACCCCACCACGCAGAATTAGCTCTGGTGGCCCTGCATTCAGATCTCTGTGCGGCACCAATGACGTGATCTTAGGATTGTCGATACCTGTCACCCCTTGCTGAACCAGAAGTCCAGCCACTCAGTTGGGATGTATTAGAATCATTCGCCTAGTCAACCAATATTTAATGAACATCTACTATGTGCCAGGACTCATGGTAAATGAGAAAAATGAGGTCCTGAGCTTATGGAGCACAAATCCGAGACGGGGAGAGAAATAATATATGTGTTGACAGACACGTGAACAAGATAATTTCAGATGGTGGCAATCCTATGAGGAAGCGAACAAGGTGATACTCTGTAGAGACCCTGAGCAGACGTGATTCTGGTCTTCACCAAAGTGAGTCTTCTCTTAGCTTGACCTGGCTCGATCTTATGATATCTATCTGTCACTCACTCACTCACTCATTCATTCATTCACTCATTTGCTAAGCACGGACCTTGCTGGGTTCATCCTCCAAAGCCCTGGGGTCCCTTGGGGAGGTGAAACCAGGGAGACTAAGGCCAGGGAGGGGAGGGAGCAAGGTGGGGACTACATGGTATAGAGCATTTCCACGCCCTCTGATCAGTCATGCTTCCTAATTCAATAAGGTGAGAGGAGCATAATTTGATCATATTTGTTTTGCATCACTGCAAAAACAGAAAATGAAGGGCTGCAGAACCGCACCAGTTTACTTCATCCGACCTTGATTAAAAGAAAATTAATTGTCGCATCTCTCAGGATATCACAGGCAGTAGCCAATGGCTCTCCAGGATACCACAAAGAGAGGGAAAGAGAGCAGGAGATGCTTCATGCCCTTTTCTCTAGCACTTCCAGTCCAGCTGGCAGCAGAGACAGCCAAGCTGGGGAAGTGTCTCTCTGCACAGGAGGCTGTTGGCAGATAGGTGGGGGGCCCTGAGTCCTTCCTCTTCTCTCCTACCCATTCTGGATTTTGTCCCCCTTCAACCCCACACCCCGCGCATGGCCCAGAGAAGATTCTTTGGGCTGGGGCCCCATCCCAGAGCCCTCCGCGGGCTCCTCAGTGGCTCCCCTCCCATCCCCAGGGCTGGCAGATGCCTCGTGGAAGATGTCCCCCAAAGAGCCAGGCCCCCTCGAGCTTGCCCCACCCCCAGCCCAGGCTGCCCAGCCCAGAGGGAAGGAAGGAAGGAGGGGGCTTGGCGCTGCCCGGGTGAGCCAGGGCAGGGGGGTGGGGTGTCAGTGGGGAGAGCATCTCATGAAAAGTTAATGCCCCCTTGCAGGTTGTTGATTTTTGTTTGTTTTTCTCTTTTTGCCAGAAGAGAAGCCTCTTTCATTAGCCCAGACTGTCATTACCCGGCATTAAATTTTCATAGAGCGGGCGGGAGGCCAGGCAAGGGGAGGCGTGCAGCGGGGCGGGCTGGGGGCTCCCTGGGCTGGGCCTGCTGGGGGCTGAGGCTGGCTCCCCTGGGTTCCCGTCTGCACACTGCTAGGTCTTAGTAATAACACTCGTTTTTCTCTGTCACCCACAATACGTTAAGGATGGCCCATGGACTACAGTCTATGATCTTCCTAATGCTCCTATGTGGTGGGTTCTAAGTATCCCCATTCTACAGATGAGAGAAACTGAGGCTCAGGGAACTTGTGGCTCTTGCCCGTCACAGACAGTAAGAAGTTGCCTCACTGACTCCCCCCACCCCACCCCAGGCTGTGCTCCCACGGGGCTGAGAGGCAAAGAGAGGAGTAGAGAGGTGGAGGGGGTGGAGGGGGTGGAAGACAGACACGAGCAGGGTGGCGACTCGGGTGTCGTGGGTGCTCTACCCTGCGGCGAGCGGCAGGAGCCTGGCCCCCAGCCCCATCCTGGGAGGCGGGGGTGTGGCTCCTCTCAGCCAAGCAGGGCCTGCGCCCCGCCAGGCAGGTGTCAGGGCCTTCACAATGGTGCACCTGGCATGGGCACCAGGCCTGGCCATTCAGCCCCGAACAATCACTGCTCCACAGCCGCTGGGCCAGCGGCCTCCAGGGACAGGAGGACAGGAGGGCAGCAGATGGGCCTCGGGTGTCAGATTTCCAGCCTGGGGCTGGGGGAGCAGGCAGCCCTGAAGGGGGAAGGGGAAGGATCAGGGTCCTCCCCGCCCCCCTATGGCCCCTCCCAGCCTCTGGTCCCTGAAGGAGGGTAGGAGGGACAGGGTGGGGGTGGAGGGGACTCTCTGCCCACCACCACTGCCACCTAGAGCAGGGCAGAGGGGAAACAGTCCCCGGGCCAGGACTGAACTGGTGGGCTTCTCATAGGGCTGGGGAGCCCTGAGAAGGCTGCACTCTGGCCCTACCACCCATTGGAACAGCTCACAGAACCTCTCTGGGCCTCAGTTTCCTCATCTGTAAAATGGGTGTCTACTCGCTAAATATTTACTGAGCACTTGCTATGTGCTAGGCATGCTAGAAAAGCAGCAGTGAACAAAAGAGAGGCAAATCTCTTTTGCACCTGCACCCTGAAGCTCACATCCTAGTGTAAGAGACAGACAACAATCAACATAAAAGAATTAAATACTTAGTGGGATATGGAGGGACGTAGGCAAGGGGGTTACAACTTGAGACAAGAGGTCAATCCCCAAAAGAGGTTATCAGCCAGGCAGATGTGGGGGAAAAGTATTCCAGGCAGAGGGAACAGTAGATGGGTGCTAAGAGTACCTGCCCTGTAGGATTTTTCTGGGGCTGGAGGAGGGGGCAGGTGAAGGGCTCAGAATAGGGCCAGGCCCACAGTCTGGGCTCACAGGATGCACTAAGAGCGGAGCTGACAGTGGCACTTATCACGCCCCTGTGTCAGTTTATTTGTCTACCCCGCAGCCTCTGAGCTCCTGAAAGGTAGCATCATTATCCTCGTTTTACGCATGAGATCACTGAGGCTTGCGAAGGGAAAGGAAAGGAGTCACGCCTTGTGTGCTGGGTGCCAAGTTCTCCTGTTCCAGGTCAGAGGTGAGACATGGTACAGTCAGGACGCCATCCTGGCTGGGACTTCGGCTCCAGTGCTCTGCCCACGTGATACCAGACAGGTGGAGGATAGGATGGTGAAGTCAGGGAAGGAGCAAATGCCCCACAACCGGGTCATGATCGGCCCATCTTTGCAGGGTCTGGGGGAGAGTTTAGTGCCCCTGTGCTTCGGGACAGCTTCCTTGTCACTCTGAACTTGGCTTTGAGGCACCAGATGCCTATGGGGGTGAAGACAGGAGGCTCTGAGAAGGGAGGGGGGAAAGTTCAAACCCCTGATGTCACAGAAGTGGAAACCAAGGCTCAGAGAAGGTTTTCGGAAAAGCCTCTGCCCATCCCTGACCTCAGTGATTGCATCTGTGCAATGGGACTGGGGCTGTAATGGATATAAAATACCAACTGCCCCAGGGGTGGAAGGTACTCCCTCCATCCAAGGCCGGGAAGGGACAGCCTGAGAGATCAAGTGGGAAGACTCTTCTGAAGGGGCGTTCTGGCTGTGGACGCTGGCACACACAGGAGGGCCCTTGGCACAAGGAAGCTCTCACAAGTGTGTGAGTACGGCTGCAGGCCTGGAGGCAAACGGCAGTGCACCTGGCGGTGATGCAGATGGGGTTCAAGGAGAAGCTGGAAAAGGTGGCCCACCCACTCCTAAACTCCAGTGTGACTGCCTCATTTCCTTAGGTGATGCTCTTCAAGCAAAGTCTCCTTGGAGGTGTGTCAAGAAGACTGTGGGGCTCTTCCATCCCCCAGGAAGGGAGATGCAGGCAGACAAGGGGTGACAGACTGCTGGAGGTGGAACTCATGGGCCCTGGAGTCACAGACATCTGGGCTCAAACCTAGGCTCTGCCACTTACTAATGTGTGACCCCAGACAATCATATGGCCTCCCCATGCCTCAGTTTCCCCATCTATAGAATGGGAACTGGCCTCATGGGGTTCGGGGGAGGATTCAATGAAACTGCATGCAAGGTCCTCCTCGCAGCCTGGGAAGAGGGTCAGCTCTGGGTGTGGGCACTGTCCTTAGTGCCCGGCGAGCCGGGAAGGAGCATTGTACCTGCAGGCAGGGTCACGGGGAAGCAGCTGAGGCCTGAAGAGTTTAGGGACTCACCAAGGTTACACATCTAATAAGTGAAAGTGTCAGGATTTGAACTCAGGTCTACCTGATTCCTGGGCTCTCTCTGGTGCACAGTGGTGGATTGGAAGGCCCAGGGGAAGTAAGGGATGGGGCTCGGGTGCGATGAAATGAGGTGGTTCCCAGCCCCCTCCAAGGCCCAGCTGGCTCCCCAGGGACGCCCCCACTGTGGGCTCGGGGACTGACAGGGCTGCCTTACTCTTAGTAGCTAGTGGCACCTACTGTGCAGCAGATGAAGGATGAGGGCGCCGCGCCCCCCCTCCCAGCCACCCCCAAGCTTGGCTGGATTCCTTCCCACCCATCTCCGGCTCCCTCATTCTAAGAACAAAGGCAACGCAGGCACAGCCCCACTTCCTGGTGATGCTGATTATCTAATTTTCTATCCCGCAATTACCACTTCCTGAGGGAGGCATTATCCCAGGAGATCCTGCCCTCCTGCCTGTCCCAGGGGCTCTTGGGGGTGTTTATGGTAGGGGTCCCCATTCTTACAGGGAAGCCCGCAGGGGCCAGGCTGGGCCCTTGACCTTGCCTTCAGGAATTGGGCCCTCCAGCGGGGGGCACTTGGCCCGCGCTACGGCCCCACCCCCCCTACCTCTCCCAGTATCCTGGGCTCTGGGCCTCGATGGGACCCAGATCCATGGGCTCTCAAGAGGCCAAGGAGAGGTGTGTGCAGGCATACATAGGGGTGTATGTTAACACGTGTAAGTGATGTGCACATGTGTGAACAAGTGTACTAAGGTCTAAGTGCATAAGAATGTACAAATACAAAGATATGAATGTGTGTGTGTATGCATCACACTGTATATTTATACAAGTGAGGATGTGCAAAGATGAGTGTGTCCAATGAGTCTGTGAGCACATATGTGAGCCGGCAACACAAATGATTGCATAAATGAGTGTGCAGATGTGTAGAGAGGTACATACATTAGTGTGCATTTGTGCATGGCTGAGTTTGTGCTGGACTAAAAACAGGTGTGAGAGGGTGTGACTGAGTGTGGACAGGGCCACCCGAGGCTGGGACAGGAGAAGGGGGAACCCCCACTCCCAAGCAGGGGAGCTAGCTGGGCCTGGCAGTGGTGAGGGGGAGGGGAAGGTGGGGATGCCCCCCAGGCCAGCAGGTGGGGACCTCAGACCTCCAGCCAGAGGCCTGCTTCCTGCTGCCCCTGGAGCTCCCACCCTTCCTGTCAAAGGGAAGGGAGTGCTCACCTAGGGCTGGCAGAGCTGGTTGCAGATGCAAAAAGACTCAGTGCTGATTTGCATCTTTCATTTGCATACATTTCCACAGGACCCACTGATTGGTTATTTGAAAGCCCCCATCCTTCCCAACTCCTGTCAGCTTGCAAAGGCCCTTCCTGGAAAAAAAATCATGGTTAGGTTCTGCTTGACCCGGGGCTGAAGCTAGGTAACCCATGGGCCTGGCCTGGGTGGTACTTGGTGCTCAGTGAGATACTGGCCCTTAGGGGTTGCTCACTAGCACAGAGCAAATAGCATTCCTCAGGTCTTGCCTGACACTGTGAAGGTGCTTACTGGCTATTCCATCAATGAATAAGCAAAGTTGTGGATGGGGACAAAGCAGGTGCGAGCTACCTGGGCTTCTCAAATCTTCAGGTGGGGTCTTAGCCATGGGGTCCCCAGAACCTGAGGTGGGGCCTGGTCCCCTGGGCCAGCGGGGCCAGCCCTGAGGACGGATGTCGGGCAATCTGCTGAAGGCTGCTAGTCAGAATCCTGACTCCGGAGTTGTGCCTCTCCGTCCCAACCATCCCTCCCCCTCCTGCCCCTGCCTCCCATCACCTAAGATGGGATCCGGAGGCATGACCTCCTCTCTCCTCATCACGGCCAGATGCCCGGTCAAGCATTTTTGGAAACACCCCTGTTTCCCCAGGCCTCTGAGTGTCCCAGCAGCCCAAAGTGCACACAGCAAGAGGCTGGGTGAGTTCTCAGAGACAAGGAAAGAATTGAGATGCCCAGCAGAGGGGTGAGTGTGTGTGCATGTGTGTGTGTCACTCACCACTGTGAGTGTGCATGGTATAGTCTCTGAACAGGGGAGAAGGTGTACATCCTGGGCCCGGAACGGATGTGGACCTGCAGGCCCGTGTGCACAGGTGTGAGTTTATGTGTTGTGTGCACATGCTCAATAATGCGTCAAGGAAAATAGAAGTTTCCAGTGTGAAAGGCCCGTATGCTCCGCTTCTATTTGTCTTTTCACCTAAAGTACCTCATTTTCCCCTACAGTACGGCTTGACAATGACAGGGCCTTTAAATTCTCCTTTTATCAGAAACACATCACACATACATACGTGTAGATACATACATGTGCGTGACTATATTATTGGGTACATGCACATAGGTGTGAGCACATGTTATAAATGCACATGAACAGCCACACACATCGACGGTAAACACACTCCTGTTAACACCCACAGCTCCTGTATCCACGTCTGGCACATGGTTGTCCACATGTCCTTTTTGCCAGTGTGCTTATATGTGGCTCCTGTGTGCATTGTGTGCAGGCATGATGTGTGAACATAGCACTGCCCTGGCAGATCCCTTGGCTTGGGTGCGCCTCGGGCCCCGAGGGGACACGTGTGCCCAGGGCTGTGCCCGCACCCATGTGGGAGCACATGGGGTCTGCGTGACCGTGTGAGGAGGTGTGTGTAAAGGACAGCATGTGTTTGCATATCGGGAATTGGGGATGTTTAGTAATTAAATCCCTTTTCATCCTTCTGCACCTGTCTCCTTCTGAAAGCTGAGAGAACAGACGTCAAACGGGACGAGGGCTGGATTGAATACAGCCAATTCTGAAATATTTATTAGCTTGTGACTCCACTCAATGGAGGAGAAGGAATGCCAGCTAATCCACCCAGCAGTGCTCACAGCAGGGACATTTTTCAACAGGGACTTCTCATATTTCAACAACAGCCCACTCTGTCCAAAAATGGCAGAGTTTTCTTCTGGGCCCACGCGGGGTTCTCCAGAGCTCTGGTTAAGGACCTATATAGGGCAGAGATCAAGCCTGGGCTCCTGTTCCTGGGTTCCCCTGTCCCCTGCTCACCACTTCCTGGGGCCCTTCCTCAGGCAAAGTACCAGTGAACTGGTAGATAATCATGCTGGCCTGTGCCAGCCACCCTTTATGGGGTCCTTACTCTGTTGCAGGCACTGTGTGTGGGGGTTTTTATACACTCTCTTATCAAACCTTCACAAAAATTGAATAAGTGCCAAGTAGTACCCACTTAATATACTAAGAAACTAGGAAATTCAGAAACATTTAACAGACAAGGAAACTGAGACTCAGAGTAATGAAGTAATTTGCCCAAAGTCATCAGCTATTTAGTGGTGGAGGCAGGATTTGAAGCCAGGGAACCAGGCCCCCAAACTCAAACTCTCAATGGCTACACCCAATGCCTCCTAAGTGAACTAATAAGGGCCTACTCCATGCACTACGCTGAGAAGATCCATGAGAAAGAGTGCAGTGATCCATTAGTGATGTCTGCCACTGTGATAGGAGGAGATGGCCATATATCTGCTGTCCCTGATCCTCACCCCACGCCAAACCTGCTCATCACCAAGTCTTCCCTTCTTATAAATGGCAACACATTTCCTCTAACCGCCCAGGCCAAACACTTTACAGTCTTCCTTTACTTCCCTTTCTCTCTAACCCACACCCCAACCCTTGGCAAATTCTGGTGTCTCTAACCACTTCTCACCATCCGTATGGATGCTTCCCAGTCTTAATCACCATCACTTTCCTTTGGATTATTGCAATGGCCTCCTAAACAGTCTCTTACTTCCAATCTTGCCCCCTATGGTGCTGTTCTCCTGCCTGGGATCTCCATCCCCAGATATCCACGCAACTTGTTCCATCACCTCCTTCAGGCTCTGCTCAAATGTCACGTTATTCGAACCACACTATAGAAACCAGCATACCTCCTTCCTCTGTGTCTGGCACTCCCATTTCCCCTTATCCTGGTTTATTGCTCTCCATAACTTTTATTTGACATTCTATGTATTTGTTATTTTCATTCATTTCAATAATAACAAATATTTATGGAATATTTGTGCCAGGCACTGTTCTTTCATCACTGGTTCTCAGTAAGTTGACTGTGACGTTCCTAGGTGTGGTTTTCTTCAGGTTTCTTCTGCTTGGGGTTCATGAAGCTTTTCAGATTTGTGGGTTTATAATTTTCATCAAATTTTGTAAAAATGTAGTCATTATTTCTTCAAATATCTTTTCCGTCCCCACAAGGCCTTCTAGAACTCAATTATACATATGTTAGACCTCTTGATGTTTTCCCACAGGCCACTGAGGCTCTGTTGGGTTTCCCCCCACCAGTCGTTTTTTCCCCCTCTATGTTTCATTTTTGATCATTTCTATTGCATTGCTGTGACTTTAAGGTCACTGATATTTTCTTCAGCAGTGCACTGTCTAAACTGCTGTTAACTGCATCCAGTGTATTTTTCACTTCAGATATTGCATTTTTCATCTCTAGAAGTTTAATTTGAGCACTTCTTATATATATTTTTAATTGGAATATAGTTGCTTTACAATGTTGTGTTAGTTTCTGCTGTACAATGAAGTGAATCAGCTGTATGTATACATATAACCCCTCCCTCTTGGACCTCCCTTCCACCCCCCAACCCACCCATCTATGTCACCACAGAGCACCGAGCTGAGCTCCCTGCGCTATATAGCATGTTCCCACTAGCTATCTGTTTTAAACATGGTAGTGTATATATGTCAGTCCCATTCTCCCATTTCATCCCACCCCCCGCTCCCACCCCATGTCCACATGTCCATTCTCTATGTCTGTGTCTCTATTCCTGCCCTGAAAAATAGGTTCATCTGTACCATTTTTCTAGGTCCCACATGTATGCGTTAATATATGGTATTTGTTTTTCTCTTTCTGACTTACTTCACTCTGTATGACAGTCTCTAGGTCCATCCACATCTCTACAAATGACCCAATTTCATTCCTTTTTATGGCTGAGTAATATTCCACTGTATATATGTACCACATCTTCTTTATCCATTCATCTGTTGATGGGCATTTAAGTTGCTTCCATGTCCTGGCTATTGGAAATAGTGCTGCAATGAACGTTGCGGTTCATGTGGGTTTTTTGGGTTTTTTTTTTGCAGTACATGGGGCTCTCACTGTTGTGGCCTCTCCCATTGCAGAGCCCAGGCTCTGAACGTGCAGGCTCAGCGGCCATGGCTCACAGGCCCAGCCACTCCGCGGCATGTGGGATCTTCCTGGACCGGGGCACGAACCTGTGTCCCCTGCATCGGGAGGTGGACTCTCAACCACTGTGCCACCAGGGAAGCCCCATGTGTCTTTTTGAATTATGATTTTCTCAGGGTATATACCCAGTAGTGGCATTGCTGGGTCATATTGTAGTTCTATTTTTAGTTTTTTAAGGAACTCCGTATTGTTCTCCATAGTGGCTGTATCAATTAACATCCCACCAACAGTGCAAGAGGGTTCCCTTTTCTCCACATCCTCTCCAGCATTTATGTTTGTAGACTTTTTGATGACGGCCATTCTGACTGGTGTGAGATGATACCTCATTGTATTTTTGATCTGCATTTCTCTAATAATTAGTGATGTTGAGCAACTTTTCATGTGCCTCTTGGCCATCTGTATGTCTTATTTGGAGAAATGTCTATTTAGGTCTTCTGCCCATTGTTTCATTAGGTAGTTTGTTTTTTTGATATTGATGAGCACTTATATTTTTTATTTCTCTCATTGTGTACATGCTTTCCTCTACCTTCTTAAACATGAAGAGTATATTAATAACCGTTGTTCTAAAGCCATTGTCGGCCAGTTGTATCATCTGGGTCTATCTCTATTGATTGATTTTTCTCCTGGTTATGGGTCATATTTTTCTCCTTCTTTGTTGCCTGGTAATTTTTATTAGATGCTGGACATTTTAAAAATAAACTTTTTTTAAAAAAATTATTTATTTATTTATTTATTTACGGCTGTGTTGGGTCTTCGTTTCTTTGCGAGGGCCTCTCACTATTGCGGCCTCTCTTGTTGCGGGGCACGGGCTCCAGATGCGCAGGCTCAGTAATTGTGGCTCAGGGGCCTAGTTGCTCCGTGGCATGTGGGATCTTCCCAGACCAGGGCTTGAACCCGTGTCCCCTGCATTGGCAGGCAGATTCTCAACCACTGCACCACCAGGGAAGCCCTAAAAATAAACTTTAAACTTTGGAATAATTTTAGATTTACCAAAAAAGTTGCAAAGATAGTACAGAGAGTTCTTATACACCCCATACTCATTTTCCCTCACTGTCGGCATCCTCCATTACCATGATATATTTGTCAAAACTAAGAAACTGACATTGGCATATTACTATTAACTAAACTTCAGACTACATTTTGGATTCACTAGCTTTTTCATTAATGTCCTCTTTCTATTCCAGGATCTAATCCAGAGTATTACATTGAATTTAATTGTCTGGTCTCCGCAGTATTCTCTGGTCTGTGACAATTTCTTAATCTCTTATTTCCTGACCTTGATGGTGTTGAGGAGTACTTGCCAGGTATCCTAAAGAATACCTGGATTCTTAAATTGTTTTTCTCATGATTGGACTGGAGTTTGGGGAAAGAATACCACCAAAGTGAAGTGCCCTTCTCATCACATCATACTAGGAGTTAGATGATATCCACATGATATCACCAGTGATGCTAAGCTTCTTCACTTGGTTAAGGTGGTGTTCGCCAGGTTTCTCCACTGTAAAGTTACTATTTTTTCCTTTCCCTACTCTATTCTCTGAAAACAAATCACTAAGTCTAACCCACCCTCAAAAGGATGGGAACTACCTCCTGTAGGAAGAATATCTACATATATTATTGGAATTCTTCTGTAAGACAGATTTACCTGTTCTCTCCCTTTATTTATTTATTCAGTCATGTGTTTACATCAGTATGGACTCATTTATATTTATTTTATACTTTGAATTACAGTTCAATACTACCCCATTTTATTGTCCAAATTGATCCAGCTTTGGCCATTGGGAGTTCTTTCAGGTTAGTTCCTGTGTCCCTGTGATATGCCCCATACTTTTGTTTTTGGAGCTCTTCCTTACTTTATGGTACTGAAAGATGGTCTTGCTTATCTTTTATTTTCCCCACTCTGGTCCTAGATTTCCATTCCCTTTTTTTAATTGGAGAATGGTGTTAAAAACCAAGGTCCAGCTGGGACCTTGCTTGCTGCTACTAGCCTATCATTGCTTCTAAGCCCTCTCAGCAGACATAACCCATGGATACACACATGTCTGTAATTAGTTCTGCATCTATCCATCTGTATCTACATTACACTAAACATGACTTCATACTGATGTCTCCAACTCGAATCCACAGAGTTCATTCTAACTTCCCCTCCTTGCTTATCTGTAACCTCCCTCTCTAACCACGAGAAAACTGGCTCCCACCATCCACCTTCCATGTACTTATTTGTTCAACCAACATTTAAAATTGTACACCATTGAGGACTGGATTTGGTTGTATGCCTTTAAATATTGCTGGCTTAGTTCCAAGAGACAGCTAGGTTACATGCAATTGGCTTGATACCATCGAAGAAGGCTTGGTTTTTAACTTTGTTAGCATTAGTTTAGAGTAGCCTTAGTCTAGGGCTCACTTGGCCCCTCTGCTAAGGCAATGCCTTTCCAAGGACTCTACCTAATGCCCCATGTAGTGGGAGGTCTTCCCAACTCTGGCTGGTGCTGGACCCCTTCTCACATCTCTGCATGTACTCTCTGTGCAGCAACTTCCTCTTCTTTATTTTGCCCCACAAATTCTGGTCACTTGGCCTCCCTGAACTCTAGTTGTGTCTCCTCAATTCAGGGAGACCACCAGACTCCACTTGCCTTCCTCTTTGCCTTCCCTATGCTCTGGCCTGGTACCTTTCTCTAATTGGTAAGCTGGGAGCAATCGTAGGACTCACCTTATGTTTTCCTTCTCTTAGGGATCACTGTTCTGTCCTGCCCATTGCCCAATGTTGAAAACCATTGTTTCATAGATTTTTGTCCAGTTTTCTGGCACTTTAAGGTGGGAGGGTAAATCTGGTCCTGCTCCATCACGTCCAGCAGCAGACGTCCAAGCACTGTTCTAGATGCAGGGGCCACAGTAGTGAGTAAATAGACAAAAAGCCACTGCCCTTGAAGCTTGCATTCTAATGCGGGGGTCAGCAAATTTCTGTAAAAGGCTAGATAGTAAATATTTAGGCTTTGTGGGCCAAGAGGAAAAATCAAGTCATAACCACATTGCCACCACTTGCAGGAAGCCGGGCACACAAGCAGTGGGCTGCAACGAGGACACCACACACAGTCTCTGCGCTCACTGCTCAACTCTACCCTTAGAGCGTGAAAGCAGCATAGGCACACATGAATGAAGGGGCGTGGCCGTGTTCCAATGAAACTTTATTTATGACATTGAAATTTGGGTTTCGTATCATTCTCACATGTCATGAAATACTATTCTTTTTTTTAAACCATTTAAGAATGTAAAAACCATTTAGTTCACCGGCCATCCATAAATAGCAGTGGGCCAGATGTGATGGACCATAGTTTGCTAACTCCTGATCCAGTGGGAGAGATGGAAAATAATCAAGATAAATAAATTAAGAATATGGTATTTTAAATAAGTGCCAAGGAGAAAAACAACAACGACAACAACAAAGCCAAAAAGGGGAGGCAGGTGAAGCCTTAGATAAGATGTCTGTCCAGGAAAGTCTCACTGAGAAGGTAACTTTTGTGTCAAAACCTTTTGAGAATGAGCTACCTGATGTTTACAGTAAGGGAGAGGATTATTTGCTGTTGGTCTGGCATCTGCCGACTGACCAGACTGAGCTCCTCCAGAGCCGAGACTGTGCTCCTGCCTGGCACTGAGCCGTGCTTAGTCAAATAAGCGTGTGTGTGTGTGTGTGTGTGTGTGTGTGTGACATCAGCAGACCTGGGTTCGAATTCCAGCTCAGCCACCTTCCCACGGTGGAAGCTGGGGAAAGCTCCTTCGCCTCTCTGAGCCTTGGTTTCCTCATCTGTGAAATGGATGGTGTCCCACCAGGGGGTTGTGGGATTTATATGAGATGGCACATGGCTTGTCCTGATGCTGACTTACAGGCTGCTGTTTTATTGGAAAGAGACAGAAGCTCTGCCCTGGAGTAGCCTCTGGGTTGGCTCTGTGAAGCCAGGGATCTGGACTCTCCATCCCATGTCCATCACCTCTGGCCCAAGAGGACTTGGACTCCCCACAGCTGAGCCCAGAGCAAAGGGACCCCACCACCACCACTTGCCATGGGGTCATGGGCAGAGGACGGAGCACTGTGCCAAGAGTCCGGAGCCCGAGTTCCAGTTCTGGCTGCATCAGTGCCTCCCTTGAAACCCTGGGCAGGTCACACCCTTTGACTGGACAGTGATTCCAAAGAGAAGGAAAACAAACAAGCTGGGCCTTACAAGTGCCCCAGCTGACGGCCTGGAGAATTTCCAGACTACGGCATGAGGAAGGAAAAAACTCGTAAGCAGTGGAGCCAAGATTCAAAACCAAGCCTCAGTCTTTTTTTTTGCGGTACGTGGGCCTCTCACTGTTGTGGCCTCTCCCGTTGTGGAGCACAGGCTCCAAACGCACAGGCTCAGCGGCCACGGCTCACGGGCCCAGCCACTCCGCGGCATGTGGGATCCTCCCGGACCAGGGCACGAACCCGTGTCCCCTGCATCGGCAGGCGGACTCTCAGCCACTGCGCCACCAGGGAAGCTCTAAGCCTCAGTCTTAACCAGCACGCTGACCCACTTCCCACAGGGCCCAGCCAGCTTAGGCCCAGTGGCTCCCTAGAAAGGGATGGGAGCCCCCAGACACAGGTTCAAGTCTCACCATTGTCACTTCCTGGCCGCATAACCTCAGATGGTCAGTTGGAGGTTGATGCTGCCTGTAGGCAGGTCTCCTCCTTTGCTCTTGTCATTCAGACTAATGTCACCTCCCAGAAAACCCTGACCACACCCCCATGGAAGCCCCTGGTTACTGTCACTGTCCCCTGTCCTATCGGCCTCACAGGGCTGCTCACTACCTGGTTTCCCTTTCCTCGTTGCCTCACGTCTTCCCTACGGACTGTAATCTCCATGAAGGCCTCGCTTGTGTGGTTATCTTCCATCACTGTGTCTCCAGCACCTAGGGCAGTGCCTGGCAGTGTCTTTGTGCTCAGAAGATATTGCTTAACTGGATGAAGCCAAAGAACCCTCAACAATCATTCAGTCAAATGCCCTGCCTGGCCCATTACACAGATGGTGGGGAGCGGCTGAGGACCACAAAGGGGAGGGGTTTGCCAAGGATCCCCTGGGGAGTTTGAGGCCGAGCAGGGCTTGAAACCCAGACTTGTTTCCCTGCCACACACTCCTCCCCCCCGAGCCTCAGTTTCCACATCAGGACAATGGGTTTTGTTTTGGTGGGCTGAGTGTTGGAGCACATCAACCGGCTCTAGTGAGATGAGGCTGGGAGGTGGTGGGGATGACCTCTTCAGAGCCACTGAGCAGGAGACCTGCCAAGAGGAGGGTGTCTGAGCCTCAGAAGACCCCATGTGCCAGGATAAAGCACTCAGCGCAGCGCTGCAGCCAGTGGAGCAATTTCTATTACTATTATTATTTCCCTGTCTACCCTCAGGGTTGTTCTAAGGCTTGGATGTGACGGCGTGTGTGAAAGTGCATTGTTCTTTGTGAATCTACAGCACAGTGAAGAGGTGAGGGGCCCTACTTTACTGTCACTACCGATAATGATGACATTATGAACTTGTACTTTCATGGACTTCCTTCCAAAGGGTATAAATAGGATGGTTAAAATCCATCCACACTGACAGACAACCCTGAGAAATAGGAGAGCAGGGAGGACCCTATCTGACCTTCAAGGACCTAGAGAGGTAAAGCCGCTTGTCCGTCCTAAGGCTCATGGCCATGGCCCAGATAGACCCACCCTCAGGGCCCAGGGAGCCCTCCCTCTCATGCCCCCCAGGTCTCCTGGCCAAAATCCAACGCAAGCTGCCCAGAGCTTCGCTGATTCTTCCGAGGCAGGCCCACGTGGAGCCCCCGGTCCCTGGGGTGAGGGACGAGTCAAGGGCAGACATGGCTGGTTTGGGTCTGATGCTGTTAAATTCACGGTGCCAGCCTCTCAGGACAGAAAGTCGGAGCATTGAAAGGGGCTCAGCCCACAGGAGCTGCCCAGCTGTTCCATTCCCAGTCCCAGATCCTCTGTCCGCAGGCCCTAGACTGGCAGCTGAGCCAGGCCTGCCCACGTTCTGTACTCCCTCCTGAGGCCCAGCAGGTGCCCATGTGAGAGTTGAGCGGGGGTGCCAACTCTGGGGAGCCCCGGCGGGCAGCAGAGGGGCCTTGAGTCAGCTGGTGATCAAGGTCAATAAATCCGACATTTCCTGAGCACCCTCCGAGCCAGGCCCTATGCTGGGCCCCTGGAACTGGAGGTCAAAGGCGGGTTGCTGCCCTCAGTGAGCTCATAATTAGTCTAACTGTGGAGGGAAACAGAGGACCAGGCCACTAAAACATGGTGCGTTCATCCCAGAGGAGACGGTCAGGGAAGCTTTCGGAGGAGGTGACCCCCTGTGCCGGCCAGAAGGACAAGCGGCGTTACTAAGGGTAAGCAGAAGAAAAAGGCGATCTCAGGGAAAGCGGCTTCCTGGTCTATAAAATGAATAACAGAACCCATCTCAAAGGGTGTTGTGTTTTACAAGAAGGAAGGGGAAAATTCTTTGAAACTGGGGATCACAGGACACATGCGAGGAAATATTCTTTAGGCCCTTATGTAGGTAGGGGTCTGAGGTCCCCAGGTTTCTCCATTAGACCGACCCCAGGCCTCAGTCCCTGGGTACGCCCAGCACCCACATTGCCATGGCTCACGCCACTGTCCACCTGAGGGTCCATGCCCTGCAGGAGTCCCCTAGGTCACCAGGCCCACCACCAGACCCACACTGGGTACTGGGCAAAAGACAACGTCCACCAAGCCCCCTGTCGACACACGTGCATCTGGGCCCTGAGGTCCTCGCCTAGTCCAGCACCCAGTCCTCCTGGTTCGAGGCCTTTTGCTGCTTGCTATGTTTCCATCCTTACCTTGATCATCACTCTTGACACGTAGAACCAATTGGGACCTTGACGGCCCCTCACAGGTACAGTTAGGATCTACCACCTTCCTGCCTTGGTCTACACTGAGGGAAATACTTCTCGTGGTTTGATTCAGACATCACCAAAACAAACCATCAATAGGACCACAATCCTTGATCAACATGATCACCGTCATCTCCATCCTCACCCCAGGCTCGTTTGCCTCTGTGCCCCTGCCCTGTCAGTTTCCTTTGCTTGGCGTGTTTTTCCCCTTGACACCTCCACGGGGATGACTTGACTCAGAAACCAGCCCCCACTCCCAGGAAGCGTAGCAACCCCAATTCTGGGTTGGGATCCCCTTCACTGCTCCCAGGCCCTGGTCTGCTCCCTTAGATCGGGAAACTCGGCACCCCGTGGTGCCCCCGTCTTACGGCTCTTCTGTCTGCCCGCTCGATGGTGAGCTCCCTGGGGGCAGGGCTGAGCCTTCTGCAGCTCTATGTTCCTGGTGCAGAGCCTGGCTCAGAGTGGGAGCTCCAGAAATATTTGTTGAATAGATGAATGCTTGTTAAATAAACAAATGAAATGTTGCAAATCAGAGAGCTTTTGGCAGGAAAGAAGAGGGGGACATGTCCTCTACTCCTCCAAGGAGGGGAGAAAATGGGGGATCAGACTGTGGAGGGCAATGGGGGTGTTGCTTGGTAAAGCTTCCCTGGTGGGGGAAGGCCTGACTCAGATACGCTCTGTCAGCTGAGACGCCCTCTCAGACCATTGCCTCCAGCTGGATGTTTGGGGAAGTGGGGTCAGGGGTTCAACTGCCCACCAGCCTGGCCCTCTCCTTGGAGACCCTCAGCCTGGGGGAAGCGGAGGGGGAGGAGGCAGGCCAGCCCGCCTCGCAGCCACACGCACCATGGCCTCCACTCGACCCCTTTAAGACAGCCCGGGCGGCCTCCCTTTGCTGGTTGAAACTGTTCAGTTTTCGGACAGGACAGAGGAGGGGGGTGGGGGGGAGGTCACACCTGTTGTGGAACTTGAGAGAAGGCTTATTTATAAATGTTCAGGGCTCGGGATTCTTGCAGAGCTGATGTCCGGAGGGGAAGGTCACCAAAATGCTTGTTTATAAAAGCAACAGCAACTGGGAACACCATAAACGGGCTAAACGAGGAAATTAACAAGCTACCCGAGGCGGGGCATGGCGGGGCATGGCCGGGCCTCCGCTGGCCGGGCACCACTGCTGGGCAGAGCCCCAGGCCTGCCTCCAAGCCAGGTCCCTCCCCTGCCCCAGCAGCCCTTCCCGCCCCCCAAGGTCCAGCCTCCCTCCATGACACCCCTACCCCACGCCTGCCCTTGACCCGTCCCCACGCAGGGACGCAGAGCCTGTGTGACAGCTCCTCCAGGGCACAGCCCTTGCTAAGCCACCCCACCAAGGGCCGTTCCTTCATCACCCCAAGGTGAGCACTTCTGGGCCCCCCAAACGTGCCACGTTGGTGCCAAGTTGGGAGTGGTGGGCTGTTTGGTTTTTCTGGCTCTCTGAGGCCAGAGGCCACCCTCCAGTCTACCCCACCCGACCCTACCTGGGGGCCCCCTGGAAGTGGCAGAGGGCAGTCATTTCCCCCATGCTCACCCCCTCCCGGGACTGTCTGTCCAATTCCCGGTTTCAGGAAAGCTGTGTTTTCCTTGGGTGACTGATGGCTGAACAGGTGGCTTCTGGGTTAGAGAGTGTCAAGTGAACAGCGGCCGGGAGAAGTGGCCCTTTTATGGCTCACTTTCGCTGCCCGCCGCTTCTTGGCTGCTGAGAGCTCTCTGGCCTCCTCCCCCCGCACCCCGTGAGGGCATGTATCAGGCTGCCTACCCATCCTGGCCCTGCAGCCCACCAGCCGGGGCCGACAACACATGGATTCCTCACCGAGGGGGCATGGGGACAGCTGAGGGGGAGCGGAACCCTGCCCTCCTGCATGTCATCACACACTTACACGCGTGCACAGGCCGCACGTGTGATCACAGACACTCAGGAATAGTCCCATTAGGAGGGCACGCGTTCTCTTGGATGCAAAACACCTGTCTCCCCTACCACTCCATTTTCCATCAAACCCAGCAAGGATCGTCCAAACGACTCCGTGCCTGGCAGCGTGCTCAGACAGTACTAGACCCCACGTGCACAGGCCCAGACACGCTGGGTCCCACGCTCACTTCATCTCCCAGCCTGCCTTGCACACACACAGGCTCCCCGCTGGCCTCCTCCTCCTGCTCTCTGCCTCGGTTTCCTCAAGCGTGTGTCTCTGTCTCTGAGTGACTCCTAGTCTCTCCCTCCTTCCTCGCTGCCATCTCTCAGAGTGTGTCTGTTTCTGCTTCCCTTGTTTTCTCTTTGCTCTCTCTCTCCCTATCCTGTTCTAGATAGATCTGCCTCTTTTTGTCTCTCTCTCTCTCGCCCTCTCTCCTCTCCCTATCTCTCCCCACTCCCTCTGGCTCTTTCTCTGGCACAGAACCCACAGCCTTCCAGCACATCCTCCGGAGTCATCATCAGATCTGTGTTCTCCCTCAGCCTCACTACTCAGAATTGCTTTTTTTTTCTTTTGGCCATGCCATGCGACATGCGGGATCTTAGTTCCCTGACCAGGGATCGAACCCACGGCCCATGCAGTGCAAGCACGGAGTCTTAACCACCGGACCACCAGGGAAGTCCCACTCCTCAGAATTTCTGAGAGGAGCTACACTTCAGCCTGGGCCTCGCCGTGGGCCCTGTAAGGTGGAGCGGGCAGCTCTCTGGAGTCACTGGTGTCCCCGTGGCCCACGGAGGACCCACAGGCCTCCCCCACCTGGGGAGCGGAGGCTGGCCTGGCTCAGACCCCTCTGGCCTTGGGCTAGGAGTGGGCTACTGACCTCTCGCCTCTCTTCGGTGCCGGAGTCAGGGAGGCCCTGGGTGTGAGATCTGGGTATCTTGGTACCCAGCAGACCACGGCAGTGGGGCAGGGGCTTAGGAGGGGGCACAGCCAAAGCTTCTTCATGATCATCCTTGGCCACCATAATGAGCCGCCCAGGCGTGCCCAGAACCCTGTGAAATCTGCTTAAAATACTGGGCCCTGTCTCTCCCTTCAAGGGCTGCAGCCTCCCTAGGGAAGGGATGTCAGGTCTCTGTTTAGACCCTAAGGAGGGACAGCTGAGCCACCCTGGGGATGCCTTAGCCTCAGAAGCCAGGGAAGTGAGGGGCCTCAGACACCTTGTGTGGCCTAGGGCAGTTGGAAGAGCCTGGGAGGGAACACTGGGGGCACCCAACCTGGAAAGGGCCCTCCATCCCACCCTCATACCTAGAGGGCATCCCAGCTCCTGAATCCACAGGGAAGCAGGAAAGGTCTATTCCAATGACAGAACGGGGACAGGACCCTGGGTGGGCAGGGCTTGCTTCTGAGGCCAAAGACAGAGGTAAGGTGGGCCCAAGAGACAGATCCTCACCCCGCGTGAACCCCCTATCCACGTACCCTTGGCCTCCCACATTTTTGCCTGGGCTTCATTCAATTACTCATTCATTTGGCAAATATTCATTGAGCACCTACTATGTGTCAGGCACTGTTCCAGGTACCCTGATAGACCCACAGTCTAGAGACAGGAACAGACAAGAAGCAAGAAAACAAATATTTAGTTACAGTACATGCTGGAATAAGCTCAGTGAAGGAGGCAAGAGCATGCCACCTTGGAGATTAAAAGGGAGGCTCCTCGGAGGGGAGGTGGCAGAGGCCTCTCTGAGGAGGTGCCCTTTGAGCCTCAAGACCCTCCTTCCATCCTGGAGGCACCTCCTCTCCAGGTAGGAAGCCAGGATCCCACACTCTACCTCATCACAGACTGTAGGCAGATCCACAGTGGATTAATAGTATAAAAACTTCAGCAATAAGTTAACTTGTTGAGGACCTAGGTGTGCCAAGCCCTCTGCAATTTACCTCTATGTATTATCTCTTTTAATATACAGAACAAGCTAGAGGCAGATACTCATAAAATAAGACTTTTAAAGATGAGGAAACTGAGGCTCAGAGAGGTTAAGTGGCTTGTTTAATGTCACACAGCTTGTGGGAGGCAGAAGCAGAATTTGTGTGACCCCCACCTCCTCCATGTCCATTCTCCCAGATTCTCCTTCTCCTTGGGAGCCATCTCTGGCCCCAGAAAAGAGGGAGTAGGTGGGGCAGGAGGAATTGGGGGAAGAAGAGTGTTCTGTACCCCCTTTCCAGGGCCTCGGTCCCCCATCAAGCCCTCTAGACTGGGACGCTCTCATCTTCTCCTCTACTGTGGACTGTGGGCCCACAGTCCCCCAGATGCTCCCAGCTGGCTCATGACTCCAGCCCCCAACCCCGCCAGGCGCCCCCCTCCCTTTCAGGCAGGCAGTCTGGGTGGAGTGAGGCCCCATCCCAGTCCCCAGTTGCCATTGTCTTCTCCAGACAACCATTAGCATATGTGCAATGCAATTACCCTTCAGCTCTCCTGGCCCTGGGCTGACGTGGAGGTCCCATCCCCAGTGATTTGGGGGAAAGGGGGGTTATTACAACTCACAAAACCTTAAATTAAGAGTGAATAAGGGAAGCGTCGCATGCCACTTCTGAAAGGCTGCCAGACGGGCTGGGGTGGGTGACGGGTGTATTATATGCCAAGCTGATGGAGGAACTTATGGATGTGGGGATGGTGGAGAGGCAGCGGCTCAGCTGGTACCCACCCATGGCACAGGCCCAGTGCCCACCCAGAGTCTTGCCTGCTGGGTATGGACCCCAAATATCCCCTATGGCTGTAGGATTTGCAAAAGGCAAAAGTGGGGCTTGATCTAGATTGTACTGGGGCGGGGGGTGTGATCAGAGTCTTCCTGGGGAAGCTGAAGTAGAGCCTGAGGGTTATAGAGAAGTTAGGCAGGCGAAGTGGGAAGGGCAGTGATCCAGGCAGTGGGCTTGGCTTGTGCCAAGGTCCTGTGGTGGAGGGACCACAGCACATGGCAGGTCAAGAGCCTTTCTAGACCATGGAGATCGGGAATGGAGCTGTAGATGAGGGGGTGGCCCTGGGGAAGTCGGCAGGGTCCACTCCCCGATGAGCCTTCTTGGCCAGCTTATGATTTGAGATTTGACGGTAGGCGCCCGGCGGGGAGTGTACAATGTAACCATGCTGCTTTGAGCAAGGTCTCTCCTGCCACAGTGCAGAGAACAGACTGGAGTTGGCAGGGGGGCTTTGGAGACCCTCCAGGAGGCCGACAAAGTACTCCAGGAGGGAGACGGTGGCCACTTGGACTAGAGGTCCGGGGGCATTGGAGAGAAGGGACCGCCCTGAGTGGTGTTTGTGGCAGGATGGAGCAGTGGTGGTGATGGGGGGCGGTGAGCACGCTGGAGTTGGAGCATGTGCAGCTTGGGGAGCCTGGATGGGCAGGCCAGGTGGGGATGCAGGCTGGAGGGTGGAGGGAGAGAACAGGTTTAGGTTTGAGTATAAACATCACAACCCACCGGAGCCTCAGTTTCCTCCATCTGTAAAGCGTTGCGCGGTGCCTGGCTCCCACGCGGGAAAGTTGGGGCAGAGAGAAATAACAGGGGTGGGAGGTATGAGGAGTACAGAAGTCACCTGGGCGGCGCCAGGTGCTCTCACTCCACTTGTCCCGGTGGAGGTGATGGAGGGGACTCCGGGTGGGCACGGGGAGGGAAGAACCCAGAGCTGCAGGCAGGAGGCTGTGACCCCGTTCTGCTGCTCCCCCGCTGTGTGTCCACGGGCTTGTCCCCTGACCCCCACGAGCTCTCCTTTCCTCCAGGGGGGCCCGCTGGCGCTGGTGCCCTTGGAAAAGGGGCAAGGCCCAAGGCCTGTTCCCAGGAAAGGGAGGGCCTCAGCCCAGGCTCAGTGGGGCTCTGGGGAAGGTTGGATTGGACCTGCCCACCCACCGGCTGGGCAGCCAGGAACCAGGCTTTCTCTGTCTCCATCAGAGCTTGGGGTTGAAGGTGGGGCTCCGTTGGTCCCCTTCCTTCCAATCCCACACCCTCTCCTGTACCTCCGGCAGGGCCCTGCGTCTCCCACGGCTCTGGGGTCCTCCCTCCTTACACACACCTCCCAGGCTGGTAATTCCGCCCGGAGCCAGGAGAAGCAGCGACTTCCAGGTCAGTGGGGATGGGCTCACGGGCGGTGGAAAGATGGGGCTGAGATACCCCCATCACCCCCACGGGGACAGGGGGCAGAGAGGGCTCCCTCTGAAGCCCTGTGACCCTGGGCTGCAGGGGAGTGGCGGGGAAGCCGGAGAACTCAGCCCCTTCCTCCAGCCAGGAGCCCTGGGCCTCTGCTCGTATATCTGTCCCTGGATAATGTATATCCAGCTTATGGAAAATATTCATAATGCTCCTTACACCAAACTGGCCCCCTTCCATAGTGCGTGATCTAAAATTAAATCCATTTCAACTCTACAGTAGATCGAGTCAAGCTAATATAAATGAAACATGATTAATAGGCAGAACGCTGTCCTCCTTCGCAGGGACGGGGCGGCAGGGCTGGGGGCCACTCTACCTCTCCCTCCCCACAGCCCCCGGATCCCCCAAGGCCTCCCCGCCCCCACCCTCATCCCAAACTCCCCTCCCCCTGAACCTGAAATGTGAACCAACCCTGGAATTTGCCCAAACGTTGCCAGACCATTAGAGCAAAGCGGTTAAGAGAGTGTGGTCTTTGGCGTCAGGACAGAGCCAAGCCCTTGAGCAGGTGACTCCGCCTCTCTGAGCCTCAGTTTCCTCATCTATACAATGGGATATTAACAACCCCTGCCTTGCTGGGCTGTTGTGAGTGGTCAGTGAGATGATAAGCTGGTAAAGCGCAGGAGTAGCCAGCATCCCCGTATAGACAGCAAGCATCGTTAGGTTGCCCCCAGAGGTCTGCTCTATTGGCCCCCATGGGAGTCGGGATCTGTACGCCCCACCGGCGGGGTTCTGCCGATCAGCCGGCAGAACAAGGGCCAGCCAGAATTCCTGCCATTGCAGTGATACGCTGGGCGGGTTATTTTTAGTTCGTTGGCAAGTGACTGTTACTGACCAAATGTTCCCACCACTGGGGACAGACTCTGCTAAGAGGGCACTTGTGTGCTGAGCCCAGGGTGGGGAGGGGTGTTTGTGGCCCGTCCCCAGGGGCTCCACGTGTGTCCCCCTTGCACACACATTTGGACACAGTTTCTGTGGCCACTGGTGGAGAGCAGAAGGACCTGGGCGGAGCAGGGCAGCACGCACCCCTGGCCTTTCTCTCCTTCCTCTCACTAAGGACGCTCCTCAGCGTGGAAAGAGAGGCAATGTCACCCCTGGAGAGGAGTGGAGCTCTCAGCCTGCTGGCCAGCACACCGTATCCCTCCCTCCAGGAAAGACCCGGGTTTCCACGGGCTGAGTGTGTATGCGCACGCGTGTCACGTGCGTGTCTGGTCATCGCCTTCTGAGCGGTGCCCTGCTCCAGGTATGGGTGCCCTTTCCTACCTGCCTGAACCCCCACTATCCGTGTTCCTGGGTCTCTCAGACCCACACCACAACCCCCGTTGCAGGTGATCTTCTGAACTTCCTTGTGTTCCAAAGGGGAACCCCGCCTTCTGTACAAGCCCCTGAGTCCCGGGGTGTTTTCATCCATCTAGTCCCCGAGGGGTGGGAAGCAGGCAAGCCCTACGGGGTGGGAGGGGGTGCCGCCGACTCTTTCCTTGTCATTGGCCATTTGCTGCCTGCTTCACCAGGCGTGTTTTGAGCATGTTTGCATAAAGTGGATGCAGGCGGCAATTCCGTGATGAATTCTATGAATACTAATCCGTTACTACCCTTGACCTTGGGGTCACCGAAAGATCAAAACCAAACCATTTAATATTTTCCTTTTGCAGATCAATAGAAGCATAAATTCCCCCTCAATGACAAGTATAATTTCAAACAGATCTATAGAAGGCATGCGTGCATTTCCAGCCGCAGACACTCACCGCCTGCCTGGCCTTTTGGGGAGCAGACGAGGAGTTTCTTGCCTTTTCTACCGTTGAATTTCTTTTTGCCTTTTTTTATGGCTCTAAAACGCTATTTTCAGCAGCTGCTGTCCTATAAATATCTTTTGTTTTTCTTCTCCTCTTTCCCTCCTGGTGAAAAGGGCAGGGGACCTATTGAAAATTCCGCTTTATCTCTTTCAGTCGGGTTCAAGTACAGGTCGAATAATCGATCCCTCCTCCTTTTCTTTTTTAAGTTTCCTGTCGTTCTTTTGGCCGGATCAGCAGCAGAGAGAAATCAGGAGGGCAGCTCTCTTATGCAGATCCTCTCAGAGGTCTATATTGCTGGGTTTGTGTGCGAGTTTGCGCGTGCACATGTGCGAGCTGCCCCTGGGTGTGTGTGTGGGGGGAGGTGAGTGTATGAGTGTGTGTGTGTATATGTACCTTTGTGTACATGACCATAAAAGCTCATGCTAGTTCAAACTCTCACCCAGAACTTGAGGAGGGAGGAAATAGAAAATCATCAAAGAGAAAAAGTGGAGGACTGGAGCGGGCATTGTTAACCCCTGCAGCTCCCAGGCAGAGCCGGGTCAGGCCTGGGAATGTCTCCCGGCTGGCCTGCCACGCGTGCACCTCGTGAAAAAGAGCTTCTGAGTCCTTATGAATACAACTCCGAGAAGGGGGAAAAGATGCAAAAAGAAGACAGGGCAAAAACCAAACCAAACCAAAACAAAACTGGAGGCGGAGGGGAAAAAAGCAAAAGAAAAAAGGGAATTAAACCATTAATCTGCCCAGATTTTCCACTTCACAGAGTAATCAGTTTGGAAGTGACTGAGATAAAGTGGAAGCCACGACTGTCATCACCTCCTCCCTCCAGTCCACCTTTCTTTTTTACAGAAAAATGGGGAGCCAGGAAGGCAGCCTCCCTGCCCCCCCCACAAAGGCCCCCAGTGTCCCGCTCCAGAGAGGGATGAGGACCCCAGCCCTCAGCCGCAGCTGCCCGGTGCCGTGACACCCGGGCAACGGCCGCCCTGAGCTGGAGGTGCAAAGCCAAGATGATTTAATTTACAGAAAGGACAAGGATGTCGTGTAGCAGATTTAATCATCAGAGAGTTTAAAAAAAAATAAGGACCGGCTAATGTCGTAATTTACATTTCAGGATAATAAAGAGAGAAAGACAGAAAAGGAAGGGCCCATAAGCCTGCAAGAGGCAGTCAGGAGGGGAGGCCAACCAGGGGGCTGAGGGAGCCCAATAGATTTGCCTGAAACACCAATAAATTTAAAAACAAACCCAGAAAGCTAAAGACAGCCCCTGGAAAGTGCTGGGAAAATGGACCATCGATTTTAGAGTTGATCTGCATTTTGTATTTTAATAATGCTCTCTCTGTCTTTCCTTTTCTCTCTCTCCCTCTCTCCCTCTCTCGCTCTCTCTTTTGCAAAATATAAAAGCTGATCTGATAAATATTAATTTGAACCATCATAATGTATTTGAAAATTCCAGCTAAAATGTCACCACATGGAACATTAATGTAATATTTCAAGGCCCTGAGAGCAATACTCATATTGATTGCATTTATTTCACTCTAGGGAGGAGAGATAATTCTTCAATGTGGGACACATCTGGGAGCCAAGGAGGCAGGGGCTGAGGGGAGAAACGCGAAATTATATATCGTCATAAAAAATACAAAACAGAAGATCCTCCCCAAAACTCTCCCCTCTCCCGTGGTGCCCCACACCCTAACTTGGCTTTTTAATTTCTCAGCGTGGCGTGGGGCACGGAAGGCAGGAGTTCGTGTGCCTCTGGGGCCGGGGTTGCCGAGATTCAGCCTCCTCTCCCTGGGCCTCACCACGTGGGCCCTGTCTCCAGGCATTGGCTGCCTCCCAACATGGGGCATCGGGGCCCAGCTGGGGATGGACAGACAGATAGAGGGACTGGCCCAGCTGGGCCCCCCCCCAGAGCTGTGGGGTGAAAGTCTGTGAATGCACAAGGGCTGTGGGGTCCTGTGGAGGGGGGGAGAGAAAGAGGAGAGGAGAGGAGGGCAAAGGAGGGAGACAGAGAGAAAGGCAAGAAAGAAGAGAGGAAAGATACCAAAACAGAGAAAGAGGAAAGAGGGAAGGAGGGAGACAGAGAGGTGTGAGTGAGAAAGCAGGGAGAGGGGAGAGAGGAAGGGAGGAAAGGAGGGGAAGAGTGAGTGGGGAGGGGAGGGGGCGAAGGGAGGCGGAGGGGGGCGCCGACCGACTGGAGTCCCAGTTCCTCTCACTGTCATTAAGGATATTGATGTGCTCAGGCGTCAACCAGTCTTTGCACAAGTGAAAGGAAATCCGATGCTGGTGATGACCCGGAGCCCACGCCCTCCATGCCCCCTGCCGGCCTGGAGCAGAGACCTGGGAGGCCTGGGGGGAGGGGTGTGGAGTGGTGAGACCCCCATACAGGGCTGAGATGCCAAGGCTCCGTGACTCTAAGCTTCCCCAGCCCGGGGCCCGCGCCGGGGTAGGGAGGGCACCCCTGGAACCCGCTTCTTTCAACACCCATGCCCACGGCTCCAGGGCTGGCTGCCTGGCCTCCTGCCTCCCCCTGGCCTGGTACCTGCATCCCAGATGCAGGCTGAGCAGGGGTGACCCCCTGACTGAGCCCTCAGCCGGAACTGGAGCCTCACCTTCCTCCTTGCTTCTTGGAGTGTGTGTGGGGTTGACCCTTATAGCACCCCTAGAAGGCCAGGGGCGGGGCAAGGAGAGGCCCCGGAGGCCCAGGGACTGGCCAAGGTCAGGCGCATCCTTGCCGTTCTTCAGATCTCTGCACAAATGTCACCTTCTCACAGAAGCCCTCCCTGGCCACCTAGACAGCCACTGACACACACTCCCTATCACGCCTGCGTGTTTTAAGCAGAGCACTTGTCAGTAACTGGGATTATCTTAATTTGCGTTTACGTGCTTTTTATGTCTCTTCCCCCGACTTGGAGATTAAGTTTTTAAGGATAGGGACCTTGCCTGCCCCGTTCACCTTTATATCCCCTACACCTGGCACAGAGCAGATGCTCCTAGGCGTTAGTTGACTTGATGGAAGGATGGATGGACGGTCGGAGGGACGGACGCTAAAGGCTCTGCCCTTACGCTCACCACCCCCTCCCGGCCTGAGCCCCCTTTGAGCAGTGTGACCCAGCATCGCCCCCACCCCCCGGACCCCACGCAGCCCCAGCTCCCGCTGCCGCCCGCTGCCTGCCGCCAAGGCTGCGCACCCCCGCCTCCCCTGAGCCGTCACTCGCGGAGCTGCCACAATATTGTGAAGGCTACGCGCTCCCGCTCCTGCGCGAAGCCCGCAGCCTGCGCCGGGAAAGCGAGGGAGGCGGCGGGCGGGCGGCTCGGCGATGAATAATGCATGACCAAGGCGCCCCCTACCGGCGGCCGCGGGCTCCGCGGGGACACGGCCCCGCCGCGCCCCGGACCTCACCGGGACCAGGTGGACGCGGCAGGTCTCACTTCCCCGCCCAGGGCATCCAGGGAGGGAACTTCCCTCCCTGTCCTCCCTCCGGGCTCCAGCCGCCTAATCCTCGTCCTCTGCAGGGCACCCTCCCTCCCTCCCTCCATGTCTGGGGAGCAGCTTCCACCCATCCCAAGACTGAGGGCCTCTTTTGGGGGCGTTTGGGGCGGTCGGGGAGGCTGCACAGAGCCTGGGGCAGGCCTGCGTGGTCTTTTAGGGATCCGATCCCCGGGTAGAGATGGGATGGGGAAGCCCACTCCCTCTCACCCCAGGGCTTCTGCACCCTTATTTGGACTGGGCCAGGAGTGCAGCCTCAGGAAAGACCAGCTGGAAGGCAAGGGAGAGCAGAGAACGCGACTTAATCTGTTTATAAAAATTAGTGCAAATTATTTGGTGACATTTTGGTCTCTATAGCTCATGGTAAATATCTAAATATATAATTATCTGATTAAGTTAACGTTATCAAAAAATTAATGCCAACACTATCACAAGTGTTTCCAAGTTTCTGTAGAACATTTAGAACATTGAGATGCTTTTTTTTTTTTTTTTAAGTTAAAATACAGGAAAGCCCACTATGTACATGTGGGTGTCTGTCATTTTAGAATAAGCGTCCTGGAAGTGTCTTCCTGGGAACCTCTTTTCCGGGAGGAATGGACCTTCTTGGCTGCCCTCCAGCTGGAGATGCCAGGTGGCAGAAGGCACGGGTCAAGGGTGATAAGGCCTGGAGTGTCCCCCAATGGCTGTGATCTCTGGGGTTCCACCACCACGACTGCCTGTTCCCCAGGCCCACTGTGTCCTAACAGGCAGGTAATAAGAAGGGAGCCAGAGGTCTCTGCTGAGCTTGAGCGGCTCTTTTACTCCCAGTCATGCAGGTCCCTGGGGAGCAGGGCCTCACAGCCTCTCCTCCTTGAGAACAGACTCTGTTGACACCCCCTCACACCCAGTCATTCCTCCTGTCGCCTGACCCATTGCCCAGCCTTAATAAGCCAGAAAGGAGGGGCGACCATTCCAGAGGCCGGGACCTCGGGCCTCTGGGAAGTGTCTCCAGCCCATCTGTTGAGCACCTGCTGAAAGGCTGACACGTGTTAGGATCTCTAGTGCCGGCAGCGCCCTGGGAACTTGGACTCTGAGCCCCATGTTACAGATGAGAAAACTGAGGCTCAGAGAGGTACAGTCATGGGCCCAAGATCACACAGCTCAGATCTGAACCCAGGCTTACGCTCTTCAGTGCCTGAGGCAGGGATGAGCCAAGAGGCCTGGAGCTGGGAGGAGGAACTCCAGCCTCTTCCCAGACAGTCCTCTTGTTTCCTGGACCCCACCCCCAGGAGATCTGACTTGAATCCTGAGCTGGACCACAGCCCTACTTGTGGAATCTTGGGGCAGCCCTTGGTCTGGGTCACTACAAATGGGTTGCAAGCTTAAGTGCCCCAGGGATTGGCAGGTATAACCACACACAGGAAATATATGGTCCTCCAATAGTTTCCCAAATAGTTTTGACTCTTAAGAAAATGACAGTTCAGGGCGATGAAACCTGACAACCTGTTAGCAACCTTCACCCTGGAGTCTTGCTCCTTCAAGTGAGGCCGGGGTTCCAGCCCCTGTCTCCCTTTGCTTTGCTCTGTTGCCTCAACCAACAAGTCTGACGTCTCTGAGCCTCTGTTTCTTCGTCTGTAGACTGGGAATAAAAGCAATACCCATATCACAGGGGGCTGCATGGGCCAGGCGAGTGGAGGGATGCGCAGGGCTTTGTAGGGCAACCCAGGGTCCTCCCAGGATAATTCTTGTTAGTAAGTTGGGGTCCTCATTTGGTGGCTCTTTTAGTTTGGGTCTCCCCAAAAGCAGACCAGGGATCTGGGTGTGTGCCATTTGACAGGGATCTCCAAGGAGAACGGGGGCGGGGTGGGGTGGGGAGAAGACGAGGAAAATGTGTCAATGAGCACTTGCCACTGTGAGTAGCCAGGGCTCATGACTCCTGCAGAGACTAGAGCACAGCTCAGAACAGTCCCAAGGTGAGAGTGTTGGGGCGGAGGGGGCGGGGTGCCATTTATCCACCAGCTCCCATCTGTCACTGGTTCATTGGTTGAGTGAGAGTCACAGGGGGCCAAGCTCTGGCTCCTATGGCCAGAGAGATGTCCTTGGGGTGCTCAAGTCGGAGTGATGGGGGCTGTTGGGAGAAGCTGTAGGTGCCCCCTGGGGCAGGTGGAAAGACAAGGCAGGGCCCAGTGCCCACCCAAGTTCCCTTCCTTTTGCCTGCTACACTTGTCAACATCAGTGCCCACTCTAGGCCACACCCAGGCTCAGGAGTCAGCGATGGGCCAGACTCAGCCCCAGCCTTGTCAAGGGGGAGGAAGGAAGCTCACTTTTCCACGGAATGAGTGCTGAGAGAGAGGTAGGTCTCCTGGCCTTTTTAGGAGCCCAGAGACTGGGTATTCAACTTAGCCTGGGGCTGAGAAGGCTTCCTGGAGGAGGGGAGGTTTTTCTAGCAGAATCTTGAGCCAGAGACTCAATTCTCTGTCCTGGGGTCTAGAGGGACCTCACCCCCTACTGTCCAAACTTCCTTCTGGCCATGGTAACTTAATATTGAATGGCTGGGCGGGGCTGGCAGTCCTGCCCCGTCCATCATCCTGGACTCCAGGCCATCTGTCCTCCAAACCAGACTTTGTCCTGCCCCTGGCACTGCTGTGGGGTGGGCAGCAGGAAGTGAGGAGAAAGGGTAGTTCTGGGCCTAGGACCTGAGGGACTGCCAGAGGCTAGCCAGCAAGAAGTTCCCAAAGCTTCCAGAATGACTGGAGAGCTTGCTTTAAATTTGGATACAGGTTTAATTCAGACCTTCCGACTGAGTATCCCGGCAAGGATTTGAGCTTCTGCATTTTTAAGCACGCACCCCAGGGTTTCCTCATGCTATACCAGTGGACTTGGGTTGGGGACCCACCTCCTGCTCTGTGCTGAGCTAGTGTTCACCTCCCCCCCACCCCCGCTAGAGACTTCCTGTGAGCTGTGAGCTCCTGGGAGCATCCCTCCCGCCATAGACATCATCCCCATCACCTAAATCATCTCCCCGCGACCTGGATCTGTGTTGCCAAGGAGAGGGAGTGAGAAAGAGACTGTCTCCCGAGGGATGTCCTCTCTACCTCTGCAAGCTCCACCCTGCAGAGACAGCCCCCCAACCTCTGTTCCCTGGAGAGCGCGGGGGAGCATGGGGGCTCCTCTGTGGCTGAATCAGTGACCTCCCATTCATTCATATGCATGGATCAAATTTTGGAAATGCAATTAATTACCTGTTGTTGTGTCTGCTTTAATTATTGTCGTGTTTTCTATACACTTCACACAATTTAATAAACAGTTGGGGAAACAAGATCTTCATGGTGGCCAGGGCTCAGGAGAAGCTGGGCTCTGTCCCCAGCCCTGGGAAGCACTTTCCACCTATCATTCATGGTCACATCCATTCATTCTTTCACGCGTTTGTTCACTCATTCTCCAGTCAGTTTGTCATTGATTCATTCACTCAGTCCCTCATGCATTCGGATACTCATTTACTCATTCATTCATTCATTTATCCAGTGAATACGTATTAGCAAAGCCATGTGACAGCCTCCAGGAGAGGTGCCAGGAAGGTCATGGCAAATAAAACAAGAAGGTCCCTGACTTTTATGAGCTGGCAATCTGGTGGGGGAGACAGACGATAAATACATGAGATGAATACAAATAGAGCCAGGATGACCAGGGAGGACTTCTTGGAGGAGGCAACATTTAAACCCATTCCCTGTTTCATTCATTTGTTTATTCATCCATTTGGGCAGAGCAGGCTCTATTCCTGGAGAGAGCAAGAGATAGAAGGCCCAGTTCTGAACCAAGACCTAGGGGGAGAGACAACTGGCGGCCGAATTATTACAACACAGTGGGAAACATGGTGGTAGAGGTAGGAACAAAGTGGGAACGTGGAAGCTGGAGAAACAGCCAGGGAAGTTTTTTCCTTGAGAGGAGGCATGGAGCGGGTCTTCCAGGGCCCAGAGAAGGTGAATAATCTGAGCTTCCAGGGGACAGGCTCAGGGGCCATGCACAGCTCCTCTGAAGGGATGGACCAGCAAGTCCCGGTCAAAAGTGCTGTGCACGGTGGTGGTGGCATGGAGAAAGAGGAGGAGGGGGTCTTGTGACTAAGACCTCCTGGTTCCTAGCCCCCGCAGGGCTTGGAGTCAGAGGGAACTGGATAAGGCTGGGTCTTGGTGAAGGAACAGAAGTTTATCAGCCAGAGAAGGACACTCCAAGTGTACCCCGCATGTGCAGAGGCCTAGGGGCAGGAGGGAGCTGGTATGGAGTGGGGAAGCCTGACTTCATGGCAGAAGATGGAGCCTTAGGCCCAGGAGGTGGGAGACAGGTGACTGGATCACAGGGGCTACGGGGAGCAGCACCGAGGAGCCCGAGCGAAACCCCAGAAGTCATCAGCAGTCATGGGCGGTCTGCAGGCTGGGGAGGTGACGTCAGAGCTGAGTATCTGTGCTTGTTTACAAACATGTTCAAGGGACTTCCCTGACGGTCCAGTGGTTAAGACTCCGTGCTCCCAGTGCAGGGGGCCGGGGTTCCACACCTGGTCGGGAAACTAGATCCCGAATGCCACAACTAAGACCCAGCGCAGTCAAATAAGTAAATTTTAAAAAAAAAATAAATATCCTAACAGACTTTTAAAAAAACAAAAAAAACAAACAAATGTGTTCCAATGCCTGCTCAGGGCCAGGGATACAGCAATAAGCAAGACATGGCCTCTGCCCGTGGAGAGCCAGTGACTCCGGTGGTAAAAGTGCCATCAGGGTGACCATGCTAGGTACCCAGGAGCCCAGAAGAGCGGGTTAGGCTCAGGAAAGAAGAATTAAAAGCCAGTAACACCTAGTATTTATCAAGCCCTTCCTCCACGCCAGGTGCCTCCCATTTGTTATCCCATTAATAATAATAATAGTAGGAGCAGCAGCAGTAATAAGTAACACTTATTTTGTGCCAGCTTCTTTCTGGTCTATGTGCTTTTACCCATATTAATTCCTTTAATCTTCACGACAATCCTGGGAGGTGGATATAATGATCAATGTCCCCATTTGACAGATAAGGACATGGAGGCTCAGAAGCTGAGTGACTTCTCCAAGGAATAAGTGGCTGAGCCAATATATGAACTCAGACCTTCCCTCTTCCCCAGTCCATGCTGGCCTCTTCCTGCCCCGCCCCCCACTCCATCAAGGGATGGGCTGGGGGCTGAGGGGGCGGGGGCACTGCTGGCAATGAGCCCATGGCCTTGTCCTCTCCCTTCAGGCAGCCACGGGCTGCTGCATTCTCCTGCCGACTGAGGCTGGTGTTTTATGAACCCAGAACCGCAGCAAGATTCTCCTATTAATTTATTGGTATTGCTAATTAAACATCATATTCTCAAATGTAAATTTCCTAATGGCCTCCCTTCCATTTCCGAAGTTTCCCAAAAGAGATTTCTTGTTATGGTTGTCAATTGAAATCAATTAAATCTCACCGGATGGGTGGGCTGTGGCTGGCTCAGGGGTCACCGAGGGGATCTGGGGCCTCTGGACAGGGTCTAGCTGGGGCCCTTGTTGACCACAGAAAAGGACCGGGATCAGGGAACTCTGGGGAGAAAGAGGCAGAGTAGGCCCAGCCCCAAGCTCCTGGGTGTCAGCTGCCTTCTCTCTGGCCTCCCCTAGTCAGGGATGGGCTTTCCTCTGGCCTTTGATGTGGTTGCTGGCTGGGCCTGTAGCTGTTTGCAAGGCTACGTCAGGGAGGCCAGGCTAGGATGAGGAGTGAGGAGGGAGGTGGAGGGAAGAGAGAATCTAATAGGAAGGTCCAGGAATGAGCAAATGCCGGTGCTTGGAGGAAACTTAGAGATTTTTCCAGTCAAACCCCTCATTTGAAAAATGGGGAAACTGAGGCACCAGGTAGGAAGTGACATGCCCAAGGCCGCAGAGTCAGTATGTGGAGAAGCTGGGACTTAAACAGAGATCTGCCTGTAATCCCTTTGAGAATTTGATGAGCTATGTGCCCTCACTCCAGACAAATGTGCACAGGGATCACATAATTGCAGGGACCTTGCTCTCTACCACGGCGATCCCCGACCCCAGTCAGTCATCGTGTAGTGCTTAAAAGCAATGGCTCTTGGATCACAAGTGACCGCTTTTGAATCCCATATCCAGCAAGCTCTCTGCCTCTCTGGACCTCAGTCTTCCTGTCTGTAAAATGGAACGGCAGTCTCTCCCTCCCAGGGCTGCTGGGAGGGTTATCTGACAACGCACGTGAGTGTCCAATACCAGGATAGGCCTCATCATGTCAGAGCCCAGTGTGGAGAGGCCCCTGGCCAGTGCTGGCCTGGGCTGCAGGTGGACCCAGGGAGGTTGGGAGAGGGTGAGCCCACGCAGGCCGAGGTTTGGCTTCACGTTTGGAATGATGGTCACCATTTACTCAGCGCTGAGACACCACACGCATCATCTCTGTAATTCTCCCAGCGGATGAGGAGGTGCTGTCTTTGCCTCCTTCACAGATGGGGAAACTGAGGCTAGGGAAGTCCAGGACTTGCCTGGCCTGGGGTTCCCTGGGGGAAGGTCTCTCTGACTCCAGAGTCTGAGTTGGTAACTGCTCTGCCTTTGCTGAGAATGAAATGGAAGAACTAAGAGTGGACCAGCCGCCAGGACTTTGAGTCCCTGCTCTGCAGCTCCTTTGCTGGGGGGGCTTGAGCATGACCCCTGCACAATCAGGGCCCAGGACACACCTGAAATATGTCAGAGAGGACTGATGGTCTCTGCAGGCCAGTCTAAGACACCAGGGTACACACAACGGTCAGCACTGCCCTTTCCACTCCTACAGCTACAGGCCTAGTGTCCCCTCCCGACACCCCTAAGCACAGCCTCTGGGGAGACAGGCAGAAAAGGGAGCCTGTGGGGGAAACTAAGTCAAAGGGCCAAGGCATTGGCAAGGACCCAGAGGATGCGGAAGACCCCTTCCCTTGCCTTTGTCCCTGGTACCTGGGCAAAGCTGGGGAGTGGGACTGGCGGGGAAGGAGATAAGTGAGGGACGTCTCCCAGATGCCAGGAAGCATCCACCTCGCCCCAGCTTTCCATGGCATACGTGGCTTTTGTGTGTCAGTATCGTTAGGGGACCAGTGGGTAACCTGAGTGTGTTGGTTGCTGCTTGGGGATCTCCATTAGGGAAAGTTTTAAAAATACACTCTATTGTTGTTTATTATTAATGGTAATGACACAGGGCGCGAGGCTGCTCATCAACTCCCTACTGTCCCCAGCTCCTAACGTGCTGGGTGGAACAGTCCTGACCCAGAGCCTTGCGTGGAGCGTGGGCTGGGCTCAGGGCACAGGACTGGACCCCGGGGTGCACAGACATTAAAAAAAAAATTTTTTTTTGCTTTATCCCCCCCCCACCCCGGAGCCGTGCTGGTTCTGCAGCTCAGTGGCAGCTAGGGCCTCTGTTCAAGAATAAGCCCTGTTCAAGAATAAGGCCTAGTTCAAGAGATACCAAGTGAAATTTAGAAGACGGCGAGAGGGCAAAACTGACTACTATACTCGGAAACGATTGGTAATCCAAGATAAAAATAAGTACAACGCACCCAAATACAGAATGACAGTTCATGTAACTAACAGAGATATCGTTTGTCCGATTGCTATGCCCGCATACAAGGAGCTATGATGGTTTGTGCAGCTTGTGCTTGCGAACTCCCGAAGTATGGCGTGAAGGCTGGCCTGACAAATTATGTTGCAACTTATTGTACTGACCTGCTGCTGGCACGTAGGCTTCTTAATAGGTTTGGGATGGACAGAATTTATGAAGGCCAAGTCGAGGTGACTGGAGGTGAATACAGTGTGGAAAGCATTGATGGTCAACCTGGTGCCTTCACCTGTTACTTGGATGCAGGGCTTGCCAGGACTACTACTGAGAATAACGTTTTTGGGGCCCTGAAGGGAGCTGTCGATGGAGGCTTGTCTATCCCTCACAGTACCGAACGGTTCCCTGGTTATGATTCAGAAAGCAAAGAATTCAATGCTGAGGTACACCAAAACCACATCATGGGGCAGAGCATTGCAGATTATGTGTGTTACCTGATCGAAGAAGATGAAGATACTTACAAAAAACAACTCTCTCAATACATAAAGAAAAACATAACTCCAAACATGATGGAGGAGATGGATAAGAAAGCTCATGCTACAATATGAGAGAATCCAGTGTACGAGAAGAAGCCTAAGAAAGAAGTTAAAAAGAAGAGGTGGGGGCTTCCCTGGTGGCGCAGTGGTTGAGAGTCCGCCTGCCGATGCAGGGGACACGGGTTCGTGCCCCGGTCCGGGAGGATCCCACATGCCGCGGAGCGGCTGGGCCCGTGAGCCATGGCCGCTGAGCCTGCGCATCCGGAGCCTGTGCTCTGCAACGGGAGAGGCCATAGCAGTGAGAGGCCCGCGTACCGGAAAAAAAAAAAAAAAAAAAAAAAGGTGGGACCATCCCAAAATGTCACTTGCCCAGAAGAAAGATCGGGTAGCTCAGAAGAAGGCAAGCTTCCTTAGAGCTCAGGAACGGGCTGTTGAGAGTTAATAACCCAAACCACAATTTCTACGAAGATTTTTCAGATAAAGACAGTAATAAACTTATTGAACAAGTTAAAAAAAACTTTTTTAATGTGGTAAAATACACAGAACATAAAATTTAACATTGTAGACCTTCTTTTTTTTTTTTTTTTTTGCGGTACGCGGGCCTCTCACTGTTGTGGCCTCTCCCATTAAGGAGCACAGGCTCCGGACCCACAGGCTCAGCGGCCATGGCTCACGGGCCCAGCCGCTCCGTGGCATGTGGGATCTTCCCGGACTGGGGCACGAACCCGTGTCCCCTGCATCGGCAGGCGGACTCTCAACCACTGCGCCACCAGGGAAGCCCTGTAGGCCTTTTAAAGTATGTAATTCAGTGTCATTAAGTAAATTTTATGTAGCTGTCTAGTTCCAGAACTTTCTCATCACCCCAAAATGAAACCTCATACCCATTAAGCAGTCACTCCTCATTTTCCCATCCCCCTGGCAACCACGAAGCTGCCTTCTGTCTCTATAGATTTGCCTTTTCTGGATTTGCCGATTCTGTACCCATGAAACATCAACTCCCCATTTCCCCCTCCCCCCAGCCCCTGGTAACCTCTCGTCCACTTTTGTGTCTATGAATTTGTCTATTCCAGGTACCTCATATAAATGGAACTATGCACCATCTGGCCTTTTGTGTCTGCCTTCTTTTGCATAGCATCATGTTTCCAAGGTTCATCTGTGTTGTGGCACATGTACCAGTGCTTCATTCCGTGTTCTGGCAGAACAATATTCCACTGTGTGGATAGACCACATTTTGTTTACCCATCATTCATTGATGGACATATGGGTTGTTGCCACCTTTTAGTTACCGTGGATAACGTCCAGATTCTGAGCACACAGTTATCTGCGTTCTGAGTAGGGAGATGTCTCGATTCTCCTGCACAGATGTCCGGATAGCAAATAAAAGGTCATCCTTTTATACTGTACATGAGTGTGTCCAAGCTTCAAACCCCCAGCTCAGGGGCCCAAAAGACCACTTTGGTGCTCTCATTAGGTAGGTGGGCTCCCATAGGGCCCAGGGCCCCAGGGAAATTATCCACAGCTTGAAACAGTGCAGGTTCCTTGAGGTGGGGAAAAGAGGGGCAAGCGGTACCCCTTGGACATGTGACCCTGTGGGGTGGTGGGGGCTGGATGAGATGACCTTCTGAGGACCCTTGTAGGCTAGCACACAGGAAGAAGTCTCTGCCCACTTGGCAGACCTTGCGGCCTAGAGCATAGAACATGAAATGTCAGAGATGGACAAGGTCTTGCTGTTGTCCAGTTCAAGTGCCCCACCCTGGGCATTTTAGAGATGGGGAAACTGAAGCCAGAGAAGAGACGAGACCTCTTCATTGTGTCGCCAACACCTTCACAGCTCCCGTTGACTGGCACTTCCCAGCATGAGTTCCCTTAAACCATACACTTTAAGGGGTGTTCTAATGTCATTCCCATTTTACAGATGGGAACTTGAAGGCTCATGGAAGTGAACCCCTGTCTGAAATGTAGGGAAGGGACAGAAGTTCTCAGGTGTCCCCAAAGGAAACCAGAGGTTTTCCAGCTAAACTCACACCACTGCGGCCAGTGGCAACTGCCCTCGAGGTTGGCACTAAGTCATCCTCTCCCAGGGTGCTTAGCACCCCTGCACTCTCCTGCTGGCATCTCCATCCCTCAGCCAGAATCTGCATGTCTTGGGAGGTGGCATAAATAATGGCAAGAGCACAGACTTGAGTGAAAATCCCAACTCCACTCCTTGGTAATTTACTTTATCCCACTGAGCCTCAGTGTGCCCATCTGTAAAACGGGGAGTCTTGCCAACACCCACTGCAGAGGGTTGCTTTAAGAGTTGAATGAGTTAATTTATCCAGGAGGCTTGCACAGAGCTTGGCACACAGTGAGTGCTCCAAAAATGTAGCCCAAACAAACCTGGCCTCCCACCAAGCCCCACGTGGGAAGAGCTGGATGGAAGAACATCAAACAGATCAGGGAGACTGGTGCTGCCCCCGGGGATTCGTAGCTGAGAAGAAGCGGCGCTCATGGTCTCCCTGGGATAATCAGAGAGGACACCACCTTAATTCCACCTCCATCAGACCTCTGCCAGAAGACACGACCCTTTCACCTCATCAATATTCAAGAGCTTAACAAAAAAAGCTGTAACTAGGGAAGTCAGAAATAATGGAATGCAGTATTGATTATTTTATGGTGCGATTAGGGGTAATTACAGCTCTCAAATTTTATTTTAATGTTACTTTCTACTACTTTTAGCCTTTTAAAATTATCCCAAACATCCCCATTTAATGGAACACACATGCCTTCAATTTCAATGTGAAATACTTTTTTTCTGCTAAAGTGTGACCTCAATATATTTGAAGACATAAATTACACCATGTATAAACCATAAAAAATGAATGATGAATTTAATTCTGGTGAAGCATGAGGGATTGAGGAGGCAGGCGGGCAGAGGTGCTGTTTATCCAGTGCAGAGGGGACGGTCAGAAGCAGGAGGGGGCGGTGGGGGCCAGAGGGGGTGCCTGACCTTCAGGGGCACAGGAACGGGGCTCGGCGCTCTCCAGGACACAGGCCGAGGAGGGACTGTCTGAACTTGTGGCCACTTCCTCTGCCCACCTTCCCTGGGGAATGCGTTTCCAAAACCTTGCAGTTGCATGGTCTGACTTGAGTCTCCAGCCTAACTCTGCCCATCATAGGTAGTGTGGTGTGGTTGCTAAAATGCCGTTGCTCCATTTTATCTATTCCAGCATACAGATGAGCAAACTAAGGCTGAAGGAACTCACCTAAAGTCACTTGGGGAACAAGTGGGGGTTTTGGGTGCTGGCTGCAAAGCCAGAATTGGGTACTCTGCAGCCCAAGAGCTTCCGGCTGTCAGAGAAGAGCCTGTAGGAACTGCATTCCCATGGACCTCAGGGCAGTGAGCAGAGTGGCTGAGGACACAGGATTTTGAGCCAGACACCCTGGGTTCAAATCCTGGTCCCCTTATAGTGCTATGAGGACTCTCTACCACTATAAAGCCCCTAGCATGTTATTTCTGATCTTCTCTTGCCCAGAGTCTATGCTGGGGGTCGGGGTGGGGGGCTTTGGGCCCAGCAACAGGGGTTTTCAAAATCTGGGTAGGGATTTCTCCTGCACCCTCAGGGTACGGCCTCCAAACCTCTGTCCTGGGCTTTCCTGGTTCCTGTACACTCCTCTTCCCCAGGTGACTGGTAGCTCATTATTTGGGGACCCTCTTGCCACCCCTACTACATCGTGAGACGCTGGAGGGCAGGGGCCAGCTCTCCTTGTTTGTTGTTGTATCTTCAGCAATGGCACATTGTGGGAACTCGAGAAAACTGCATGAATGAAATGCTCGGTCGGACTTCCCTGGTGGTGCAGTGGTTAAAAATCTGCCTGCCAATGCAGGGGACATGGGTTCGAATCCTGGTCCAAGAGGATCCCACATGCCGCTGAGCAACTAAGCCCGTGAGCCACAACTACTGAGCCCACATGCCACAACTACTGAAGCGCGCCTAGAACCTGAAGGTCCGCAACAAGAGAAGCCACTGCAATGAGAAGACTGCGCATCGCAATGAAGAGTAGCCTCCGCTTGCTGCCGCTAGAGAAAGCCTGCACACAGCAATGAAGACTCAACACAGCCAAAAATAAATAAACAAAAATTAATGAATTTATTAAAAAAAAAAAGAAATGCTTGGTCAACTGGTCACTTTGCTAATTTCAACGTTCAGTTCTCAGCCCATACGCAGCACTGGTCATGGGCGCCTCCCTCCTCCCTGGAACACTCTCTTGCCTTGGCTTCCCAGCTCCCACTTTTCCTCTAACGTCCTAGGTTGCTCCTGTCACCTCTGGTGTGTTTCCTCTTCACCCTCTTCACCTCAGGGGTTCCAGGGCTCATCCTTGGGGCTTCTCTCTCCCATGGTCACTCCCACTGTGACCCCATCCTGCTCTCACTTTAATGACCATCTAGACCAATGCTGTCCAATAGAAATAGCATGTAAGCTTCTTAGGCAGTTTAACATTTTTGGATACCTACATTTTAAAAAAATAATTAATTAATTAATTACTTTATTTATTTATTTTTGGCTGTGTTGGGTCTTCGTTGCTGTGCACGGCTTTCTCTAGTTGCGGTGAGCGGGGGCTACTCTTCGTTGCGGTGCACGGGCTTCTCATTGCGGTGGCTTCTCTTTTTGCGGAGCATGGGCTCTAGGCACGCGGGCTCAGTAGTTGTGGCTCGAGGGCTCTAGAGCACAGGCTCAGTAGTTATGGCGCACGGGCTTAGTTGCTCTGCGGCCTGTGGGATTTTCCCGGACCAGGGCTCGAACCCGTGTCCCCTGCAGTGGCAGCCGGATTCTTAACCACTGCACCACGAGGGAAGTCATCCCTACATTTTAAAAAAATGAAATAAAAAAGAGTAAGGTAAATACTGTATTTTATCTAACCGAATATACCCAAAATTATTTCATTGTCATTTCAATATAAATGATCAATATAAAAAGATCATTAATGAGCTATTGTACTTTTTTTTCATCTAAGCATGTGAAATCCGGTGTGCATTTTGTACATACAGCATGTCTCCATCGGACCAGCTGCATTTCAAGTGCTCAGTAACCACGTGTGGCTTCCGGCTACTGTGTGGGGCTGCAGAGGTTTATACGCTGACCGTTTCCAACACGTATCTCCAGCCCAGATCTCATGTCTCAGTGGTGGACACTTACTCCTACCCAGTGTCTCCATCTGGAGGTCTGAGAGGCATCGCAAACTCCAAACATCCATAGCTGAGCTTCTGTTCTTCCCCGCACCTGCTCTACCCACCGCCTTCCTGCCTCTACTAACGTTAGCTCCGGCCTTCCAAGGCTCAGATCAAGATCCTCAAAGTGACCCTTGACTCTTCTTCCCAGCCAATTCTGGTCCCCCATCTGATCCATCAGCAAATCCTGTCTGTTCTATCTTCAAAATACATCCAGAATCTGACCACTTCCCACTCCCTCCATTGCTGCCACTTGGTCCAAGCCACCAATACTTCTCACCTGGATAACTGAAATCGCCTCTTCCCTGGTCTTCTCAAGCCCACTCTTGCCCTGGACGCTACAAACAATGCTCCACCCAGATCACAGAGTGGTCCAGTAAAAGCATCAGTGAGCTTCTGTCACACCTCTGTTCATAGCCCTTCAATGCTGCCGATCTCCTTCAGGGTGAAAATTCAAGTCCATGAAGCAGAAAACACATAAAACATGTTCCTGCCTCAGGACCTTTGCCCTGTCTGTTCCCTCAGCCCAGATGGCCCTTCTTATAGATATCTACAAGGCCAATGCTCTCATCTCCTTTGAGTTTTTGCAGAAATATCACCTTTTCATTGAAGTCTTTCTTAATCTTTCTATTTTAAACTGCCATTTCTCTCCCCATCTCCTACCCCGCCTTTATTTTCTCCTTTTATTTCTAATACATATAATTTACCTATTTATTTGACTGACTGCCTCTCTCACCAGAATGTCAGCTCTACAAGGCCAGGAATTTTTGTCCTTTTGTCTATTTTATTCACTATTCCACCTCAGCAGTGTCCACATGCATGGTGCCTAGCCTGTGTTAGGCATTCATAAATATTTGATGGAGAAATGAATAAACATTCACCACTAAATGGATAGCCATTTGAACCAAGACCATTTATTTAATTCTGTTTATTTGAAATGTCATCTTTATCATAAACTACACTTTCATATAAACATGCATCTGTTTCTTTCCATTGATTGATTTATCTAATCTCATTCCAATACTACACTGTTGTAATTACTATGGCTTTATGTTTTGCCAACTGTTAAGGTTACTCACCTTCGAAATTTTTTTCAATATTATTACACATTTTCTTTCTCATACAAACTCTACAAGTGGACTATCATGTTTGATAACAATTTATGTCAGGAGCTTCACTGAGACTGCAGTAGATTTATTAATTCAAGAATTTATTATATTTCAATATTGTCATCATATCCAAAATATGTCTTTCCTTCTTTTTTTTTTTTTTGCGGTATGCGGGCCTCTCACTGCTGTGGCCTCTCCCATTGCGGAGCACAGGCTCCGGACGCGCAGGCTCAGCGGCCATGGCTCACGGGCCCAGCTGCTCCGCAGCATGTGGGATCTTCCCGGACCAGGGCACGAACCCGCGTCCCCTGCGTCGGCAGGCGGACTCTCAACCACTGCGCCACCAGGGAAGCCCTCTAACATTTTTATATTTAAAAGATGTAGAGACTCGCATACTGCAAAAAAAAAAAAATATATATATATATATATATATATTAGAGGAAAATATTTTCACAAAATTGGAGTAGGAAAAACAACACCTGAAACAAAGGAGCCATAAAGGTAGAGGGCTGCAATCAAAATTTAACATTTTTATGTCACAAAAGATCATCAGCAGGCTGGGAGAAAGATGATCCATATCCAGGATATATAAAAATATTCCATTAGAAAACTGGACAAAAGATATAAACAGACATTTCACAGTAGACGAAATTTAAATGGCCAATAATCATATTTTTTTAAAGTTCACACTCAGTAACAGGCAAATGAAAATTAAAACAACAATGGATTTTTTTGTTTTGTTTTTTGCCTGACAAATTGGCAAAAATTAAGGAGACTGATAATATCAAGAGCTGGTAAAGATGCAGTTAAAAAGCAGTCTCATACAATGTTGAAGGGTGCATGAGTCAAATTTTCAGAGAACAATTTGTTAATATCTATTGAAATAAAAAAAAAATTTCACCCAGCAATTCTACTTCTAGCACTTTCTTTACCAAAAAGACTCACTTGGGTGCACAAAGATGTGTATAAGGATGTTTATTATCTTGTTTGCAATAGAAAACATTTTTGAAAAAACGTAAATGTCCATCAATCAGAGATTGGATAAATACTTATAGCACAGCCGAACTATGAAACCTTGAATAGGTACTTAAAAATAGTGAGGTAGATCTATAAAAATCTATAAAGATCATGGAGAGATCTCCATAGCATGCTGTCAAGTACATAGAAGCAAGTGAGAACGATAAACATGGTGTGATGCCACTTAAGATATTTGAAAAACCGGCAAAGGGTTTGAACAGAAACTTCTCCAAAGAAGATACACTAATGTCCAAAAAGCATGTGAAAAAATCTTCAACGTCATTAGTCGTTAGGGAAATGCAAATCAAAATCACGATGAGATAACCACTTTACACACACCAGGAAAGCTATAATAAAAAAGACAGATGATAGCAAGTGTTGGTGAAGATGCGGAGAAACCAGAGCCTTCATAAGTTGCTGGTGGGAATGTAACCTCGCGTACCCGCTTTGGAAAACAGTCTGGCAGTTCCTCAAAAGGTTAAACATAGAGTTACCATATGACCCAGAAATTCTACTCTAGGTATATACCCAAGAGAAATGAAAACGTTATGTCCACACAAAAACTTGTACATGAATGTATGTAACAGCATTATTCATTATGGCAAAAAAGTAGAAACCCATATGCCCATCAACCGATGAATGGATAAGTAAAATGTGGTATAGCCATACAACGGAATATTACTGGGCAATATAAAGGAATGAAGTATTGATGCATGCTACAGCAAGGATGAACCTTGAAAATATTATACTTAAGTGAAAAAGCTATACACAAGAGACCACCTCTTGTATGGTTCCATTTATATCACATACACAGAATAGGCAAATCCATAGAGCTGGAAAGATTAGTGGATGCTCGCGTTGGGGAAATTGAGGGGAATGGAGAGTGGCTGCTAGTGTGTATAGGGATCCTTTTAGGGGTGATGAAAATGTTCCAAAATTGGTGTGGTGATGGTTGCACAATCGGAATATACCAAAACCCATTAAATTGGACAAATCATATGGCAGCAAATTACATCCCAATAAAGCTGTTTTTTAAAAAAAGACAATTAAGAGGTTTGCATTTGATACTTTCTAACTAGTTAACCATGATCATGGCCATAGACTCTTGCCCACAGTCCCAGTACCCCCTGTATCAGTCTCCTTTAAAATCAAGGTGAACAAACCATGATGGACAAAATATCAACATTTTAAATAAAACAGGATCATATTCCTGATTGTTCATTTGTCACAGGCTCCAACATGGCTCAGTTCAGCGGTTACTGATCTTGTCTTTAAAGTGTTGATATTTTGTTCACCACTGAATTTTTGGCATTAATATTTCTTTTTAAGACTATTGCATTAAAGTATCATTTATCTTGGTTTCTGAGAGGTTTTGGGGGCGCTCCTTAAGTTTGGCCCCCGAGTGCCTCATTCGCCCCACCCTTGTCTCTGTCCTGGGTCCCAGGACTAGTGCCCCTGGCCTTGCCCTTGTCCCCAGAGGTGCCACCTGGGACTCCCAGGCTCCCAGCGGCTAGAAAGTGGAGCCTGGGGTCGGGAGCCTGCAATGCCACTGTCCCAGGCTGTGGACAAAGGCCACAGCCTCCCGCCTGGGACGGCTGACCCGTCCTCCCCAAGACCTGTATAGGGAGAGATGGAGAGACAGAGACCAAGAGACTCAGACCTCAGAGAGATAGGAGATGTAGGGGGAAACGGACGGAACCCGAAGAGGGGGAGAGAGAGACAGAGAGAGCCTGGGGAGGCGGAGAGGAGCCGGGCGGGCGCGGGGCCGAAGGTCCCACCGCGGGGCGCCCCTCCCCGCGCCCAGCCCGCCCCCGCCCCACCCCCAGCGCGGGAGGCCCCGGAACAACCGTCAGAGGCGCCCGGGGGAAGGGGGCGCTCCCGGCCGCCCGCCGCCTGATGCGTATCGATCTGCGCCCGGGGTCGGCGCGGGGGCACCAGCTACCAGCGGGAGGGGCGACCGCACATTAGCGCGGCCGGGGACCACTCCCCGGAACGCGGGCCGGGCAGCCCATTAGACGCCCTGGCCGGTCGGCCGCGCGACCACCGTGGGCGGGGCGAGGCTGGCCGGGAGGGGATGCAGCAGCCTCCGAAGCCCCACCTCGCCCCATTGCCCGCTCCGAACAGCTGGTTTCCTCTGTTTCCTGAACTCCTCTCCAGCCTCTAGGGCTTTGCACATGCTGTGCCCTCTGCAGGGACCCGATCTCCCATCGCGCCTCACCCAGCTGAACCTCCATCGTTCTTTGGCTCTTGCTTGGAAGTAGATTCCTAGGGAAGCCTAGATTCCTTGGGAACCCCCCAGAACCAGTTGGGTGCCCACCTTTGCACCGACCTCCTGAACAGCCCCCCATGAAAGCTGGGGGCTAGTCACAGGGATCAAGGATTGCCCTCCCCAGGTGGTCTGTGAGTCTTTTGGGGGCTTCTCCCTGTGTCGCATCTTGGGAATCCTGGCACCAATAGTGGCCCCAACTGGCACACCTGTAAATGAAAGAATAAACACCAGAGCTAGTCAGGAGGCAAAACCTGCACAGCCCACGGGGACCTTTGAAAAGGACCTCTTGTCCCCCTTACTTATCCTTGGAGAACGGTGTTGGGCATAATTGGGGTCGAGATCTAGTTCTGCCACTTAACGGCTGCATGACCGCGGCAGGTTATTTAACCTCTCTGGACCCCCATTTCCCCATCTGCAGCTTTATCAAGGTCTGCTTTCTAATTGCTGCTCTTACAGGAGACCCCCAGAGATCTATACCCAAGCTGGGGAGGGGACTGGAAACCGCATAAGGGGTGACTGCAAAGGGCACGAAATGCTTCACCGGGGTGTAGAGCATGCAGGAAAAACAGGCCACCCTCACATGCTGCTGCTGGTGGGGGTCAGGGAAGGGGGACTTTCTGGCCTCACTGACTCTCCCTCTTAGGGCTCTTTCTCATCAGCCTCATTTTTCTCCCGTGCATCACTTTTCCCTTGACACCACTTCTCTGCCATCTACCACCCTGTTCTCCGCCCTTTACCCAGTAAGATTCCGTGAGAGGTGCCCCTGAGCCCACTGTTATCTGGTTCTTCCCTTTCCATCCTCTCTTGAACCCACCCCCATGCAACTGCTCTGTTCCAGAACACCAGTGACTCCACAATGTGAAGTCCAACAACGGTCAGTTCTCAGCTCTCGATTTACTGGCCCCTCAGTGCCCTGGACCCAGGTGGTCCTGCTGTCCTCCTTGGAACCCTTTCCTTACTCCGCGGGTCCTCTCCCTTCTCCCTAGCTGTTCCTTCCTGTCTCCTCTGCAATATCAGAGGCTTGGTCTTCTGAGTCTTCTCCATGTACCCCCCTCCCTCCGTGATCCCCCCCCAGTGCCATGGCTCTTTAAATGCCAATACATGCTGACAATTCCCAAATGTATGTCTCTAGCTCAGCCCTCTCCCCAGAGCTCCGCGCTTGTCTATCTACTCAACATCTTCGCTTGGGTGACAGGCAGAGCCGCCTCCAACTCACACAGCCCCACGCAAGTTAGGAGAAGGTGCTTTTCTTAAGTAATTAATAAAAACAAAAAACAACCCACTTCATACTACGTATTATTCTGTCCGACTGTGGGCAGGCCAGCCAGGAGAAGGCAGAAGTCACTGACCCGCTCCAGGCCCTGCTAGGCAACGAACGCCAGGCTTGGCTCTTGTATAAAGGAGGGGGATGGGAGGAGAGGGAAGAGAGGCAGGAGCCGGAGAGGTGGACGGGGAGAGGTAGAGGGGGTACTGGGTCCGGGGTTTAATCAGTAGCATCCAGCTTAAATTCATCTGAATGGCAGGTCCATAAATCAGACTTCTTGTTAAATCTGTGGCCAGAGCATATGCTTCCCGTTAGGAAGCAGTGAAGCTTCTGGAGCATGGCTGTGCACCCTTGCTCATCCCCCCTCAGCTTGGCCTGGATCTACCCCAGAAGACTTTACTGGGAGCGACAGCCCTGGCTGGGGCTCGCTTGTACCCAGGCGCTAAGGCAAGTCACACAGTGTACAGTCCTTCCACTGCCCCTGCTCTGTGAGGTGGCTGTTGCCTGTTTAGAGTTGGGTGGGGGTAGGGAGTGGAAATCAGGCCTCTGAGAGAGTCTGGTAAACAAGAAGAGCAGCCTCAGGGGATGCCCCGAGCATGATTGCAACAGGACATAATCCTTCACACGTGTGCAGGATCTAGAAGTTAGACAAGTCTATGATTATAATGAAACCTCCTCGGAGATGCTGCCGTTGTACAGTGTACAACCTGTGCAACCTTACATGGCAGTCCTACTGACAGGTGCCTGTATTATTCAGGATAGGATAAATTATGCTGTGTTAGCAAACAACATCTAAATCTCAGCGTCTTAGAACAACAAACATTTATTTCTTTGTGATGACACATGTCCAGGGCAGGTGGGCAGAGGGCTCTCCTCCATGAGTCACTCAGGGTCCCAGGCTGATAGAGCTTCCACCTCGGCCAAGCTCCGGAGATAGTCTCCACAGGGCACCAGCAGAGCCGGAAGGGATTAAAGCCCCAGCCCGGAAGTTACACATATCGCTCCCACCCACAACTCTCTGGCCAGAGTTCATCCCCTGGCCACATCTAACTTCAAGGGGGCAGGAAGTGCCATCCTCCTGTACACCCAATGGAGAAGAACAGGATATCAGGCTGGCAGTGATGGCTGCCTTAGCTCCCCAAACCGAATTCCTCCCAGGGTTTTCTCTGCTGTGCTAAATGCATCTCTCCCTCTCCAGGGTTCAAGCTCCAGACTTTGGAGGCATCCTTGATTCCTCTCTCTTTTTAATATCCCATAGACAAGCGATTTGCAAATCCTGTCAACTCCATTTTCAAAATATATCCACAAGGAAACCACTTCTTTCCACCCCACACCACCAGCCTGGTCTGAGCCACCATCATCTCCAGCCCAGCTGTCACAGGGACCTCCTTGCTGCCACCCTGGCCCTATACAGCGATTCTTCACCCAGTAGCCAGAGAGATCTCATTAGATGTAAGGGGAACCACATCACTGCTCTGCTCAGAACCCTCATGGCTCCCACCTCCCTCAGAGAAAAGTAAGTGTCCTCACAGTGGCCCTCAGAGCCCCGAGATCTGTACCCCCTTCATTACCTCTCTGACCTCACTGCTCCCACCCTCTACCTCTCTCCCTAGTCTAGCCTCACTGGCCTCCTTGCTACTCCCTGGACAGTCAGCTCACTGTTGCCTCAGGGCCTTTGCACTTGCAGGTCTCTATCTGGCATGCCCTCCCCTCAGATCCCAGCCTAGCTCCCTCGTCCTCCTCCTTCAAGACTTTGCTCTAATGCCCCTTCTCAGTGAGGCCTTGCCTGGCCTCCTTATTTTAAATTGCACACCCACCTCTGCGTTCCCATTCTATTGTTTTTGTTTGTTTGTTTTTGGCCAGGAAACTTACTAACTTCCAAAAACCTAAGGATTTCACTTATTGTGTTTACCATGTGTCTTCCCAGCTAGAATGTAGGGCAGAGATTTTTATCCGTCTGGTACACTACTGTGTACCTATTATCTGTAATAGTACCTGACATATATAGTAGGTGCTCAGCAAACATTGTTGAATGAATGAACAAACCAAAGCATGGCATAGTGGCTAGGAGCTCAGGCTCTAGAACCAGGCTGCTGGTGTTCAAAACCCAGCTTTGCCATTTACTATCATGTGATTTGGGGCAATTCCCCGACCCTCAGTTTGCTCATCTGTACAATGGGAATAGAATAGTACCTACCATGTGGAATTGTAAATTTGAATGAGCTAATGCATTTAAAGCTGTCCAACGCCTGGCAAAGAAATGCTTGGCATACGTTGGCTATTACTATTTTAAAGCATTGACCCTACAATTCTACTTCTATCTACTGAAACGAAGAACTAGTGAGAGGTTGTTTTGATTATGGGCAAAGATTTACATATGACTGCGTTCATCACTGTGTTCTTTTAATAGTAAAAAGTTGGAAACAATCTAAATTTCTAAGAAGATAAGATTTGTTAAATAAAATATGGTACACCCTTTGAAGGAATACCAGGCAGCCATTAAAGCTCAAGTTCTCAAAGAATATTTAATGGCATGGGAAAATGTTCAGAGCCTAATGCTAAGTGAAAAAACAGGACGTAATTCTTAAATTAAGTTGTGGCTATCTGGCTGTTTTATTTATTATTGTTCTTTAAAATGTACATATACTCTTTCATATGTATTAATTCATAAAAATGCAGGAAAAAAAGCAGGACACAAAACTACATGATCTCAATTTAGATTTACATGTTTTTATGCGCCTTCCTACACCCCTACACGTTCAGAGAAAAAATTAAAAAGACTGAAAAGAAATGGACCAAAGTGTTAACAGTTGTTCCTTCTGGGTGATCAGGTATTGAAAGAGCTAAACAATCTTTCCTATTCCTTATTTTATTTTTTAGATTTCTTTCAATGAAAGTGAAAAACTGAAATGCTTTAGTAATCAGGAAAAAGGAGGGTTTTAAAGATTCAGGTCAGAGTTTTCCAAATAGCACATTAATAGGTGATCATTGAAACATCAGTTCTGCAGGATCAGAGAAAGGAGACAACGGTAGGGTAAAGGGAGTACAAGCAGTTTCACCCCTGCAGGACGTCTCAGAGCATTTACTGTAGCACCCGTGATGGCTGTCAGTAAGAGGGGGCCCTTTGTTGCACAGTAGCTCATGGCGAATCCCTGGGTATGAACTGGCACTGGGGGGGCTTGGTGCCACGCTTACCCGCTGTGGGGCCTCTGTGCTGGTCTCTACAGGCTCCCCACACAGGATCTGGAGCCTGGGCCTGGGTCTGCCTCTTTTAGTCCCTTTGCCAAGCCTCTGTCCATCTGGAATGTCCTTCTTCTGCACTAACCCCAACCCTACCCATCCTCAGGGCCTCTCTCCCCCTGGAAGCCCAAGGCTGCCCAGCACCCTTGAGTGCCAGTGACAAGGACTGAGTTACCAGACTGGGTTTGGGGGGTTATCAATGCCTCCACAATGGTTTCATGATTGTATTTAAAAGGGGGAAGTGATTGGTCCTCCCAGATGACCTGCAAGAACCCCAGAGGCCAGGCTGCCTCTGGGGGCTTCCCCAGGTCTTACAGGGCACCCAGCACAGCCTGGACAGGTGCAGATGCCCCATAAGGAAGCCCACTGCATCCCTGCTGCCCACCGCTCCCAGAGGGTGCCTCCATTTGCTCAAGCCAAGACACTCAGCTGACACCAACTCTCGTAGGATCCCATCCCCCAGTTCCTGCTCTCCTCCTTTCTGAAGGCCCACTGCCCACCCCCTCCTCAAAAAGTCCCTCATGATCCTCGGGCAGGCGGAAGTCATCCCCTTCTCAGTCATTGCTAGAAAGAGCTGCTTCTCTGAACGCACACCTGTGCCAGGTCCAGGGGCACCGAGACAAATGTGACACATGGAGGGGCACTGGCCTGTTTTTCTGGAGGTGACTCACCTGGAGTCTGAATCACTTTCCTTTCCTAGGTTTCGGTTTGCCTATCTCTCCAATAGCAACAGGGAGGAAAAATCCCCTTTCTAGTCATTGAAGACTCTGTTGTCTGTGTGCACATACCCAGACTGGTCTGGAGGGGGCCAGTTATTCCCGTCACGTGTCTTCTTGGGGTACACGGATCCGTCTGAGTGCAATCCTGCAACAGAGCACATCTGTGTAAAGTGTTCATTTTTGTGGCTGTGATGCCTCGAGGACCTGACTCTGTCCCTGTGAATCCTGCTGTGCTCTGTGTGTGTGTGTGTGTGTGTGTGTGTGTGTGTGTGTCTTGGGTCCCTACTGAGCTCTGCAGTTCTCTGGGCCTGGATCACAAGGCCAGAGTCCCAGCCAGCCTGGGGTCTACAGGGGGTCATGAGGCAGAACATCATCCCCCTATTCCTCCACTCCCTGCCCAGAGAGACACTACAAAATTCCCACCAAGCAAGGGAGGGCTGAGGGGACCACCCCTCCCAATGCACATGTGTCCTGGCATAACCTGGTCCCTGAACCCAGCCAGCCACGTCCTCTAAGGGGCTGACCAGGAGCCCAAGGTGTCAGAGGCTGGGCAATACTACTGGGTCCCCCCCACGGTCCAGGACTCACTGTGGTGGGTCCCATAGGGCCCTCCCTGTCCCCCGCAGTTGGGCTGAGCTGCTGGGGAACACCTTCCACCCTGCCTACAGGGACCTAGCTTTGACTCGCAGCCACAAGCAAATGCAGTGAGGACCCCTGGCGCCCCGGCTCCCCGCCTCGTGGCCGCTCTTCCCGCAGAATCAATCATCCTGCCACTGTGTTTGCGGGAAGTGGGGGGTGGGGCTGGGCAGGAGGCTTGCAGGGTACCTGCTCCCCAGTGGGGTGGTAGCCCAGTTGGGGCAGTGAATGGGGCTCGCGGGCACCAGCACTCCCAGCAGCCCCGCAGCCCCGGCTCTGGGGCCCTTCCCTGCTGGCGGAACCAGACCCCGAGCAAAAGGAGAGGAGTGGGTGGGAGTTACCTCAGGGGTGTGGCCAAGGGTGGGGCAGACGAGGCTGCACCCAGAACAGGCCCCCCAGGAGGTGGGGGTGGAGGGAGGTGAGGGAAAGGGTGAGAGTAACTGCTTAAGCCGTGTTAGGTGTCCCCCGAGTGGGAAGTTAGATCAGATTCTTTCATTCATGGGTTCAGGAGTCTTCCCCACGCCCCCGCAGACCGAGGAGCCCTCTCCACCCTCCCAGAGCTGGCAGGTCATGACCCAGGAGTCTCGACTGTGGGTGTGGGCTGGGCCGCGATAAGGAGGAAGAGCCCCAGGCACCTCCTCCATGGTTGGTGGTTGGCCTCTGCTGCCTGGATTTTACCATTAGAGAGCCATCTCCCCACCCCAGGGAGGGTGACCACCCCTGCCCCTCTTTGGTTACAGGGAACGCCCCACAGTTGGGGAACAGATGAGAAGCTTTCAGCTCGACTACACCCTCCACTCCCACCATCAATATTAATAAAGACCACAATTAACGCCTAACATTTACACTGGGCTTTAGCAGGTGAAAAGTGCCCTGTGAGGATGGGCAGGGGAGCAGGCACTATTATTTTCACACCCATTTTACAGATGAGGAAACTGAGGCTCAGGGAAGTCCACCTGTTTGCACAAATGAGCAAATGGCAATGGGCTAGAACAGCTAGAGGTGCAGGGAGGAGGCCTGAGTGCGCGGGGCGTGTGGTGGGAGGTGGGGTGCTGAAGGGGGGGGGAGGACCAGCTCCCAGGAGACGTGTTCTCCTGGGAAGAGCAGCAGACTAGGAGTCCTGCAGCCTGGGTCGCGCCCTGGCTCCTGCACTGGCTCGCTGAGCAAGTCTCATCTCCTCCCTGGGCCTCTACTTCCCTCTCTGTAAAATGGAGTTAATAATCCCTGCCCGGCCCTGCCCTGTGGGATGTTGCAGGGACCAAACCAGTGTTACTGGCTGGGAACTGGCTTTAGAAACTGCAGGGAGCTGCCAGCCTGTAGGAGTAATCAGCCCACGTCTGCCTTCCAGCAGCTCTGGGCCCAGAGGAAGGCAACCCAGCTGGACCCTGGTCGTAGAACCTGGAACTTTTCCCAGCTTGGAGTCTCAGAGCCACACATCTCTGAGCCCCATCTGGCTCGCCCATCGCTGTCTTCTCCAGGCTTCAAGGGCTGAGGTGGCGACAGAGAGCGGCAGCCCGAGATCCACGGGGAGCTCCCTCCACCCTCCTCAGATCCTGGGTTGAGGAGGGGGCGTGGGGAGTCCAGGCTGCCTGTGTGAATATTAGCTGGTGTGAACTAATTTGATGGTGCTGATAAAGACTGGGCTGCCTGGAGCCCCTGAGTCCCACCCAGCCCCCCACTCCACCCCCGCTGAGAACATCGAGGCTGAGCTGTCCCGGCTCCGTTCGGTGATGAAATCCCAGCTCAGTCGGGCTGGCTAGCGCTGCAGTTACCAAATCACTGTAATTGAGATTAATTTGGGTGCCAGGTTGGGTCGGTCCTCACCGGCATCCATTAATTAGTGGGGGAGGCTCAGAACCCCAACAGCTGGGCCCTGCCCCCAGCAGGAGCTGGGGCCTGGGATGAGGGTGCTGAAAGATGCCCAGGTGGGTATGTGGGGTGGAGCGGCCAGCTGGACAGAGCCTCCCCCACCCCATCCAGAGCTCTTCCTCCCCTGCCCAGGAGGGGAGGGTGCAGCGGATCTTTGACTCAGGCCCAAAGGCAGCTCTGGGTCTCCAAGGGTTAAAGGGCTCATTACAGGGGTGGGGAGGACGGGTGGGGGGCTCAGAGGCTTCTTGGACATCAAACAGCTCTTGCAAAACTTCTAGATGAGTTAAGTGCAAATGAATTTGAAACAGACAATGACTGTCCCTTTATTGACACCTGGGCAGAAAATAGCAGGGAAAAGCGCCCCAGGGGGGAGCTCAATTAGGGATTTTTTTTTTTTTCCCTGAACCCAAAACACACAGGGAAAAACAATCCCACCCATCTACACAGGCTACACCGGGTGCCAGAGGCAGGCTGGCACGCCCTGACTCAGGGCTGGGCTGGCAGTGAGCTGGGGACACACGTGAGGCCCCAGGCACACGCAAGTGAATGGAGAGCAGCAGTACAGACCTGTGCAGAGCTGGGAGCACCAGGCACACACGTGTGTAGGTGGCACAGCCCTGGGAACGGAGCGCAGCCCGGGCTCGCTGGTGGAGGATGCGGGCATGCGTGTGTGGGCAGCTAGAAGGAGGCCAGATGGGGGTGGGGGCTCAGGGTCTTCTGGGGTGAGGCGCAGAGCCCCAGGGCCCCCCAGGGTGACAGTGAGCAGGGCTCCCCCAGTCATGTGAGTGCTCCTGGCCTGGACAGGGCCCTTTGGATTGCCAGGCAGGTCCCCACCCGCCCTGCCCCACTCACCTGACTAGCTCGAGTTAATTGCCTGGGTGTTTTATTTTTTCCCTGTGAATCTCACAGAGGGACAAAAGCAGGTTCTGAGTCACCAGGAACCAGCCCCCGCTTCCACCCACTCTGGAGCCTTACCCTTGCCCCTACCCCAAGGACCTGAGGACCCTGAGGCAGCTGGGGCCTGGCCCAGGGTGACTGCGGGACCGCTGCCCTGTGAGGTGTTCCCGCTGCTGACCAGGAGCCAACCCCCCCCGCCCCCCCACCCCGGGGGCCCAGGGCGTGTGACCTCCCTGGGGGCCTAATGGAGCAGCCTCCCCACTGCAGCATATTTACAATTCATGGCTCCAGCTGAGATTGCATTAGGGCCTGGCTGTCACTCTTGATGAATGTCGCTTGTTTTCCAGAAAAAAACGGGCTCTGGATGCAGAGTGACAGGGCGGAGGGAGGCGCCCGGCCCTTCCCCTGGCTGAGGACCAGGGCAGGGCCTGCCTCCTCGGCGGCCTGTCAGTGGCCTCGAAACTTGACCCGTCCACGGGGCTCTCAGGGGTCCCGCACGGCCTCTCCGGTGCGCCAGGCCCTTCGTGTTGCCTGCCGTGTGGGGTTCTCCCAGCAGCCCTACAGAGGGACTCTGAGCAGCTCCACTTGACAGATATGCAAACTGAGGTTTGCAGGAAGAGGGAAGCTGATGAAAGTGTGTTGGCTGGAAGTGAGTTGGAGAGTGGTGAGGAACCTGAGGCAGAGTGCTCATGGCAAAAGGCAGGGACTCTGTCTTGGGCTGTGAGCGCTGCTTTGCTCGCTGTATATCCCTGTCCCTAGAGCAGCGTCTGGATTACAGTAGGTATTTGCTGAAAGATTGAGTGAATGAATGAATGAATGAATGAGCTAATGGCCTCAGCAGCTGTGGGATGCTGGAGAGGCTGAGCCATGGGTCCAGGCACTCAGGCCCTTGATGCCCCCTCTCCTGACCTCCCTGCTTCCCTCTGCCCTCGGCTTGGGAGCAGGCAAGCTGCTGACACAGCCTTACGGGTCCCCTCCCCCCCACCCCGTGGCAAAGGCCTCTGACAGGGGTGGGAACCCGGCTGTCACCCAATCGGAGGCCAGGTTTCTTGGCATTCAGCCCCACAGCCCCAAACCCACACAAAGGGACTGGGGCAATGCAAACCAGCAGAAAAAAACCCCTATTCTTTGGGGGTCTGGAGCCCAAGTCGGATCCCAGATGTGACATCGTAATAGCGGCTACTGTGGCCACGCACCATGCTTGTGTCATTTGCTCTCCGGGACAGTATACCACTGGGAAGTGCTGTCTTTCTCCGCATTTCACAGTTGTAGAATAAGACTCAGAGACTGAGAGGCAGGTTGGGACCGCAGCCCATGTACGTGAAAACATCCCTCGTGATGACTTGGATCCTCCTGCCAGTCCTTTCCGGGCTCATGAAGCAGCAGGGTGCTACTCCTCTTGTGGTCCTCCCCTCCCCAGTTCAAGCTGCTGTCCTGGCATTTTTGTCCAGTGCGGAAAGCCTCACCTAGAATACCAGGCGTCCACTCCCATTAGCTCCCTGTCCATCGGTTCCAGAGTGGTCCCAGGGTCATCACTGTCATGGGGCATCCCTCACTGTCCAACATGTGGGTTTCCTTAGCAACAAGGCCAGAAGTCCAGCTCCGGAATCCCTTGAATGACCCTCCCTGGCTCCCCAGGGACCAGACAGTTTTCCAGAATCAAGATGGGCCAAGTCCCTGCCCCTTCGCCATGTGGGCAGATGTTGGTCTTGTCTCCCTGGGCGGTAAACAGCTGCATAGCAACTCTGGAGAGTGTCAGAGGCCATGGCTCAGGGCCAACACTGTACGCACCCTCCGACTGTATCTTCCAAGCGAACATGGAGCCAGGCAAAAAGGGCATTGGCTCTGGAGTGAGCTGGCTCTGCGTTCAAATCCTCCTGTCGTCCCGGCTGTGTGACCTTGGACCAATTCCTTCACCACTCTGAACTCCAGCTTTCTCATCTATAAAATGGGCATGACCGCGCCTCATATCGCATGGTGGATGTGGGACTCACATGGGCTATATGTAAAGCACCAGGCACCCAGTAGGCGCTGGCTAAGTGGGGTGGAGGATGACCGCTTCTATGGACTGGGGGTGCAGTTCAACGCTCTGAGCCAGCGGACACCACCCCCAGGTCCCTGGGTCCCGTCCACTCCTGTCATCAATCAACGCTGCTGGGCCGCTTCTACAGCCATCTGTCAGCACCAGCTGCTGCCTACCGCCACCAGGGCACCTTGCGGGCCCCAGATGCCCCAGGGACCCCGCCACACCCTGTCCTCCCCCGCTGACTGCCCCAGCCCACCTTCAGGCTTTCAGATGCAGGGACCCCAGCAGCTTCCCCCCATCCCAAGGGCACCCTGTTTATCCTCACCCCAGGGCCTTCTGCATCCCCAGGGGCTCCTCATGAAGGCCTGGGGCCCAGGGACCAGGCTGGAAGGCCCTCTGCTCCCACAGCCTGGCCCCCGCCCGTCCTGCCCGTCCAGCCCGTCTGCTGGCTCTTACCACATCCTGCCTCAGCCCTGCCTCTATTTCATCAGGCCAAGGATTGCTTTTTAAGTAAATCTAAAAAACTCCACTTCCTCCTTGGCAAGTTCATTTTAAGTCATTTTATCTCTTTCCCCCCTATATTTTTCCCAAATAATGTGATTAAGTGACTCAGCGCCGGCTGCCTCTGGCAGGCCTGGCCTCTAATTCAGTTTGAGGACGGCCACCTCTGACCCCACTCCACTCTGGCTAAGAGAACACTTAAGCGATATCCTACCGCTTCCTACAGAGAGAGGCTGGCGGGGTGGGCGGGGGCGCACGGCGGGGGGGGGAAGCGAAACAAACTTTCACATAAAATTATGGTATATGGATAATTGAGAAGTTTAAAAACATGAATCTAATTGTACAGTCCCCGGAGAAACCCATATCGAGCCACCCTATAAGAGGCCTGGAATCTCCCGATGATGATTTATTGCTAAATCCTAGTATTTTTCAATACATTATAGTTTTTAAATTGTGTTTAAATTGAGTGTAGAGGAGCAGAGGCCATTAGGAGATGCAGAAATGATGATTATATTTAAATATTCATGCACGCAGTACCTTATTATTGAATCTGAACACTAACAAAATCAATATTAAGTGCGGTTTGACATGAATTTATTTATGAATTTCGACTTTCTAAGTACTGTATTTTTTCACTCAAAAATTGTGAGTATAATGTAGTAATGATATCAGAACACAGTGTCGGGGAGCGTTGGCTGGGGAAGTTATAAAGCTCTGGATTAGGGGCCCCGATTGCCCTCACAAAACCCAATGCCTTTTTTTTTTTTTTTTACCTTCCCTGTTTCTGAATTGTGCAAATCCACATACACTCAGAGAGGGCGGTGGGGCAGGGTTGGGGAGGGAGGGCAGCTCAGCTGGAGTGGCAGGCGGGGCTGCGGGCACTCAGCTCATCCAGCCTGGGGTGCCGGGGATCCAGGCTTCTCTGTGGGCTCCTCACCTGAGCTCCATGCCCGGGGAAGCAGCCCTCTGGCCAGGGGGGCTCCTAAGGGTCTCAAGGAACCTGCTGCCGCGACTCCCTAAAGGGAGATGCCATGGGGGTTGGGGAGGGGGGTGTATGAAGGTCTCTTTATTTCCCAGACTTTTGATTCTGGGGGCAGGGTGAAAGCTGGTGGGGTCTGGCCCCAGGAAACCAAGACATACGGAGCTAGGAGAGCCTTTGCCCCTGCCCCCAGATTCTGGGTCGGGCCCCCAGGTGCATATCCAGGGCAGGTTTAGGGCCCCTCCTGCTGCTCGGGCCACCAGGACCCAGGCTTGCGTGCTGATGTTGGCCAAGGTGATGAGTGTGCCGGCCCCCACCCTCCCCGGCCCCCTTTCCTTCTGTTCATCCACAGCTTCTCTTTCGCGTGGCCTGGGACCCTTCCCCTGGCTGCTGCCCCGATGCCACCCCTGCCAGGAGGCCACCTGCAGCTGTAGGGTTGCCCCTCCCTGTCCTTCCAGAGATTTGATGTCTGCCTGTTGGCTTAGGCAGCATCCCAGCCCGGCACAGCCACAGCTGGCAGTGGTCCCCATACATGTGGAACCCCCTTGGCACGCTCCATTCATATACGCCGAGGCCTTACAGAGCCCTGTGTAGACACACACACACGCACATATACACACCACTAGAGTGAAAAGGGACCAGTGGCCAGCTGGGGTGACAGCCCATTTTTCAGATGGAAAGTGACTCCTGGATTTGTAGTCTTTTGGAAAACATGCAACGTGCATTTGAGAAGAACCAAGTACAGAAATACAGCTAACGATCCCTGACTTAAGTTGATACATCTCAGCCCACCCCGCACTGTCACGCAATCCTGACTCTAATGATCAGTGGCCACAGTATCTTCCAAAGAGACTCATGACCCCCCCATCCATAAACCCACAAACACCCCACGGCCCGGCACTCACCACATCCCCCCCCAATAATGTAACACACAAACACACACACCTCGACACCCACAACTCCCCAGCTCTCCTACACAGAAACGATCACACAGGCACACACGCTAGCACACACCCTCAAACATAGTCAGACCGCAATCATCTTTAAACATAGCCCCACACACCTCAACACATGGATGCCCCCGCACAGATACACCCCCCCACTTCCCGACACCCCAAGTCCTCAGCACACGCACAGCCCTGTCCTGAAGCTGGCTGGGGGCCAGGTGATCAGTGCTGTCTGTCCAGCTGTGTGCGGGTGGATGCAACCTGGGGTCAAGGGTCAAAAAGCACTTAGAAGCTTTGCTTCAGAACATTCATCAGCCTTTGGGGAGGGGGAAGAAGCCCACACAGGGGGAGGGGGAGAAAAAACTCAACCTCGACCCTAAACTCTTTTCCAGTAAATCGATGTATTTTGCTATAATTTTATTAGGAATATAAAAGGAGCCTTTTCAAAAGTGCTTAGGACGCAAAAAAAAGAGGCGGGCGATGGAAACATTAGTCTGTCTGTATTAGCAATCCCATAGTCACATTTTATTGTTACTGTCAGGATGCAAAAGCTGTGCTTAAAACAAAATAATACATAATGTATTACTGAGGCATAAACATCAGCGAGCCGCGAGCGGTCGGCGTTTTTATTTTAAAAAGAAGATGCAAGAAAAAAATATATCGAGGGACAGAGGGTGGGGGTGGGGTGCGGGCAACCTCTGGGAATCAGAGTTGAGCTGGGATCCCAGACCCGGAAGACTAGGGAGCCCAGAGCAGGGGTGGGGGCTGACCCCCAGTGATGATTTCAATCACAATGTCGCCCCTTTTTCTGCTCCCCCCCAGGAAAAATCTGTCCCCCAAAGTAACCCCAGGCTCAGGGAACTCCTACCTTCTAGATGCACCTTAGCACCTTACGGTTTATAAAGCTCTGGCTCTTTCTCCTTCCCCAACCCTGACCCTCACTGCATCCCGGGGAAGGAGCCCAGGAAGCTATTCCTGTCCCTATTTTGCAGATAAAGACATTGGGGCTCAGAGAGGGACAGTTATCTCTAAGTCACATAGCCAGTGAGTGATGTGCTCAGGACTAGAATCCAGGGCAGAGCACCAGAGTCCCAGTTCAGTGCCCCTTCCACTGATACCAGCTACTGAGGTGCCTGACAGTCACCAGCGTGGGCCCCTAGCTCCCTGGGGGTGATCTCTCTGCCCCACCCTTGCCCCCTGTAATCCATTCTCCAATATCAACAAGTATAATCTTCCAAAATGCAAACCAAATCTTGCCTCTCCTAGCACCCTCCAAGCATATTCCATCCTGCTTAGGAGACAATCTGGCCCTGGCAGGGTCCTCCTCCATCTGGCCCTGCCCTCCCCTGGCACCTCCTCTCCCGCCCCCTGCCCAGTGCTCACTCTGCATCAGATCTACTGACCTTCCCTCTGTGTCTTCAGGCCACTAAGCTCACTCCTGCCTTAGGGCCTGGGCGCCTGCTGTTTCCTCTGCCTGGGAAGTCTTTTCTGGCCCTTTACATCAAATACCACCTCCTCTGAGAAGTCCTCCTGGATTACCTGATCTAAACTTGACCCTGCATCACTTTTTGTCTTATCTCTCTGTGTTTTATTTACTTGTTTATTGCCTATTTCCCCCAAACTAGAGCATAAGTCCCAGGAAGGCAGGGACCTTATTGGTCTTGTTCATTGCAGTGTCCCTAGCTCCTGGCACATGTACAGTCCACATGTGCAGATGGAAGGATGGATGGATGGATGGACAGCACTGCCGCTTGGCTGTCATAGTGGGCTGAGACTGGAGCACATCTGAGCCTGTGGCTTATCCTGCTCCAATCCCCAGAGTTCCCAGGGCAGGCCCAGTTTCCTGTGTTTGGGGGCTCCACCACCCCACCAGATCCAGGGGCCCCAACCTGGGCTGGGCCCACTGCAGCCTGCACAGTTGAAAACAGGGCCTCCGGATTTCAGCACCATCTGGACCCAGCACTGCCTCTAACACCTGGGACGGCTTCTCCCCCATCCTGTTCCTGCCCCCCAAGTTTCTCCCACCTGTTCTTGGCCCTCTGGGGAAGCTGGCTCTGTTTCCCCACCCTGGGTTTCCCCTCCAGGCCTTTCCTGTTATCTCTCCTCCATTTCCTGGACCCCTGGTCAGGCAGCTGCTCGGGGAGCACGACTCTTCCATCAACCTCCCCTCCATCCTGCTCTCAGACCCTAGCTTCTCCCCTTCCAAACCCACCCCAATCCTCCAAGTTAGCCTCCCTACTCTGAAGGCTTCCTCAGAACATCTGCTCAGCTAGCTCTGGGGCCCCATGGTTCGCTCTGGGGGCCACTGACCCTTGTGAGAGAGCTTTAGGGAAGCAGTAGCTAAGAAGAACCAGGAAGACAGGGTTAGAGTCCTGGCCATCCTTATTATTATCTATGTGACTTGGATACATTGCTTTAACCTCTCTATGCCTCAGTTTCTTCATCTGTAAAATGGGGACAGAAATGGTGTCTACCTCATTGGGCCTTTGTGAGGCTTGTGGGGGAATGCAAGGTAATGAATGAAAATCCTTTAGCACAGGGCTTAGAGGCCACCATGCCATTCAAGGGAAGGACCATGGGGGCAGGAGGTCCAGCCAGTGCCAAAATGGAAGCCCCTCCACCCACCCCTGCCCCTGAGCCCTTCTGGGAGAGTTCCCCACTGTCTCAGGGCTCTTGGTGCCACCTAGTGGTGGGTGGGGGCACCAGGGCACCTAGTAGGGGCAGGGTGGGGCTATGGGGTGTGATGGATACCAGAGAGGGGAGAAGTGGCCAGGCACAGGTATCCACCTCTCTGGGCCAGCATACACCCAAGAGGCCACCCTGCCTTAGGCATGGCAGCCTTCCTGGGAGAACAGAACCGGGAGGAGCCACCTCCAGGGCCCCCTGTGCCAGCTCAGGAGTCCCCAGCCAGGCCCACTAGCCACACTTCAGATGCCTTCACTTTCACTGAGGGAGAACAAGAACGATGGAGAGGGGAGCTAGGAATGTCATCTGCAGCCCTCAAGTGGCCCCAGCCTCCTGCCCATCACACCCTGTCCCTTCTCAGGACCCGGGGCAGCAAGAGGTCCTGTATGTCAAGGCTAGATGACCCTGTCCATTCAGGCATCAAGTCCTTCCACGCAACACATATCTGTTGAGTCCCTTCCAGGCAGCAGGACGCTGGGGATACAGAGGGAACAAGATAAATGCCTGTTTGAAAGTCAGTGGGCTTGTACTGGGGTAGTGACAGGTGGGGAGAGAGAGGGGAAGGGGCAGAAAAGCAAATAGCAAAAATTCACGGTGTGTTTAACCAGCACAGAATGTTAAAGTACTGAGGGCTACAAAGCAGAGGGGAGGGCAGGCAGGGGAGGCTGTGATGGAACAGGGTTCGAGGGCCTACCCACGGCCGCAGCATCACCTGGTGGTTAGGGCCTGGGGCTCTGAGCTGCCAAGATGCCTGACTCTAATCTAGCTGTGTGGCTTTGGGTGAGTTATTTAACCACTCTGGGCCTCTTGTTTCATCGTCGCTGAAATGAGGAATAATAAGAGCTACTATCTTAATACCTGATGGGTGGGTTTGTCCCCAGGACTGAATGAGGCTCAGAGCACAGGGAGGATCTGTGGCTTTGGTAGTAGCGTCAGCTCCAGGACCACCTGCTTCTCAAGACCCCACACCAGCTTCTTCACCACACATACACACACACACACACACACACACACACACACACAGACCCCAGGAACACCGGGGGCCATATCCATGTAGACATGCCCAGGTGGTCTCAGGAATCAGGGCTGAGCCTGGACAGGTGTGCAAGGCCCTGGATGTGCAAGGCCACGCGTGCCTGTGGATACCCAGCCCAGGGAGTCACCTGTGCATCCTCACACGTGGTGGGCATGCACACATGAGCCTGTGAACACAGCTATGCATGTACCGATGTGTCTACACGGTTGGGGGTCCGCCCATGTGTATACCTGGCGTGGGGGTCAAGGCTGCCAGGAGCAGAGCTGTGCTCGTGGGTGGGGAGGGCCCTGACGAGGGCTGTAATTACCACCAATTGCCTGGGGAAGTTACTTGGGGGAAAACCTGCTCCTCTTAGCCTGTCTCCAGCCTGGCGGGGTTACCCCTGTCACAGCCGCTGCCTGTCAAGTGCCTTCCTGGTGCTCACTCGGAGATCCCCCTGGAGAGTTGAGCAGGGGCTCAGCCCTGGGGCTGGAGAGTCTGCCCAGGGAGGCCGCACTCCTCTCTTCCATCGACAAAATCATGGGCGGTGCTGAGGTTGGCTCTTTGTGCAGCGGTGTCAGCTGTTGCAGTTCTTGGCCCTGCCCTGCCTGGAGGTACCCAAGGACAGGAGGCCACAGGATCTCTGGGGTCAGACAGAACTGGGTTCTAATTTCCAGCCCCACTTCTTCATGGCTGTGTGGCCTTGGACAAGTCATGCCACCTCTCTGCGCCTTATTCCGTCCCCTATAAAACAGCAGGATTTCTGGCGGGAACTGACATCATGGGAATGTGTGACGCTTGGCCCATGGCACTTGGTAGGTTCTCATTAATGGGCCTTCCATTATGTTACTGGCCATGGAGCACGTGGACACCATGCAGAGCCCTTTGCCTGTCCCATCTCAGTCTTCAAATCCTCCCAGGAGTTCTCCACGGTGGCTGCTTTATTGCTACCCCCATTCTTCAGATGAGGAAACTGAGGCTTGCCGAAGTGGAGTGATTTGCCTGAGTCATACAACGAGTGAGGGGGAGAGTCAGGACCTGCATGCGTGCAGGCAGACTCCAAACCCGCATTCTTGCCCGGCTGCAGCCCTGGCCCTGCCCTTGGCCTGCTCCTGATCCCAAGGGACCCTCCATCAGGCCCCAGTTCGGCACTCCAGGGCTGGATTTTGCTGAGGGTCACCAGGCTTCAAACAAAGGCTGTGAAAAGGAACCAAGACGGCCAGGCAGAACTTCCTCGCTACACCCCATTTCTCCTCCCATCCCCCCTCCTTCCCTGTTATTAGGTCAGTGGTGGAGAAGCTGCCTCACCCCTCTCCAAGGATCCCAGAGCCAATGAGCTGGAGGACCCTCCAGTTCCAACGTTCTCATTTCACAGATCGGGAAACTGGGACCCGGAGACGGAAAAGCCCAACCCCAGGTCACTCAGCGTCCAAATCAGGCCCACTTGTCCAACGGTGATCTGTACAATGAGAGCTCAGTGGATGCAGGCAGGGGGCGGAACCCAAACTTGAGGGAGGGCTCCCCAGGCTCCTGGGAAGAGCGTGCATTCTCTGTGCCTTCCAATCAGTCAAACAAGCTTTTCCTGGGCCCTTCCTCTTTGCCAGACACAGCTGGTGATGGTCTGGGCAGGAGGCAAGCGTACCCGGGAAGAACAGGACCTGCGGCCTGCACACCAGGAGCTTGCGGCGTGGTGGGGAAAACTGACCACTAAAGCTGGGACCTCCACTGGGCTCTTGGCCGGAACCCCACATTTGACCTCTCTATGTGGTCTCTCCACGTGGGTTAGCTTGGGTTTCCTCACAGCATGGTGGGGCTAGGTTCCAAAGGCTAGTGTCCCAAGAGAACAAGTCAGAAGTGCGTGGAGTTTTAATGATCTGGCCTCGGAAGTCACACACTGTCACTGCCGTCGCGCTCCATTGGTTGAGGCAATCACAGAGGTCTGCGCAGATTCAAGGGGAGGGACACAGACCCCGCCACTGGGAGGACTGTCAATATCACACTTAAGTAAGAACTTGTGGGATGAGAGACATTGTGGCAGTGCATTTGGAAAACACAGCTGGCTACAGAGATCATGCACATCTTGAATACTGGGCTAATGGGGCTGACTTACCCTGGTACAGGAGGGAAGGAAAGGATAGCAGGGAATAGAGAGAAAAGAAGACAGAAAACCTTGGGGGTCCAGTCGCCAGGCAGGGGCAGAAGCTGATACCCTGGATTAGGACTTCCCGGATGGTCCACCAAGGATGCTGCCCAGACCCAGCCCTCCTTGCACCCACCCAAGGCTGGGGTTCCAGGGCCCCTCCATAACTTTGGAAGGCTCTGAGGCACAGGTGGGCTATCCCCATGGAGCCCCTTTATTCCGGGCTGAGGGTCCCTGCCTCTGGCTGCCTTCTCTCAGGGGCTGCCCTGCCTAGGCGCTGGTGAAAGAGAGCAGCAGCAAGCCTGCTTCTCCCCCATCCTTGCTCTCACACCCCTGCCTCTGAAGGAGCCCAGGATGCCTCCCAGCAGGTGGTAAACCTCACAAAAGGGCCAGCTGTCCTCTTGCAGTCTAAGACAGGGATCAGTGTGCAGGAAGGGGAGAAAAAGGAGGCTTTCCTCCCAGACGCTGCCAGGCTGGGCCCTGCATCTCCCCACCCTCATGGGCCGGGACAGGGGTGGCCTGTCAGCTGCAGAGCCCCTGCCTTGTCGTCAGACTCACAGGTCCAGGTGGCAGTGTCAGCAGCCGGCAGGGTCTCCCTCCCTCCACCGGGCCGCCTCCATCAGCAAGGAAAGATCTGGGGCAGGGTCTCCCTCCCTCCACCGGGCAGCCTCCATCAGCAAGGAAAGATCCGGGGCAGGGTCTGGCCTTCCAGGCTGATAAACACAGCGAGTCTGGGTTTACCTGCCTGGAAGTCTGTCTTCCCAAGTTCACGGTGAGCAGTTAAGGGTTGGCAGAGCCTGCTTCGTCTCTGTGACCCGGCGCAGCACCTGGCACGTTGTAGGTTCTTAGTTAGCATACGCTAAATGGACAAACGAATGAATGAATCTTTTCAATGTCTATATTCCCAGTGCATAGCACTGTGCTTGGCACATAGACACCCAGTAGGTACCCAATAATCATTTGTTGAATTAATGAGTTTCGCTCTTCTCTGGATCCCTAATGCCCAGCACATAGTAGGCATTTAGGATCTATTGAACTGAAATGACAAAGCAAAACTCCTGAGGGCCCATCTGGTCCAAAGGGGACTTCAGGAACTTCCCTGGTGGTCCAGTGGTTAAGACTCTGCGTTTCCACTGCAGGGAGCGCAGGTTCCATCCCTGGTCAGGGAACTAAGATCCCGCATGCCACGCAGCATGGCCAAAACAAAACAAAACACACACAAAAAAACCCAAAGGCGACTTTAGAGATGGGCTACTGTTTATACTGGCCCATGGGGCCCCCGCCTTAGCATCCTGGGAGGGCCTGGGCTCTGGGCATGCCCCATGAGTTCCCACACCCCACCATCTCCCCACCCCTACCCTCCTCCACGTCCAGGGCAGGGGTGAGGCGGGGGGAGCTTTGGCCCCCTTGGCACAGGAACAGATGGATCAGAGGCAGGAGGGAGAGAGGAGAAAGGCAGACAGTCAGACAGACAGCACCGCAATGGGCCCTCCCCACGTAGGTGACACCAGGGCCGTCATAGGCACCCCTGGAGGCCCCTCCCCTGACAAACCAGGTCATCCTTATGAGCCCCCTCAGTGGAAAGTCTCCTCCCCCTGCAGCCCCTTACCCCCAGGGCCCTGCTTCCGGACCCTCTGCACACTCAGTAAGTCGGGGTTGGGTGGGTCGGTGGGGAAGGGAGGGGGAGATAAAATTCTTCCTGGCAGTTTCAAGAGTTTTGGCATTTTCACAAGGGTGCATGTAATATTTAAATGACTTCCCCTCAGCACGCCCTCATGCCTGCCTTGGCTTCCCCAGGTGAATTTGTAGGCGCTGAAATGGTCTAATTTCCCACACAAGCCATGTCAAATATAATTTGGGTGCGAAGTCGGTAATTATACGTAACATCAGTCTGATGTTAAAAACACTGAAAAATTTAGCAAGAAGAGAGTACTGGAGAGACATGAGTCTGAGGCCCAGCCAGAAACAGGCAGGCCCGGGCTCCGCAGAAGCCAAAGTCTTTAATTAATGATAGCATGTTTTCAGGGACTCATAGGACGCAGGTCCCCAACTGTCTGAAACTCCTTTGTCTACCAATTACCAGCATCTGGGGAGGGGGAGGCAGGGAGGAAGTCGAAGGGGGGCACCCAGATCCTGGTGGAGAGTTGCCGAGGTTTGGGCTGGGGCTGCGGCTCACCTGAGGAGAAAGATCCTGCTGTCAGGTGACCCCACTCTGCTCTTCCCTCACCAGAGGCCAATCCCGGCATCCAGGGTCGGCGGGAGGAGGGGGCTCGTCTCCCCTTGACTCTATGGGTGAACTGTGGGGAGGGGGCGAGGTTTGGCTACTAGCCAAGCAGCCCCACAAGGCTTAGAGGGTCCGCAAACAATACCTGTCCCCCTCCTGATTTAGGTGGGGCTTTTTCTTTTCTTTTCAGTTTAACGGACTGTTTCTATGAGGACAGGGACCACATCTTGTTTGCTCAGCTCTGTGTCCCTGGATCTGGCACATAGTACGTGCTCAATAAATATTTGTTACCCGAATATACTGTATGAAACAAGCTCAAATTACTCCTCACTCTAATCCTGTGTGGACCGAAAGGGACCCCAGCACAGGAGACATTCGAGGGACTAAGGGGACAGGCACCAAGCTTGGATTAGGGTGGTGATTCTACACTTACAAGTGCTGTGACCTTGAGACAGTTTCCAAAACTCTGCCTCAGTTTCCTCATCTGCAAAATGGGCATATTAATAGATCTACCTCCTAGGATGACTGTGAATTCTGGATGAGATTCTCAGCGTAAAGCGCTCTGAACAGTGCCTGGCAGGTAACTCTTGTTTTGCTGAGGGAGATGGGTGAGGTGTGGCTTTGTAGAACAGCTCTTCAGAAGGGTTTCCAGAGGCTGTATGAGGACCAGGAGAGAAGGGGCGGCCAGCAGGGCACAGGAACCTGGAGCAACAAAACAGAGATTTCCAGTGGACAGCTTGGAAAAGTTTCTGCCACTGGGGGCATGACAAGAAGACCTTCTCCCTTGACTCCCTAAGAAATCTTTAATAAAATATTCTCTGTCTCTTGGTACATGAAAGGGAGTTGTTTCTGTTTGGGATGTATAGCCTCCAGGTGGGCAAGGATGTAAGCGGACACCTGTGAGAGGTGACCATATCCAGAGGTGGGTACTATTATTGTTATTGAGGTTTTAAAAAAAATTTTATTGGAGTATAGTTGATTTACGATGTTGTTTTAGTTCAGGTGTACAGCAAAGTGAGTCAGTTATACATATACATATATCCACTCTTTTTTAGATTCTTTTCCCATATAGGTCATTACAGAGTATTGAGTAGAGTTCCCAGTGCTGATGTGAAAGCAAGGCTCAGAGAGGTTAAGTGATGGGCCCGAACTTCACACTTTGGCGTGGTGGGTTTGCCTTCCCACTCTCTGCTCTTAACCCTCTGTGCTCCACTGAACATACCAGAAATTCTGCCAAATAATAACAAAAGCCGTAGCTGACATGAAGAACTTTACTAAGAGTCAGACGTCCTGGTTTACCCCCACTTCATCCTAACCGCCCTTGGAGGCAGGAACTGTCGGCATCCCCATCTTACAGATGAGGAGGTTGTGGCTCTGAGGAGTTAACTTGCCCCAGGTCACAGGATGTGGGACATGGAATGAAATCCAGGCCGACCCCACAGGAGCCCTTAACTGGGAAGGGACCACCTCCTCAAACGCTGCCCTTATCCTGCACCCCTGCCACAGCTACACCTTCTGCAAAGTGGTCCTCAGCTCTGAACATTGGAATCATCTGGGGACATTAAAACCACAGATGCCCAGGGCTTCCCTGGTGGCGCAGTGGTTGACAGTCTGCCTGCCGATGCAGGGGACACGGGTTCGTGCGCCGGTCCGGGAAGATCCCACATTCCGCGGAGCGGCTGGGCCCGTGAGCCATGGTCGCTAAGCCTGCGCGTCCGGAGCCTGTGCTCCGCAACGAGAGAGGCCACAACAGTGAGACGTCCACGTACCACAAAAAAAAAAAAAAAAAAAAAACCCACTGATGCCCAGGTTTGAAGTGGCCTGGGTCCTGCGTGGGCAACAGGATTTTTTTAAAGCTCCCAAGTTGTCCTCATGTTGAGAACCCCTGCCTTTGTCCTGCTTCAGCTAAATCCTCTTAAGCTTTTCTATAACTATAATTCTGTGCAACTATAACGTGCACACAGATCACCCGGAGATCCTGATAAAATGCAGGCTCTGATGCAGGGGATCTCTCTGGGTTGGAGCCTGGGATTCTGCATTTCTAGCAAGTTCCCAGGTGATGCTGAGGCTGCTCCTACAAGGACCACGCTTTGAGTACTGAGGCTCCACACCAACGGCTCTTGAGCGTGTCTGCACATCCAACTCATCTGCGGAGTTTGAAAAAATTTGGATGCCTGGGTCCCAGCCCAGAGATTCTGGTGTCACTAGAAAGGAAGGCTGGCAATTTTGGGGGCAGGGGCACTTTGAAAAAAATACCAAAGCCCAGGCCACATCCCCGGCCAATTAAATCAGAGTCTCTGGGGCGGCACCCGGGCACCTGCATTTTTTAAAGCGCTCAGGTGATTCTGACCAACAGCCAGGCTTGAGAGCTAGAGCTTTGAGCTGCGTCTCACATAGTGTTTGCTGTCACCAAATCCCATCAAACCCAAGATTTTATTTCCTTCTTCAGGGCTTCACATTCATCGGGTCTGGGGTGGAACCCAGGAGTCAACATTCTTAACACACTTCCCAGGGGCTCCTGATGCAGGCAGACCCCAGGCCACGGGTCAAGAAACGCTCCTCCGCCGTCCTCATCGTCAGCCGCCGCTCAGCTGACCCCTCTACACAGCATTCCACCTCAGCCAGCAAGAAGTATCCACCGGGCCTGTGGGGCCACATTCCTCAGGACTCCGGGAACCTCCACCTGGGGAGATGAGAAAGGCCACAGAGGGAGACCGGAGGCGAAAGCTGAAGAGTGGCTGGCCGTGGCTGTAACCTGTCACACCTCTGTGGTTGACCAGTGCTCAGAGGTCAGCTCCGCCCTGGGACAGGCAAGGATTCAGGACTGCTGGCTTCTGAGGAAGGCAGGGGTCGGGCAGAGACTGGAAAACCAGACAGGAGGACTCCTGTCTAGCCAGGTCCTCTCCGCCCTGCACTCCCCCCCCCCCCCCCGCCCCGCTCCCTGTACCACCCACCTGGGCAAGTCAGAACAACAACCCCACCCCATGCCTCTATTCCCACATTTCTCAAATAAAAAGAATAAACTCTCCCCACCCCACCGTGTATGTGTGATTGTGTGTGTTTTCTTTTTAGATTAAAGTAGTAATTGCTCAAGGCAATGAATTAAAACAGATCAGAAGCATATGAGGTGAGGAGTCTCTTTTGGAGGAACCACTGTTAATAGTTTCTTGTGTGTTTCCAGACATTTTCTTTGCAGGTACAAACACACCAACATCTGTATACACTTTTTTAAAAAATGAGATGGTATATGTTGTTACAATTTTTATTTTGCACTTAGCAATATATCATGGGTACCTTTCCATGGAATTCCATAGGATCTCTCTCATTCTATTTGGAGGCTGCATAATATTCCACAATATTGATGTACCATTTTTTTATTTAGCTATTCTTCTGCTGGTGGGCATTTAGGCTGTTTTCTTTTTTTTTTTTTTTTTCCTACAATAGGCAATGATGCAACAGACACCATTATATGGCCACCTCTGAATACTTCTACAAGCATGTCTCTAGTACATTCCTGGGAATAACATTAAGGTTCACCCAAATTTCCATCTCTCTCATTTCATAAGAGGTTGACAAACTGGAGTTTGCAATTTGCATGGATCTTTAATGAGAAGGGACAAGCTGGTGTAACTCTGTCTAGAGTGGACAGGGCTGCCATGGATTTTGCACCACAGTAGGATTTCACTTAGAAACTGATCAGCAACACCTCCCTTATTTCCATCCTAAACAGCAGCACCAACGCTATCGTCAAATCATGACTGCCAGTACCACTGTCCCCACCAGCCAGACCATCAACACCAATGCCATCACCGTAACCACCCACACCGTCATTTCCATACCAGCCTGTGTTCCCAGTTGCAGACAACAGAACCCACTCCGATTTAAGTGGAAAGGTATTGTAAAAAGGTATTAGGAAAATATCTAAATGTAAAACCTAGAATTAGAAAACTCCAAGAAAAAAGAAACATAAGAGAAATTCTTTAAGACCTTGGATTAGGCAAAGATTTCTTGAGACAAAGGCACAGATCATAAAAGATAAAAATCGATGAATTTAACTTCATCAAAATTTTAAATGTCTGCTTTTGAAGACGTTGTTATGAAGATGAAAAAAGAAGCCACAGACTGGGAGAAAATATTTGCAAAATGCACAACTCATGAAAGACTGGTAACCACATATACAAAGAACACTCAAAACTCAAAAATAAGAAAAGAGACAATCCAATAAAAATATGGGCTAAAGATTTGCATAGACACTTTCCCAAAGAAGGTATATGGGTGGAAAATAAGCACTTGAAAACATGCTCAACATCAGTAGTCACTAGGAAAATGAAAATTTAAACCATAATGTGATACCACTACCCACCTATTTGAATGGTTCAAATTTTAAAAAACTGACAATACAAAATGCTCGCAAGGATGCAGAGTAGCTGGAACTCTCATACACTGCTGGTGGGAATGCAAAATGATGCATCCACTTTGAAAACTTGTTAGGCTGTTTTTTGTAAGGTTAAACATATACTTAACACATGACCCACCAATCCCACTCCTAGGTATTTACCAAAGAGAAATTGAGGTATATGTCCTTGCCAAAAACAAACAAACAAAACTATATGTGTAGGTTTATAGAAGCTTTATTCATTACCAAAAATTGGAAACAACCTAAATGTCCATCAGCAGGTGGATGGATAAACAGATTATGGTATATCCATTCAATGGAATACTATTCAATAATAAAAAGGAACAAATTACTGGTATATGCAATGACATGGGTGACTCTCAAAAGGATTATGTTAACTTAAAGAAGCCAGACTCAAAAGGCTACATACTGTATAATTCAATTTATATGACATTCCAGAAAAGGCAAATCTATAGCGAAAGAGATCAGATGAGTGGTTGTAGGAGGCTGGGGATAGAGGAGGGGATTCAACAGCATCAGTGATGTTCTGTTAATGTTTAACAACCAGCTCAGGACAAGTGAGAGATTTTCTATATATATATATATATATATATATATGTAAATGTATGTATGTGTATATAGGTATACATGTGTATACCCATGTATATGCTTATCATAAATCTTACTGATATAAAAGATGTGTAGCACATATAGTTTTTTATTTGAGCAAAATTCACCTAACATACAATTGTACCCTTTTAAAGTGTACAATTCAATGGCGTTTGGTGCATTGACGGTGTTGTGCCACCACCACCTCTCTCTAGTTTCACAACATTTTCATCGTCCCTGAAAAAAACCCCATACTCATCAAATTCTCCCCATCCTCCCCTCCCCCATCCCCTGGCAACCACTGCTTTGCCTTCTGTCTCTATGGATTTGCCTGTTCTGGATATTTCACATAAATGGAACCATACAATATGTGACCTTTTGTGTCTGGCTTCTTATATTTAGCATAACGTTTTCAATGTCCACCCAAGTTGTAGCATGTATCAGTACTTCATTCCTTTTCATTGCTGAATAATATTCCATTGTACAGATCCCCAGAAATTTGTTTATCAGTTTATCCATAGATAGATATTTGGGTTGTTTCCACCCTTTGACTATGTGAATAATGTTGCTATAATCATGTACATACAAGTTTCTATGTAGATATATATTTTCATTTTTCTTGGGTGTAATACATAGGTAAGGAATTGTTGGGTCATACGGTAATTCTACGTTTAACTTTTTGAGGGACCACCAAACCGTCTTCCACAGTGGTTGCACCATTTTATATTCCCTCCAGCAATGTACAAGGATTCCTATTTCTCCATATCCTCGTCAACATGTGTTATTTTCCCTTTTTTTTTTTTACTATAGCCATTTTAGTGAGTATGAACTGGTATCTCACTGGGTTTTGGGGGGGTTTTTTAAAGATTTTAATTTTCTTTTTTTTTTGGCTGCATTGGGTCTTTGTTGCTACGCACGGGCCTTCTCTAGTTGAGGTGAGTGGGGGCTACACTTTGTTGCGGTGAGCGGGCTTCTCGTTGTGGTGACTTCTCTTGTTGCGGAGCACGGGCTCTAGGCGCGCAGGCTTCAGTAGGTGTGGAATACAGGCTCAGTAGTTGTGGCGCACGGGCTTAGTTGCTCTGCGACATGTGGGATCTTCCCGGACCAGGGCTTGAACCTGTGTCCCCTGCATTGGCAGGCAGATTCTTAACCACTGTGCCACCAGGGAGACCCATCTCACTGGGTTTTAATTTGCATTTTCTTAATGATAAATAGTATTGAATATTTTTTCATATGTTTGTTGGCCATTTGTATATCTTCTTTGGGGAAATGTCTACTCAATCCTTTTGCCCACTTAAAATTGGATTTTGTGTCTTTCTGTTATTGAGTTGGAAGAGTTCTTTAGATATGCTGGATATTACACCCTTATCATATACATGCTTTGCAAATATTTTCTCCCGTTCCATAGGCTGTCTTTTCACATTCTTGATAATGCCCTTTAATGCACAAAAGTTTTTAATTTGGTGAAGTCCAATTTATCTAATTTTTTCATTTATGCTTGCGCTTGTGGTGTCAAATCTAAGAATTCCATTGCCAAATCTGAAATCATGAAGATGTACTCTCATGTTTCTTATAATAGCTTTATAGTTTTGGCTCTTATGTTTAGGTCACTGATCCATTTGGAGTTAATTTTTGTACAAGGAGTACAATTTCTCTGGTGCAAATACCCCCACCCACATGAGGTCACTGAATTCAGAGTTGAGAAGAGCTATCACTACATCGTATTTCTACCAAACTGATGTAATAAACATGATCTCGCAAGCATAAATAGTAAAATGTAGTGAAATCTTTAGAAAGTAATGAGTTTATTACGGCTGCTTTTAATATAAGTTATTTGTAGGTTTATATAATTTAACATTCAATGAGGGCTGTGTTTAACAATCAGCTTGTGAAATTTCTGAAAATTCAACAATTGACTCCCACAAGGTAGCCAGCTCTAGCACACCACCAGGGTCGACTACCAAGTGGCACTTGGGAACTTCCGAGGGTGACAAAAATGTTCTACATCTTGACTGTGGCAGCAGCTATAAGACTGTATAAGTTTGTCAAGATATATAGAACTGTGCATATAAACAGGCTAATTTTACTGGATGTCAGTTATACTTCAATAAACCTGAAATAAGGGGCATATGGTAACTCACAACCTTCCCAGAGGCACCACAGAATCAGACTTGGAGGCTGGAATAGCACCCAGGGCTAGTGGCGAAGCTTCTGCTACTGTCACTAACACAGGTGTGGAGGCTCCCACCACCAAGGAGGGCAGGGAAGCCCCTGCCAGAACCCCACCCCTGCTGCCACTGGACTCTGGCTGTCTCTCCATCCTACGCTGACAAACTCATCTGCACTGAGCCTGCCAGTGCCTCTTCCCTGTCAGAACCCTGTGTCTGCCTCTGACTGATGGAGGTGAGATCACACAGCTACACTAGCTGCAAGGGAGGCTGGAAAGTGAATTTCTTTCTTTCTTTTTTTTTTTTTCCCATGCCATGTGGCACGTGGGATCTCAGTTCCCCGACCAGGAATCGAACCTGTGCCCCCTGCAGTGGAAGCGCAGAATCTTAACCACTGGACTGCCAGGGAAGCCCCTGGAAAGTGAATTTCTGATTTCTACCTTGGTGGAGTAGGACTCGTAGAGTGGGAGACACCTCGAATCTAGGAAGAGAGTTTACAGGATGCAAAGTGGCCACATGAGCATGAAAACGGTCCCCTACAATGACCACCAGTTACTGTCACCAGCACATGACCACGGATACCAGCAACGGTGTCATCCTAGTTATTGTTATAAGCCTGGTTCCAGCCCTTCTGTGTGAAGGCCACACAGGCTGTTAGAACCCACGTGGAGACAGGTGTCAGCCAGGCCTCTTCGTAGAGAAGCTTACCATCTGGTCGGAAGGCCTGGTCACCCATCCTACGGGGCAGTGTGTGCTCAGCTGCCACAGGAGGACTTGAGACAGACAGCTACAGGAGCCAGAGGGAGAGGTCCCCCGGGAATGGGGAGGAAAGGGAAGGCTTCCTGGAGAAGGGGGCATTTGAACTGAGCTTTGAAGGGTGGGAAAGACTTAGACAAGGGGAGCGAGGAGGAGGGCACCTCATAGGAGGACCCATGTGGGCAAAGGCATGCTAGGGTGTCTGGCTGGTGAAGAAATGTAGGCAGTGCTTGGCAAAATTCTTGACCACAGCTTCAGAGTGAGAAACACATTTTACCTGTAACACACACATATACCTAAATGGATAAAAATTTCACACAGCAGTACCTATCCCACCACATGCTGTGCACTTTGATGTTTTCTATTCTAGCTGATCCTGTTTTACTATTTTTTTCAAGTGCTAGTCATCACTCATTAAATTGACGTCATGACCCATCAGTGGGTCACGACCTGCAGTTTGAAAATCACAGATGCATGCAGGGGCCATAGATCTGGGGGAAGAAGCAAGCGTGGGGCTATAAAGGGCCTTGAACACCAAACGACAGCATTTTTGTTTGTCTGGTTTTTGTTTTTGTTTTGTTTTGGCCACACCGTGCAGCTTGTGGGATCTTAGTTCCCCGACCAGGGATTGAACCCAGGCCCGAAAATGCCGAGTCCTAACCACTGTACCGCCAGGGAATTCCCAAATTCACTGCATTTGGACTCCGCCCTATAGATTCTTGATCCCGGAGGTCAGGTGTGGAGTTGCGATTTGAAATGATTACTATACACCATCTATCAGTCTTTAAAATGCACATAATATTTGACCCAGCAATTCCACTTCTAAGAATGCAGCCTGGAAAGACACCCATCAAGGAGCTCAAAAGAGGGTGTTTGCTGCCACACTGCTTCTCACTGGAAGAATTGGAAGCAACTAAATGTGGAATATTATGCAGCCCTTCAAAAGAATGAGGTCAGTCTTGATTGTGAAGAGATCTCTGGGACATTTTGGGGGTTGGGGGGAGAAACAAGATCAAGTCACAGAGCCAGAAGTGTTGTTTGCTTTCAGTTTTGGATAAAACACACTTGTACGTGTGTACGCACATTTACACGTGTGGATGACTTTTTAAAAGATCTAGAAGGAAATTCGGACACATGCTACAACACAGGTGAAGCCTGAGGACATTATGCTAGTGACATAAGCGAGTCACAAAAGGACAAGTACTGTGTGATTCTACTTTTATGAGGGACCAAGAGTAGTCGGATTCATAGAGACAGAAAGTAGAAGGGTGGTTGCCAGTGGCTGGCTGGAGGGAGGATGGGAGTCAGTGTTTTATGGGGACAGAGTTTCCGTTTGGGAAGATGAAGAAGTTCTGGAGATGCATGGTGGTGATGGCTGCACAACGCTGAATACCACTGAACTGCACTCTTAAAAATGGTTAAAATGGTGAATTTTATGTTATGTATATTTTACCACATACACAAAAAAAGATTTAGAAGGCCCTACACCAGATCTAACAGTGGTTGCCATGGGAAGGGGAGCAAACTGGGGTTAGTGCAGGTAAAGGGGGTCTTTCACATTTTACTCTCTATGCTTCTGTATGGTTTGTAATCTTTGCAATGAGCGCTTGTTCTTGGATAACTCACATGATTTTTTTAAATCCAGTTTTTAAAAATATATACATATGTAAAGTTCAGGTGACCCTAGGAGGGTCAAAGGGTGGACATGAGGGAGGGGTTAGGGTCCAGAGAGGCCTGGAGGTGCTGGAGGGTATGGCCAATGAGGGGTTACCTTATTAAGACCAATACTGAGCACGGTGCGTGGGATGTCTAAATAGCTCCCTGGAAGACGTGGTTATAATCCACTGCAGGAAACATTAGGAGCTCTGGGACCGCAGAGGAGGTGCTTAACCCAACCAGAGAATCAGGGAGGGCTTCCTGCAGGAAGTGGCCGGAGCAGGAGTGTGGACTACGAGAAGGCTGAGCAGCAGCAGCAGGAGACTCGGAAGCAGCACCTTCTGCAGTCCAGAGCCCGGAGCCCCAAGCATCCCCTGGGCTGGAGGCTGTTGGTCCCACCCCCCCCCCCCCCCACACGGTTCCTGCCCAGCCCCCCGCCCCCCCAGAGAATGGCTGCAGGGCAGTATGGGGGCAGTAACGCAAATCACCTCCTGGGTATAGCTCTCATTACTTCTCAGTGACTGGCGCTGCAGAACCACTTTGGCCTGGTGGAGGTGGGAACAGATGCTTTGCTCCCTGCTCTTCCCCCAGCCCTCCTGCAAGAGCCCCCAACCCTAATCACATCTGGTTCACATTGGTCCTGTTTGGTTCCAATTGTCTCACTTCCTGCTACCGTCTCTGGGCACCCCGCCCCCCCCATCTGTGGGAACAGACCCCTCTCCCTGCCCTCCTCTCAGCCTGGAGCAAGTCCCGCACAGAGGAGTCCCCCAGCAGCCCTGTGGATCCCCCCTTGACCGCTCTCATGAACGTGATGGGTCATCTCACTGCCCCCTAGATGTGCCTCCTGGACATTATTCTGGGGTGCCCTGGCTCTGGTGATGCCCACCTGCATCCTACCGGGTCTGACCCAGACATCTACTAGGAACCCCGCTATCCCCGTGCCTTGCCCCCTTCACCTCCTGGGGAGGGGCCTCCTGTGTCAAGCAATGTGTCGGGCTCCTCCATCCCCACACCCAGCCCTCTCTGGGAGGTCCTTGGTGAGAGTGAGCCAGAGAAGGCATGTTTCCCTGGAGGGCATTTCTCTCCCAAGGAAATAGTCCTAAAGCCATTTCCAGGGGTTGCCGGACCTCAGGGACAGAGCTGTACAGGGTGAGGATGGGGGGGGCGGGGTCAGGGCGCAAAGAGCTGATGGGACAGGAGGAGATGGGGGATGACTGACCCCAGAGAGCAGGCACTCCAGGCACCCACCCATGTGGAGCCAGAGGAGTGATGTGGAGGGAAAGTCAGAGAGTTCCCTCTACTCCCACCTCTGGGATCAGCTGGGAGTGTGGCTCTCTCTCCAGTGCAGGACGGTACCCAGGTGATACATGCTCTGTAGCATTTGTCCCGAATTATCACTAATCAGTGACACGCTGCTCTTACCATAAGCCAAGCCTTGAAAGTGTGTTAACTCCTTTTATCCTCTCAGCAACCCCATGAAGGCACTATGGTCACCATCATCATCACCATCCCCATTTTACAGATGAGAAAGCTGAGGCAGGAAGAGGTTAAGTAGCTGGCCCAAGGCCGCACAACTTGTAAGTAATGAGGCCAGCATCTGGGCCCAGGAGCCTCTTAATCTCAAAGGCCAGGAGTACCCAGTGAGCTGGGGTCTCTGAACCCACCACTACCCCTCCCCCCGACTGGACCAGACCCTGCACTGGGAACTCCTTGAGGGCAGGAACAGGGGACAGGGTTCCTCTCTGCCTCCCTCGAAGCCAGCAGTAGACATTCACTCATTCATTCATTCATTCCATAGGATTTTTGCTGAGTACCTCCAGGCAGTCATGTGCCAAAACCCCCTCCTGAGCCTCCGGCCCCCCATCTGCAAAATGCGAATGTTGTCTGAACAGAGGGGTCCAAATATATTACAGCGGCCCATGTATGTAATATCTCCTAGTAGCCACGTTTAAAGGAGTAAAAGGTAACAGGTGAAATTAATTTTAATAACATACTTTTTGAACCCAGTATCTTCAAAATACTAGCATTTCAGCATGCAATCGATGTAAAAATAATGAATGAGATATTTGACACGCTTTTGTTTGTACTGGCCCCGAGAAATCCTGTGCACATCCCCCTTCCGGCACATCTTCCTTTGGACTAGCCACACATCCATTGCTCAGTAGCCACGTGTGGCCATCGTACTGGACAGCACGGCCCCAGACTGGAGGGTTCAATAGAGATCAGAGGGCATGGGTGTATAAGCCTCCAGCTCCCAGCCTGGCCCACAGTAGGAACATGTACAGGTGCGAGGGTCCCAGCGCCTTCCTGCCCTCAGCCTGGCAAAGCCTCCCCTTTCCTCCTGCACAGCCAGGAGTCAAGGCCCCTCTGGGGTGCCCCTGGGACTGAGGCGCTGCTGGCTTTCCAGGAAGAAGCAGGAGGAGGAGGGGGAGAGCAGTCTGGGGCCTCGAGGAGGGAGCTGCTGCTGCCGCCTGGCACCGGGACAGAGTTTGTTTGCACCTCTTTGAAGCCGGGAGATGAAAGCGGGGCCCACACGGCTGCCTTTGATTCCCTCCTCCCTGGGCCCTCGCAGCTGCAGCCAGGCCAGGCCCAGCCCTTCGCTACCCGGGTGGGAGCAGAAGAGGCCCCAGGCCAAGGGCGTTTCTCCCCTGGGTGGCTTGGAACGTAAGCAGAGGAAGCACCCTCCGTGCTGGGGGATCTGCCCTCCCATAGATGGACCCACCCAAAAGGCAGAGTGACAGCTTCCCTGGAGAGGAAGGAGCAGGCGTGATGTGTAGGATGCGGGGGAGCCTGCAGCCTCGACTCTCTCTTCTGCTGACGCCTGAGTGTCCACCATCAGTGGTCAGACCTTACGAACTAACGCAACAAGAGCATGGCGGCGGTTGAGAGCTGGGTGGATCCCTGCACCTCTCTAAGCCTCTTTAATTCAACCAGTATTTATCGAGGGCCTACTGTGTGCCTGCCAGCTGCTGTTCTAGGTGCCCTCCTAGTATGTTTCACAGAGCAGATGGAATGAAATGATGTATGCAAAGCGCTTAGCATGGCGACTGGCATGTGGAAATAGCTCAGTACACGTCAACCGGCATCATCATTACTGCTAAGTACTGCAGGGCCTCTTAACCACTCCCAGGCAATGAGGGAAGAGAACCAGCTGCTGAAGAGCGCCCACCCCCAGGGCTAATCCTTCATCCTTTGGCCTGAGCTCCTACCTCCTCTCTCCTAGGTCCCTTGGGGGCAGACCATGGCCTGTGGGGGAAGCAGGACCACTGACCTTGACCACTGATGTCTCTGGACCAAGAGTGGCAGCTCAGACCACAGGTATCATGCTCTGGGACCTCCCGCCGTAATGGACGCAAAGTCACATCTGGGATCCTAGTGGGCCCCTCCCCTGACCCAGGCCTGCCGACCCCTCCGCGTGCAACTGGAGGCCACGGGGCAGCGGCACTTTAGAGCAGCAGGCGGTAGGACATCTGCTGTACCAGGCACGTGGCTTCTGCAACTCCAGACCCCATATGGCCCTGGCAGCATGGACTGGGTGTCCTCTGCCCTGATCCCCGTCCAGACAGTGTCTGGATTCTCCCAGCCACGCCACCTTGGAGGAAGACCCACCTCTGTCCTCCTCTGGTACAGGGCGCTGGCTGCACCGTCCTGGTCACCTCGTCCTTGCACACACATTGCTTGTTCACAGTGCTCAGTACATGGCGGGGGAGGGAGGGGGTCTGTGAGCCCCACACAGGCCTGCCCCTCACTCCTGGTCCTCTCCTGCTTGACGGCTTGCTGCCTCTCACGGGTCAGGGAGGAGACGTGGTGCCGCCAGGGCTGCAGAGGAGAGCAAAGTGGGTAAGACCCAGGTCCCGAGCGCTCCTGGGCAACCACTGGGTTTGTGGGTGTGCGTGTGCAGGCCCTTCCAAGATACACGTCTGACCCTCACCGATGGTCGTCCCCATTTCACAGATGGGGAGGTCCAGGCTCTTCCACAGTCACACACTTAGGAAGGAGGGCAGCCCGGATTTGGAGCCAGGTCTGATTGATTCCAAAGTTTGTGTTCTTTTCACTCAAGCACAGTGCCAGGCCCTCTCCTCAGCTCAGAGCAGCCCCAGGTGGCTTCTCCAAAGCCTGAAACTCCAGGGCCAAGAAGCCTGCCCTATAGACAGATGTGCTGGAGCAGAGGAATACCGGCCTTGGAGACAGACCGGCTGGCTGGAAATCCCACCAGTCCTGGGGCCCCGGGCAGGTCATCTCACCTCAAGACCTTCATCTTCTCTTTCAGGGATTTCCCAAATCATGCATGGCTGGCAGAATGATTTTAGGTGGTACTCAGCCTTTTCTTTCTATTTTAGTTGTTAGAGATTTGTTCTATTGTGTATTAAACCAGAGAGATGTGACTAGCGCGTCCAACCCACAGTTTCACGGATATATTTGCTTAGGTGGTGTCTACATAAGTGAGAAAAGTGCGTTGACTGGAGGGATGATACTAAGTAAGCAAAAAGACAGGTGGTAGGAGGATGTGGCATATCAGCTGCCCATGTCTGGGGAACAGGAGCTGGTACAATGACCCCATCAGCGAGAGGAGGATACCAGGTGGCTAGGGGGGCTAGAAGCAGGGTGCCCTGGCCCCATTGGCTGGGGCGAACCCCATGGAGGCCTGGACAGGAGAGAAGGAAGCAGGCAGGGAGGTGGGAAGAGGGAGAGAGGCCAGCGGGGCTCCAGGGCTTACCCCAGCCGGCTGGCCGGCTGCATCCACCCGGGCCTCCGAGCCTGGAGGCCACATTGCCGCCTCCCCTCCCCAAGCCATGCAGTCCACAGCTGGCTGATGTAAAACACACATGTTTTGACTGAAGCCGCTCTCCCCGCCCCCCCAAAAAACGCCAACATTAAAGGGAGCGTAGCTTTGTAAAACTGAAACTGTAAAACGCTTCTGAAACCCAGCCCGGGGGATTAAAGAAACCACATGAAAAGGGATTTGGGACGACCTGGACCCTGACTTCCTGTTCAGAAGTTCACTCACCATGTGCCTCCCACCCGGCCGGTGGCATGTAGCCAGGAGGAGGAGGGGGAGGGGGGAGGGGGAGGGGATGGGGAGGGGGGAAGAGGAAGGCCAGGCCAGTGGGGGACTCAGGGGGCCTCCAGAAGTCCAGGGCTCTCTAAGGTCCAAGGCCTCACAACCTCAGCCGTGGCCTTCCCTGGCCTCTGACCTCTGGAGGCTCTGAGGAGAAGATACCATGTTGCCCTCGGCCTTGGGACACCCTCCCTTGTAGTAACAGAGGGGTGGGGTGAGCAAATGAGACCACAGCCAGCCACCATCGACCTCCCTCCCGGCCTCTGCCAGTTGCCTCTGCTGCTCCCAACTTGGTCCTCACTGGTCCTGGATCCTTGGAGATGCAGGAAGTGTTTGGACCTCAGCTCAGCCTCCCATCCAATCATAGTTAAGAGCTTCCCCCAGGCCCATGAGCCGACTGTGAGTTCAAATCCCAGCTCTGCACTTATTCACTGTGGGATGCCCACAACCTCCCATTGGAAGCTCCCCCCCTTTTCCCTCTGCACGTGTTAGTGAGCAGCGTGGGGAAGGCTGTGTGCAAAGGTGCCGTGACTGGGATGGTGCAAAGGTGGCCCTGCCCCCGCTCTCACAAGACTGGGGTTGGAACTCCCCCATGGGTGTCTCTCTTGCTACATGGCCCTGGGCCCATCACATTCCCTCTCTGAGCTCAGGACCCTCATCCTCGGAAAAAAGAGGATAGGATGGACTGGGTCAGAGGGGAAGCCTGGTCTATGGACACCCGCACACGCACACATCATATCCACTCTCAGATGGACACACACTCACCGCCCCCCATCACACACGTCGTAACACACACAGACACACATCACAGGCCACCTGGCCCCCGCCACCCCCAGCTTCATTACAGCCCTCCTTCCCTTACATAAACTCCCCGTGCCCTCCAGTGTCCCCCGCAATCACTTACCTACTATTAGGATATTAAAAAATATGGCAAGATCTTAAGAGACTTATTAAAATGCAATTAGCAGCGTGTACGACTTAAGCAGGGAGATTATTTTTAAAAATGACTTGATTGTGCGGAATACCACGCACCTTCCCGAGGCCGTAAACCTGCCAATCACACACATTCTCAAATGAGGAGGTCTCCTCGCTTTCTCTTTGTCCTTCAGGGTTTTCTCCTGCCCCCAGGGACCATGAAGGCTGTGGTCCCCCCCCCATAAAAGCCACCTGCCCACACACAGACACTCTGAACTCCTCAAGAGGTCCCTCAGAAGGAAGACAAGGGGTTAATCAGGTCCAAAGCCAAGCCTGGAGAAGTTTCTAGAAACCGGCCGGAGGGTAGGCATGGGGATGGAGACCCTCCCACCCCCCACTCACGCCCACCCCAGTTAAGATTTGGGTCCGGCAGGGGCTGCAGGCAGGGTACGGGTGACAAACTGTCCTTCGAAGGGGCTGAGGATGGGAAGGGCCCAGGGAGGAGGAAGAGGACCAGGGTAAGGGGGGGTGGGCTGCTGATGACCCGCTCTGAGGGCTAAGCCTCTGAGACCCCCCCTGCTATTGCCCCCCACCCAGCGGCCACTCTCCCGGCTGGAACGGTGGGTTATGCTGCCCCCTGCTGCCTGCTCTCCACACTGCAGCCCCGCTCAGGACCCAGCGGCTGAGCAAAAGAGCTGGCCCGGTCCAGGGTCAGCCCGTCTCCAGCTGCAGGGTTCGCGAGAGGGACCCCAGGAAGCCTCCAGGCTCTAACCTAAATAGAAACTCGCATCTGGAAACATGGGGCCCGCTCTCCGGCACCCCCTCCTGGGCTGCCCCACCCCTGGCTGAAGGAGTTTATCAAATGTGCTCGCTACTTCCTGGCATTAGGCTCCCACTGGCACTTTTATTCCAACCATAAAAAGGCTATTTCATTGAGAAATAAAGTCCCATCTCCCTGACGTGTAACTCCTTTCAGAGCTCTTATTCAGCCGTCAGGCAAAATTTATGCTTCCTGGATGCCTTCTCTTGGGATAGCAGCTGGAAATTGGGGAGAGGGGGCTGTAGGGAGGAATTTCCTTTCTCGCCAAAGGACATGTGTTTATTCCTTCGGTCTAAGGAGCCGCAGAAACCCAAGGTGTGCAGGAGGGAGCCCTGGCCTTGGAATGAGGAGGCCAGGGTTTGAGCCCTGGTTCTCTCTCCTATTAGCTGTGTGACCTTGGGTAAGGCCAAGTTTCCTGGTCTGTAAAATGGGAAGAACAATCCTTCTCTTCCCCAGAGCGATGGTGCTAGATGCCATGAGCAGAGAGAGGTGGAAAGTACCTGGACGTTGTAGAAGTGCAAGTACCGCTTTTGTATGAAGGCAGAGGAATTCTCTGACTCTGGGAGGTGTCCCTGGCACAGATTCTCCCAGGCAGTGGTCCTCAACTGCCATGTGCATCAGAATCACCTGGAGGACTTGTTCACACACAGATTGCTGGGTCCCACCCCGTGAGTCCCTGGAACTGTAGGTCCAAGAGTTTGCGTTTTTCACGAGTTCTCAGGCGAAGCTGATGCTGCTTGTCCGGGGACCCCACTTTGAGAGCCACCATTCCAAGGCTTCTGAGATCTGGGATGTGAGGTAGCACAGCCTGGGCCTCAGGAGAGGAATGAGGAGGAGGGGGAAGGTCACCTGTGGTGCCAGGTGGGGCTGGGCTGTAGCCAGCTCCGTGGGAATGAGCATCGGTCCACATCACCCCATCTTGTCCCCCCACTGGCTTGGCCTGAGGTCTCCGGCAGCCCCACCCCCAGAGACCAGACCAGCAGCAGGAGTGTCAGGAGGTGGGCTGAGCTGGGGAGGATGGACCCTCCGGGGTGAGGGGTTCTCTCAGAGCTGCGTTAGAGACTTCTGACTTGTCATCTTCAGGGGCTGACCCCCACTTCACCCTAGAGCGGAGGTCGCCTGGACGACTACTCCTGTTTCCAAAAACCCCATGCTGAAGCAGGAGCTCAGAGAAGTGAACTGATTTGCTCAAGGTCACACAGCTTGGGCAGGACACCCAGAAGGACACCCACCACCACGCCGCCTCTCTGGTTACGCAGTAATTTGGAGGATTACTAAATTGACTACTCCAATTCCAGTTTAAGTAATATTCAAATACCCAACAGAGACTTGCAGCTAAGGCTGAAGGAGCGTGTTGTGATGGAAGAGGTCTGACGTGGGAAGCATCTAAAATCTGGAAATTCGAGACCTTCAACGAGGGAAAAACAAGGAGCCTGGATGTTTCAGGGTGTGAAAACTGGCTTTGTGCTCAAGGAGGAAAACCCAAAAGGGAAACTGGACCAGTGGCTGTTCCCTGTCACAGGAGAGAAGGACAATAAACGCATCACAGACCCTGGACTTGACACACAGAGTCGTGTGGGGAATGCTGAGGATCCAAGCTGCGGGGGGGGTGGGGGGGGCCCGATTTCTAATTATCCCCAAATCCCAGGTTGCCTGAGATCCCACCTGGCAGGCCACTGACCGGGAGTGGCAGAGCTGCCCTCTGCCAGGATTTCGCTGATCACAGACGTGTCAGCTGTCAGCCATAAACAAATGACCGCACGACCGACCGGGGAGGTCTCAACAGGAAAACCGGAGGTCCCCAGGGCAGAGAAAACACTGACGCACGTGTACATCATGACTGTGGGTCAGACCCAGGAGCCACCCAGGCCCTGGCGGACCCGGAGCCCTGGTCACAGATCTGGGGTTGTCCCGTGTTGAGGGAGAACAGGAGACCTCCGGAGAACTCCAATCACTTTCTAATTAAACACGACTGTCCGGGTTTTGAGCCGAGGCGGAGTGGAGCAAAGGGAAGGAAGAGAAGAAAAGTGGTTTGTTCCAGCTGTGCAGAACGCTGAGCTGGGAAGAGTGCCCAGAACAGTTAATGCCCAGACCCTCTCAGCCTTGCAAATCGCCACCTGCCTGGGGGGTGAAGCGCCGTTTATGCCAGGTAAAGGCAGGCGATTTCATTAACTCCACTCCTGGTGTCTCATCTCCAAGGGCGCGGGTGGTTAAACGTGAGCGGGATTGGTAAAGGGTCAGCCTGGTTGGCAGGACTTTCTGGGGTGGGTATGTGCCCCTGGTCTACGAGGTCCCCAAGCTGAGTGTCTCTGCAGAGACAAAGAAGGGAAGAGGTGATCGGGGGTGGAGGAGAGACAGACTTGAGACAGAGACTGAGTCCTAGTAGAAACACTGCAGGCCGGTGTTGAGGTAGATGTGAACACGTCTCAAACATCACCAGCGGCCATGGAGTCCTCCAGGTGCAGGGCAGGAGTGGCACAAGCCCTCAACAAGGACCCCTTGGAGTCACTTCTCACGGGGCCTCTCTCATCCCCCCCACCTTGTCCCCCTGCTGCTCGTCTTGTCCCTCTGATGTCCAGCCTTTTAAAGCCAGAATAAAGCTGGTCTCCTACCTCAGGCTTCAGGCCCTGCAGGCCCCTGGTCCCTTCCACTTCCTCCTGTCAGATGGCCGTCTTTCAGTTCCTCCAACCCTCCCCAGGACTCTGGAACTTGCCGTGCCTCTGCGTGGATACCCTTGCCCCAGCCCTTTCCAGATTTACTTCCTCGGGGGGGCTGTCCCCGCCATCCCACCCAAAGCAGCCCACAACCTGCCCCCACCGACGTTGCATGTTTAGGACTCTTCAGAGCACTTGGTGTGAAAACATCCATGCATATGTTTATTGTCAGTCTCCCTGCCCCTTCACACACGAGCACGTGGGCCTTTCTCTGTCCGATTCACCCTTCCCTTCCAAGCTGGATCGGTGTCTGCACAGAGGACGCGCTCCGTAACATAGCCGTAGGGTCCAGGAGACGCTCTACGGAAAGGCAAGTGATCCGGGGAACCAGCCAACGGTAAGCCCACGACCTCAGCGCTGGGCTCTAAACAACTTCCCCACCAGCCTCTGAAGACCTTGTAGCCCCGAAGCCACGGGCTCCTACGAGCTGAGCCAGCCTTAGAGGAGGTCAAGGCCTTCCTTCTTCACCAGTCCAGGCCACCCAGTCAGGTGTCCAGGGCAGTGGTCAGAGGCTTGGTCCTCCTCCTGCTGGCTTCCCCTCTAGGTGTCAGGCTTGCCCTGGCATGGGGGCGGCCTTCCCGGGGAAACGCCTGGCAGGGCTGGGGGATGAGGAGGGGGCCGGGCTTGCAGTCACGGCTCCGAGTCAAGAAAGGAAATCATCCGAGCTTTTAAAAAATTAAATGGAGTCAGTAATTTGATTTCAGAGAGAAGCTGAAAACCTCGTAATGGCAGGAGCAGCTCAATTCCGTGGTGAAAAGGAAAAGCCTTAAATGGGGCTATTAAGCTTTTGCTTGGGATGGATCTGCCCGGAGAAGGAGGAAGAGGGAGGGCGGGCAGGGGGAGAAGTCGTCCTCGAGGCAGAGACCGTTCATCAGCCAAGACAACCCTGATTATTTATTTATTTATTTATTTATTTCACGATCCGGGCGTTGCCGAAGGCCTCTTCTTGGCTGCGTTTCAAATCCCTCTTCCAGTGATGGGCCGGCCTGGGAGTGGGGGTAGGGTTGCTACCCTTCCAGGGAAGCACTGGGTACCACTCTAGCTCAGGCCACAGCTGGGCTTCTGGGCCAGGGAGCCTGGGAACACTGGCACCCCTGGGGGTCAACAGGGGTCACCGGAGCTGTTCAAGCCAGCAGGGTACCAGCTGCTGCCATGGAAACAAAAGGAAGGGAGCGGTGAGTCATGAAAACAAAGCAGTAACACTCAGGGGGTTCTTTAGAGACCTGGGGTCATGGCCCCCTGGGGCCCAGGGGAGAGAGAGGGCTTCTCACATCGTAGGATCTTATCACCACCTACCTTCTCAGAAGGATGTCTGAACTATGGCTGAAGGCTTTCCATGCTCTCCTGGAATAAGCAAACATCCCCTCTGCCTGGGCCTGGGAGCCCAACTGCTCAGCTTCTCTGATTTGCCAGGACGGCAGCAGTAATGACCTCAAGAATGACTCACTTGGGCTTCCCTGGTGGCGCAGTGGTTGAGAGTCTGCCTGCCGATGCAGGGGATACGGGTTCGTGCCCTGGTCCGGGAAGATCCCACATGCCGCGGAGCGGCTGGGCCCGTGAGCCATGGCCGCTGAGCCTGCGCGTCCGGAGCCTGTGCTCCGCAACGGGAGAGGCCACAACAGTGAGAGGCCCGCGTACCGCAAAAAAAATAAAGAACGGCTCACTGGTTCTGAGCTAGAGGCCTGTGTCCATCTTCCTGCTTGCCCCTAAACAGACCCATTGGGAAGAACTATTATCACCCCCTATTTGACTGATCGGGAAACTGAGGCACAGAGAGGTTAATGCCTTGCCCAAGGTCACACAGATAAAGAGTGAAAGGACTGGGCCTTGAACCACGGCAGCCTGGCTGCAGAGCCTGCAAACTTTCCCCTCCCCCATGCCTCACACATCTAACAGCGAAAGGGCAAGCCCAAAAACGCTGGGGCCTGCACTCGTGGGCAGTCCACGCGGGTGGGAGGCATGCCCCGATGCTGCCCACCACACTGTTCCACATTTGGCATCCCCTGGGGTGCTTCCAGGACTCACCCCAGCAAGGGGGTCTCTCAGAAGCCCCTCCGCGATGTTCTGAAGCTCAGGAGGCCTGTGCCTCTCAGGGCTGGTTGCCAATGTGGGCTCTGCTGGCTCCTGCCGGGGGCTACCCTGGCCAGCGGTGAAAGGGTCTCTAGGCTCGGCCAGGCTGGATGAGGAAATGTCCGTGGGAGCTCTGAGGTTGCTGGACGTGTGTGTGGCCCCCCTCTCAGCCTGCCCCACTGGCCAGCTACAGGCTGACTTAAGGCCTCAGGCTCTACCTGACTTTCCCACAGATGAGGCAGTGGGCTTCTCGGAGGCGGAGGCCGGATGGCTCTTGGGAAGAGCTGTCAGGTGGCTGCACTCTGCTGGCAGCTGCTCAGCAGTAAGAATTGGCAGGGCCCTGCTGGGCCCTCCCTGTGCCTCCCCTTGCGCTCCGGTCCTGAGGCCCTCAGACGGCCACTGGGGCCTGGCTGCCGCCACCACACCTTGGAAGTATTCACCACTGGGGCAGTGCTGTGGCATCCATCCCCAGAAGGAGGGTGCGTCCCCTCCAGGTCCTGACTTGGTTCTGGGAACGAGAGGTCCAGGTGCCCTCTGGCCCCTCCCTGGGTAGCCCCCCAGCTTCCATCCTGGAGGATGTTTCCGGGGGCTCTCCAGGCGAGCGGCGGGAACACAGCACCTCTTCAGCCAGGCTGGTCATCAAGGGCTTTGTCAATGGCTGGACCTCCTTGCTGGCCTGCCAGGGCCCCCGCATGGGCTAGTAGGCAGCCACATGCCCCTGTGACAACCTTCCAGCAGGAGGGGACTTCCTGGTAGCTAGGCGGGGCTCTGCTCCTAGACTGCCAGTTAGGGTAACAGAAGGCCTGAGACTATTGGGACCCCCAGAGAGGCAGCTGGAAATGAGACATCTGAGGACAAAGGCATGGTCCAGGCCCAGGGGCCGGAGGACTGGACAACTACTATGGACGCTGAGGACAGTACAGCTGCAGGCAGGGGGTCCAGGTCACCCCACTTTCCCTGGGGGAGCTGACCCTCTGGGAAAGGGAAAAAGGAAGCCAATAGATGTCCACCTTCTTCCACAGGTTTGGCTGTTTGCAGAAAAGGTCCAAGCCCCTTCTTCAGCGAGAGAACAGTGGAGAGAGAAAAAGCATCAGAAATAAAAGGATGTGGTTTCGGCCACCCTGAGGATGGCAGCCCGCGGAAAGGCCTGTGGCAGCTGCGACCTCGGGCTGGCTCTCCAGGCCTGGCTTCTGGGCTCCAGCCTGGCTCCTGGGCCCCAGCTCCTTTGAAGCGTGCCTCGGTTTCCCTCCTGTCTGTGTGCACCACCACGGGCCCTCCCCTCCACCTCCTTGTGCCGGGTCCCAAGGCCCTGCGTGGCTGTGAGCCAGGCAGGACAGCTGGGCTGCGCTCAGGTGGGAGCTCTCGGGGAGCCCCGCTTTCTCTGGGGAACGGTCGGAATTTGAAGAGGAGGAGACATGGCCGGAGGTCTGAGTGGGACTCCCTTTGGCAGAGCGGTGGTGAAAGAGAGGGGCCTCGTGCCTGGCTGGGTCCACTGACGCCTCGTGGGGATGCACCCTTCAAGGGAAACCGTGGGTGGAAGTCAGGGCAAGGGACTTCCATTGGTCAGTGCACGGGAAGGCTAGTGAGCGAAACTCTGAGGAAACCCTTCCCGGAGGCCTCCAAAGGCAACTGGTCCTGCAGTTTGGAACTGGGAAAAGGCAGCAGATCGTATTCCTCCTGGAGGGGCTCCTGCTGGGGAGTGGTCCTTGGCGTGGCAGCTCCCTTCCTAAACCTCCCAGAAAGGAAGCAGAGGTCAGTCCTCCTCCTACGGGAGCAGAATCCTCCCAACACCCTGCTGGAGGGGCCACATGGGTCCCTTCTTTACAGGCGGGGAAATAGAGGCTTTAGAGGTCAAGTTCAAGCACCGGACTAGGAACTGTCCTCCTTGGCTGAATTTCACAGACCTTTGACCTGGAGTCCTTTTTGAGATCATGCAGGCATCAAAATCTATTTCTTTTTTTTTTTTAATTTTTATTTTATTTATTTATTTGGTTGCGCCGGGTCTTAGTCGCGGCATGTGTGTGGGATCTAGTTCCCTGACCAGGGATGGAACCCGGGCCCCCTGCACTGGGAGCGCGGAGTCCCAACCACTGCACCACCAGGGAAGTCCCTATTTCTGAAATTGAATCATAGGATTTCAGGTTTTCTCTAAAGAGCCCCTGTCCCTGACTCTCTGACTCTGCTTGATGCCACCAGCCAGTGTCGTCTCTGGGCCATTCCCTATTCTGAGGCCAAATCCATCAGCCCAGCCCCAGGAACCTCACAGACCCAGACTCTGCCTCGACCCCGTTGACATCCTGGGCAAGATCATTCTTTGTTGTGTCGGGAAGAGGGCTCCTGTGCACTGTAGGATGTTTAGGAGGATCCCTGGCCTCTACCCACCACATGCTCGTAGCGTCCCCCTGCGTTGTGACAATCAAAAATGTCTCCAGACATTGCTAAATATCCCCCCGGGAGGCAAAAATGCACCCCCAGTTGCAAATTCTGGCTCACGGGTCAAATACAGCCCTTAGACATGTTTGGTTTGGCCTGCAGAGGGTTTTAAATATTTTAAAATTAACTGACAAAATTTTATAATTTTCCGGCTTCTCCTGGAAAGTCAGAAGATTTGGCCACACTGGACTGCCTCCCTACAAGGCAGGAATCGGCTCCACTTAAATGAGACTACTCTCTTGAAAAGGGTCTGGTGGGACTTCCCTGGTGGCGGCGCAGTGGTTAAGAATCCGCCTGCCAATGCAGGGGACACGGGTTCGAGCCCTGGTCCGGGAAGACCCCACACACCGTGGAGCAACTAAGCCCGTGTGCCACAACTACTGAGACTGGGCTCTAGGGCCCACAAGCCACAACTACTGAGCCCGCGTGCCACAACTACTGAAGCCTGGGTGACTAGAGCCCGTGCTCCGCAACAAGAGAAGCCACCGCAATGAGAAGCCCGCGCACCGCAACGAAGAGTAGCGCCTGCTTGCTGCAACTAGAGAAAGTCGTGCGCAGCAACAAAGACACAATGCAGACAAAAATTTTAAAAAAGAAAAAAAAAAAACAACTGGTGGCTGGTAGTTCACCACTGGAGTCCCCACCACTCCCCACTGGCTCCTACACTGAGCTTTGGCATCCTACCCTTGAGCCATGGATTTTCTTACCCTCATTCCTTTACACTCCCTGCCTGACCCCTAGAGGCATTTTTGCCAGTAACCCCTGCTTTACGATGTAAAACAGCTGTAGCTAAACCACTCTCTTGGCTTCTCTTAGGCTGGGCACTCCATTGCCTCCACTGCTCTTGACACTTCCGACCTTACATAATTAGGATTTCTCCCACAGGTTCTAATCACTTTTTGGCGGAGAGGAAGGAGATTTTAAAAAATCTGTAACCACCAAGTGCTTAGGCAATCCTGGTGCCCTAATATTCCAACATATTCGCCACATTTTATCCCAGAGAAATGTTCTTTGTCTAAAACATTTTTTTTTAAATGCCTGGTGAAAATTCAATCCAACAAGCATGTATTAAGTGCTTACCAAGGGCAAGGCAGTATGATAAGGCCCATGAAGAGTAAAATGCTGAATAGAGCAGAGCCCCTGATGGCAAGGAGTTCATGGACCACAGGGAGAGCCAAGAGCATGTACCACTAACAATAAGAGGAGAAGCTGCAGGGGAGGTGCAGGGAAGGTGTGCTGGAAACCAGGGAAGGGAGAGGTTAATTCTGGCTGCTGATATGAAGTTAATAAAACGAGGAATAGAACATTCTTTCCCCGTGTAAATCTTTCCAGAGAGGCCAAAACGCCTTTCTAAAATGTTCTTATTGCTGTCGCCGCAGTTATTTTTCTATTTTAGGTACTATGTCCCTATCAAGAACCTACCCTCTCTCAAAGCCCAGGCCAAAGGTCACCTTCTCCTTGGCGTCTTCCTCAAGCCCGCCTGCCCTCGTTACAACTCTCTGGACATTGCTTCTCTCCCCTTCCAGACAGGCCACTAGTTGAAAGCAAGGACCAAATCTGGTGGCCTCTGTTCCCTCCCACGGGGCCTCACGCATGGCAAATGCTTAGTGAATATTTGTTGGATAAAGTTCTGGCCCTCCCTTTCCAAAATCAATGTCATCGCTGCAGGAAACTGTTAAAATAAAAACAGCCGAAATGTGTAAAAACTTTCAGGAAACATTTCCATTTTTAGCAGACTGTTAGAACTCATCCCCGCCCCGCCTTTTCCTTTGTTTCTAATTCTGAATTTGGGGCTGGATGGTAGGCAGTCCCCCTTTTAATCTTTAAATATAGTTCTGAATATAATTACATTTTTATGCGGCACCGAAACATCATATCCTGGTAACGGGGCATTCTTGCACTATTCACATCTGAGTTAAATCTCCTTTGCGTCTGTCTTCTATTGGGGACAGTTAGGAAGTCAAAGATGAAAGTGATCGACATCATTTGTGAATTATGTGTATTTCCTTGTGCTGTATTTCAATGGGTTCTGCTCCTAGTGATTTTGTGAATACCAGGTTGTCTGGTAGCTGTGCTTTCACCAAAAACGCCTTTCAAGACTTGAATCCCAGCATCCTGGCACGGAGGACACACACCACGTTTAGAGGAGGGTTTGTCTTGGTTAAGAAATAAGTGGTAAAGCAACTATACCCCAATAAAAAAAAAAAAAGAAAAGAAATAAGTGGCCTCAAATAGTGCTCCTTGCCAAGGAGCCCACTCCGTGCCGTAGGTCGGCGGACCCCGACCTTTTAGGCACCAGGGACCAGTTTCGCAGAAGACAATTTTTCCACGGAAGGCGGAGGGATTGTTCAGGTGGTAATGCAAGCTACGAGGAAACGCAGATGAAGCTTTGCTCGCTCGCCTGCCGTCCACCTCCTGCTGTGTGGCCTAGTTACTAACAGGCTGCGGCCCGGGGGCTGGGGATCCCTGTGGTACGTGACCCGTGGAACTGGAGCCCACGCCAGATCGCTGGACAATCGCAACAGAAGTGGCTCATCTTGTGCCAAGAACTCTGCTGAGCTCCTAACTCCATCATCTCCAGTCCTCACTACAGGTAGCGGTATTCCCACTTTAAAAAAAATGTTGATTTATGTATTTGGTTGCACCCGGTCTTAGTTGCGGCAGGCGGGCTCCTTAGTTGCGGCATGCATGTGGGATCTAGTTCCCTGACCAGGGATCGAACCCGGACCCCCTGCATAGGGAGCTCTTAGTCTTATCCGCCGCGCCACCAGGGAAGTCCCGGGCTATTTCCATTGTGCAGATGGAAGAAACTGAGGCTCAACAAGGTGAAGTGAGTCGCCCAGGTCCTGCAGCTAGCTAGAAAGTTGATGTGCCCGCCGCCCCCTCCCTGGCACTTTGACTCCACCTAGCTCCCGCAGCCCTCCTACTCCCCAGCCAGTTCCAACCAGTGTGCCTAACACCATCGTTTCCCTGGGTTGGGTGTGGGACCTGTCAGGCCGGGAAAGAGGAAGCCTTGTCATGGGAGAAGGAACCACAGGCAGAGCCGGCAGGCACACCCTCACCGTGACTCTCACCCACACAGTGGAAGGAGCTCTCCACCGTCCAGAGGATGGGGGCGGCCACCTCAGCAAACCCCAGGCTCAGGACCACCCTATAGAAAGCCTGCGTCCCCAGAGCTCCTTGGGCCTCCTGGCATTGCTGTGGGGCAACGAGGAGTTAGTCGCGTGTGGCAGGGTGTGTCCTGTGGCTGCCCTCCCATGGGGCCACCCTGGCAAGAGTGCCAGGCTTCCGGGCTATAAGTGGCAAAGGTCCATTTTCTGCTGGCTCCACAGCTCTGCTGTCATGTCTCTGACTCCACATGGCATCAGTGGCCCAAGGAGAAGGGGTCTCCAGAAGGGGCAGGACAGCCAATGCCACCACCAAGACCCTGACCTGGACCTGGAGCGCCCCAGCCGCCAGGACGCCGACCAACGCAAAGTCCCTGTTTTCGGTCACTGTGAAGGTTAAGGAACTGGTGGGCTCGGGAATTTTAGGCGCAGGCTTTCCTCCAAGTAGGAACCTCTTCCGACCAGATCCAGTCTCTGCTTTGGGATGTGAACAAGACCTCCATCTCTGGCTGGGATGACACTGCAATGGGGAAGGACACGTGACATAGAAAAATACACGCTCTGCAGGCACGTGGACGAAAGGGTGGTGACAGGACCTCAGCCAGGGGCCACGCCCGTGGCCGGCACTTTCGGGATTGGTGACATGAGATTACTTGGTGTTTGGTATCACTGCCTGGGCTGGAACGTGACTGCACTGATGCAGAAGAGAAGGAAAGACCATCCCCGAACACCTGGGGGTCCTGCCGTTTGCAAAGACCCGTGAGGAAGCAGATGCTACGAGCGGGGCTGCCCGTGGAAGTTGCAGAAATGTCTCTGCCAAGACTGTCTTCAGCTCGGTGACCTAGCCTGGTGCCCCTTCCATTACCAAAGCTGCTCTTAAGCAATAAAGCTTGTATCAGTTGTTTACACTTTAGCAAGAATTTCGTTGTGTCAGCCCTCTCACAGGGGCATTTAAAGCCAGCTCTGCAGTGGCTAAATGAAAGCATCCGTCTCCACGTAAAAGGATTTCAGGCATCGTGAATAAGGAAAGGGATGTTTGGGGGCTTGGTGAGGCCGTCCCCGATGCCCTAAATTCCCCAGAGTCCCATCATGAAATCTCGTCCATGATAAAATTCTATACAAATGTCGAGTCTTAGTCATCTCAGACCTACCCACTCAGGATGAAGCCTTTGATGTACCTAACTTTGCATACAGAGTTCCTTAGAATTTAAATTCCCTGGAGGTAGGAAATGGTCTTCCAGATTCCGGGCCTCTCTGTATCACACCCCAAGCTGAACGAAATAGTTATCACATGCAGGGTCTAGATGAAGGGTCCCAACCTCTGTCAGAGCATGGAGCACTCAAGAACCTGATGAAGACTGCAGACCCTCTCTCATCTTTGTTCTCGGACCCCCTGGAGGCCATCTTGGGACTTCCCAGGAGTTCAAAGAGCCCGGGTTTGGAAAAGTGGATGATTCCACTTCTCATCCACTCTCTACACCCCACCCCTGCTCCACACACACCTGTACCCACCAGAAAGAGCCGAGGTCTCTCTGTCCCAAGCAATTCAGGAACACATGGCCAAGGTTGGGGCTAAGAAGAGGCGAGGTGAGGTGGGACCACGGACATAAGGTGCCAGAGGAGGGAGGAACAGAAGAGGGACAAGGGAGCGATGTAGCCGGAAAGGATGGGCATTGGGGGCCCTCTTGGGTCTTACCCCGTGGGCCAGCGGCTCCTAAAGACAAGGCATAGCCGCTCCCCATGAGCAGCAGGAGGCCTGTGGGGTGTGCAACACTTGCTGAGGCAGGAGTGCCTCCCCGTGGCCTCCGAAACTGCTCCTTCCAGAAGCAAACTCCCTCCACAGGGCCCTCCTCCCACCTTCGGACCAGCCTGTGGACTGAACCCCCAAGGGTCCCAGAGCTCAGGTCAGGGACTGTTGCTCCAGTGCAACCAGGATATATTATTTAGCCGGGATATTTTTAGCAGGAAAGCGAGCTCGGAGCAAATGTCATGTGAGCCGTCTTCTCTTACACGGCAACTTTGGGCTATTTAAAGAGATGGTAATTACGCTCCTGCCACCATGATCAGGACGACGAGCTGAATGCGTGATTGCAGGAGCCGCTCATCTGCCACGCGGAGCGCTTGACACTAATGGAGCCCAGTTTTCGAAGCTGCCTGCCTAAATCTGTCCGGTCTCCAGGTGGACATTTGAATCGGCACTGGAGCACCGGCAGACTGCTCTCCGGGGCCTCCCTGAGGGTGCCACGCCTTGAGGCTCCCCGCCTGGTAGGGGCACTGGGCACATGCTAGGTGCGCCACGGGGCTGAAAGACCCAATGAGCCGTTACCCCCACTAGCAAGGCCAAAGGGTGACCCATACTCTGCCCAGTCTAAGTCCTGGCCTCGGTTCCCTTTGCAATGCTCCAGAGAGACATTGGCCATCGGGGCCTTGAATAGAGGCGGGTGCCTGGAGGGCGGGAGGGGGACAGAGAGGGGTCCCCGGCCCCTATCCCAGGGGGACTAGCAAGAGGAATTCAGGAGAAGACTTGAAGAAGGAAAAGCTCACTGACTTCAAACATTCAAAGGGCCGTGAAATGGAGAAGGGACCGGCTCCTTCCAGGGGGCTGCGGAGAACGGAGGACCAGCAGAAGGAAAGTTTGGGGAAACATCTGTGCAATATGGGAACAGGTGGTCTTGCAAAGGAATGAGCTCCCCGTCACTGGAGACTGTGCAGAGAGAATCTTAGCACGAGGAGGACCTCAGAGGCCTTCAACCCAAAGCCGGGACCCCTCCTCAGATTTCCTCTCAGATGGCCTCTGCCTGCAGGACACCAGGGAACACTTCCAGCCTCGGCTGCCGAGACGCGAGCCCAGCAGAGCTGGCCTTGTCCACCAACTCTCCAAAGGAGAATAGAAACCAAAACCTCCTGCCTCAGGGTGTCCCCAAGCACCAGGCCTGGCAGAACCTTCCAGAAAGTTGCTCCTGACCCACCTACCTGTCCACTGGTGCTTCCCAGGGGTAGGGGCAGGGAGACCTGCAGAACAAAAAGGAAGCAACATCTCCTGGCAAAGCAGTAAGCGAAGGTGAGAGTAAACATTTCTGTCTGAGCACAGAAGCGCTGACAATTACCCCAGCAGGAGGCCGGCGAGAGAGCCACATGGCTGGGTTGTTTGCTCATTAAGACAAGAACATCATTTACGTTCTGAGACTCCAGTGTCAACAGGCCCAGGGAAATGTCGTTGCCTCAGCTGCCACCCTGGGCCTGGCCAAGGGGGCGGCGAGGGTCCCGGGAGCAGCTGGCAAGGCCAAGAGCACAGGCGCACAGCCGGGATGGTCCTCTCCCAGTCCTCCCAGCTTGTTTCTCTCCCGAGTTCACCCATTTCTCCCTCGCCCTTTCTCTTTCCTTTTCAGATCCAAAAAGCAATGGTGGAGGGAGGGCTTCCAAGGACGGACACTTTCACCACTGGCCCTGAACTTGGGGTGACCACCCCACCCAGTTTCCCGGGGACTGAGCAGGTCCCCCTGGGACTTAGTGCCAAAACAGGAAAGGCCCAGGCAAACTGGGATGGTGGGTCACCGTACCGCCTGTGAACCTCGCAGCCACGCCACGGGGGGGACCGTTCTCCCAGACGGTCATCTGAGAAATGCACAGACGAAGGGAAGGTGATGGTGTGGGCTGGGCACCTTTCCTGGAGCCTCTGCTGCAGCCCACACCCTCCACCCTGCCCTTCTCTCAGTTCTTTCTGCTTTCTCCAAACTCCACTTCGCATTTGCTTCAGACCTTGGCAGGGAAGTCTCGGCACAAGGAAGGAGTCACAGACCAGCCCGGGGTCCCTCGGAGATCATCTGATCAACACCCCTCGCTATACAATGTGGAGAGGAATGAGGCCAGAGGGGACTGACTTGCCTTGGTGATGCCCCCACCCAAGACCACTCCCACTCCATACGGAGGGACAGAGAGGGGCTCCCTGCAGCAGAAAGAAGCAAAAGGGACCGGGAGGACACCCCAGGCAGCTCAGCCTTCTCAGCTCCCCAGCCCTACTGCTCCTTGGCCCTGAGAGCCCCTCCTGGCAGCAGGCTCACGATGGCCCACGGGGAGCCCCTCCAGTGAGCCTGGCTGTTTCCTTGTCTTTGGAGGTGCTGCCTTCACTTGCGGGGCGAAGGGGCAGGAATGGGACATATGCCTGAGGTTTGGCGAGAGGATGGAGAGGATTCGGCATCTGCCTTTGCCACCACCAAAGCTGTCCCATCGTTCCCACTCCTGTCCTCCACTGCAGCCTGGAGGAAGGCAGGGAAGCCCCCCGGAGGCTGAGCTTTGAAGAGGGAGACAGTTCTGCTCCAAGAAGGAAGAGACGACAGACCAAGAGCAAAGCAAAAACGCACGGCCCTTTAAGGCCCCACGCGCAGGCTATATTTAGGGCCGCAGGACTTCGGGAGGCCTTCCCTGGGAGCAATCGCTAATCACTGCATTGAGCTTATGGGTGCCCCTGGGCACACTTAACCCAGGGCAATGAATAGTTATTGCGCGGCCTCCCGCTCGGGGCCTGCGGGCACACTTAAGCGAGTGCGCCGGATCGCTGGGAGCGGGCAAGGCTTGGGTACACCCTTGGGCACCCTGCGCTTTCAGCGGAGAGAGGCAGAGTATTAAATATCTATGTGCCCTGTGCCCACAGCTGCATTTAGCCAAGGGCAAGGCCTGTGAAACGGCTTTAATTAAAACTTAATGCAAGTTCAAGGTGCAGACACGGAAGCCGCGGCTGCAGGTCACCAGGAATGAATCAGTCGATTCGATGAGGTTCTCAGGTGGGGGAAGGGGGTGGCGAGGAGGGGGGCTTGGGCTGCGGAGACCTATCCTTTGCTGAGTACTTGCTGCCCGCCTCTCTGCATCTGTGCTCTGGGACTTGGGGCCACCGCACACGCCCATACCTCGCTTGGTGAAGGATGCTGGCATTTGGGTATCCGGGCTTCAAAGGCAGGTGGTTGGAAATAAAGCAGGCCCCTGGGCCGGGAGCGGGTCCTGCTTTTCTCAGCCACTCAGCCCAATGTCGCGTGACACGGGCAACGCCGTCCCCCTGGCGGCAGCTCCCAGAATTACAGGCCCAGTGCAGAGGGAGGAGTGACCAGCGCTGGAATGTCAAAGGAACGCGCTGGTGGCAATGCTTGGGGATCCTGGGGTCCTACTCTGCGATTCTTAGGAGGACCAGCACCAGGCTTAGTGTGGCCACTTGTGCCACTAAAAAGGCAAGTAGGCAGAGGAAGCCTTGCCACTCTGCCCCTTCTCCTTAAGACTGGGAAGCAAAGGAATCTCAGAGAGGTCTGCCCATCGGCCCAAAACGGCAGTGAGCTGGGCTCAGAGTTGGAGGAGCTCAGGTCCTCTGAGCCGTGGTCCAGGGATGCTCCCTGCCAGACACACCTGCTTTGAAATTCAGACCAGATGAGAACACAGCTATAAAGCCTTCCTGGGGCAAAGGCTCCACGTCTCATTCAAATCTGTTCCCTTAGCAACAGCACAGCACCTGGCATATGTAGTAGGTGCTTAATAAATGCTTGTTGCGTGAATGGTGATTGTCATTAGCAGGCTTTTTGTGCCAAACTCCTCTTTTCATTTCTCCTTTCCTGTTTCCTGACCTTTAAAATGGAGGCATTATACCTGATTGTAACGGAAGTACTTTTATGACTAAAAGTCTATAATTCCTTGGCACTACCCAGGTCAAGAAGGAACATGCAAACTGGCAACTTTTTTCAACGGATAGAAAAAGAACACAAGGACATAATATTGCAGCTTTGGTGATAATCCCGTCCTCCCACTGTCCCCAGTGCCAGCGACGATGGGAAGTGGAGAATATTAGTTCAGAACCTTTAATAGCCCCACTCCCACTCCATCCCATCTCCTCCCAGTTTGCTCAGACAACAGCACAGCAGACCCGGGCATCCAGCCAGGGCCCACGTATGTCTGCAGAAGAACCATGCCACATGGCACCTCCAGCTGCCACCTGTGGGCCCGGCCACATCTTGAAGCTCAGGAGCCACGGCCTCTGGAGAGAAGCCCAGCCTGGGAGCCCCTACTCCCACCCCCAGGCCTCTGAGCCCATTAGCTGAATGAATGTGGACCAGCAGTGGACACTCTCTTGGCCCAGCCTGGACACGATCACTGGACACTTCATTATGTAGCAGTCACTCTGCTCCAACCTTTTCACCTCCCCTTTGAAATATTCTGGTTTCCAACCTGTAATTTGCTTTCTAGAAGTAGGACAAAATTCCTGTGTGCAAACGAAAGAGGAAAACACAGTTAATAGGCTGCAATTATAGGTCAGTGACTATTCACAGCAAATATGACTAACATCAACCCACTGGAGGCTGGGCAGTTCTCATGGAAGAGGCCAGGAAGTGAGCTGAGGCTGCCGGGGATCAAAACCTGGGTCCAGCTTCTGGAATCCAGCAGTTCAGCCTCCACCAGGGAAGCCCTCAGGGCCAGTGGATTTCAGGAAGGTCCAACCTGTCCGGACAGAACAGCAGCTTGTGCCTGAACATCCCTTGACAGGTGTCAAGCATCTGCTCACAACTTGTCTCCCTCGATCCTCACAAAGATCCCATAGGGTAGGCTTTCTTATTCCCATTTTACAGATGAAGCAGCTGAGGCTCAGAGGAGGTAAATAACTAAGCCAAAGGCATGTGGCCACTCTGGAACTGCCTGGCTCATTCCACCGTGTGCCAGATGGAGCTTCAAAGATGTCAAACCAGTGGGTCCCACAGGGGATGCTGGGGCTGACCTCATTCAGCCACAGAGGACGAACCCAATTCGAGGCTTTGTGGTGGGGCCTGAGAAGAGTGTGTACTGACGGGGTGGGAGGTGGGGAACGTCAAAGAGGGTGATTGCAGAAAAGAAGAGAAAGAGAAGGAAGAGGACAGTTCCTGAAATTTCTCCCCCGTTATGGACCACAACCCCCTCGGTAGAAATTCTGGGCTAGATTGAGGGAGGAAGACAAAGAAATGAAGGAAAGAGGAAATGGAGGTGAGGAGAAAAAGAGAAGAGGAAAACATGAGGGTCCGTGGAGCAGTTCACACCATCTTGGGGGCCAGGCGGTGGAATAAAGCGACAGGTGTGCCCAGGGAGCTGCCACCCTCCAGCCCCCAGGCCATCGGCCACCGCCTAAATCAGGGCGGCTCCTTGTCTTCCTGGCCCCCAAAGAAGCATCAGTTCCCCCTCTGACTGGCATGAGCCCATCCCTCCAGCCCCAGGTTTGAAACCTGCTTCCCTGGATGGGGTCCATATTGTATGGGGCCTGCAGCTCATGCAATTTGGGAGAAGGACCTCTTTAAGAAAAAGAATATAAAAATATCTTACTTCTGCAAATTTTACAGAGTCATATGGTCTTGTAGGCGTGTAATGGGCCATGCGACTGAGGGGTCCTGGGCTTATGCTATGTCAGATCCATGGTCAATCAGCATTTACTCACCTCACTGAGCACTAACTGAGCACCTACTGTGTGCCAGGCCCTAAGTCAGGGGCTTCCCTGGTGGCGCAGTGGTTGAGAGTCCACCTGCCGATGCAGGGGACGTGGGTTCGTGCCCCGGTCCGGGAAGATCCCACATGCCACGGAGCGGCTGGGCCTGTGAGCCATGGCTGCTGAGCCTGCGTGTCCGGAGCCTGTGCTCCGCAATGGGAGAGGCCACAACAGTGAGAGGCCCGTGTACGGCCAAAAAAAAAAACCAAAAAAACATAAGAAACAAACTAAGTCAGCTCATGTGCCTCCTCTGTTCAAACCTCCCCATTTTTCACTCCGAGGAAAAGCCAAAGTCCTTGAAGGCCCCAGTGATTTGCCCCCTCACCTCCCTGACCTCCTCTCCCACTTCCTCATCTCCCTCCCAGCCGCACTGCTCCAGCCACACTGGTCTCCCCGCCATTTCTCAGGCATGCCAGTCCTGCCTCAGGACCTTTGCATGGGCTGTGCCCTCTGTGTGGAACTCCTTCTCTTGGATACCTGCATGGCTCACTCCCCCACCTCCTTCAAGTCTTTGCAAAAATGTTGCCTTTCAGAATTGGAGACACAGATGCAGAGAATAAATGTATGGACACCAAGGGGGGAAAGTGGCGGGGGTGGGGTGGTGGTAGCGCGATGAATTGGGATTGACATATATACACTAATATGTATAAAATCGATAACTAATAAGAAACTGCTGTATAAAAAAATAAATAAAATAAAATTTAAAAAAAATGTCTCCTTTTCAGTGAGGCCCACCCTGACCTGCTTTATCCTATGGCCCTGCTTCCTTTCTCTGTAGCACTTGATACCTTCTAACCTTATTTGTTATATTTAAGGCTCATGTCACCCCACCCAAAGTCAGCTCCATGGGGCCAGGGAGTCTGTTTGGCTCATCGCTGCATCCTTGGTGCCTTGAGCAGTCAGGCATATAGAGGGCTGTCAATAAATATTTGTTGAATGAGTGAAATATACAGAGGACTGTCTCTGGGCAGAGAGATTATGGGTAATTTTCATTATCTCCTTTGGATTTTCTCTAGTTTCCATAATTATCGCATACTGCTTTGTCATGATTTTTTTAAGTCATTTTTAAAAGCTCATGGTTTCTTTTTCAAATGCTTGACTCAGTTGTGTACTTGATAGGAGATGAATGCGTTATTTCAAAAAACAGCTCTGGAAGCCTTTCTGGAGGGGATTCTCTGGTGACATGCTTTTCTTTTAAAAGCACGCAGTTTCCAACTCTATCTTAGCAAGCGATCACGGCCCTGCCTCTGGCAGAGGGAAGCTCTGAAAGGTAGATCACTGGGGAAATAAAGTGTCTTAGCCTGGATGTGCAAATTGACCTGGATTGTTTTAGTTTTGCATTCACGTTTGCACTTTGTAAATATTTGCCTGTCACCCTGCTGCTCACACCTGCTTGCTGTCCCCTCAAGTTTATGGAAGGCAGCAGGCACTGTCATTTCTCCAACCCCACCTGGCGCTACTGGCGCTGCCAGCACGGCCGTGTGAAAAGGAAACTCGCCCGCGAAAGCCACAGGTGTCTCTGACAGCGCCTAAAACTAATGGCCTGTGGCTGGCCGCTGTGACTAATTCTCTGATTATTGACTTTATGATTTTACGCTTAAAACTTCTTTATAATAACACACAGAAATGTTTAATGAGCTCTATCCAGAGCCATAAAAATTACTTATTGAACAAGCGTTTTAAAACTATTAATCTATTGTTTTCCATTAATAATGGCTCTCCAAAGAACGGGCGACAGCTTAATGTATCCACAGCATTTCTCCGCGAAAAGTGGCCTTTTAAGACATAAATGCCGCTCCCAAAGCATTATGGGCTGGCCGGCCATTGGGTAGCTGACCCTCCCAGGACAGATTTAGGCTCTACCAGTCCCAGAGGGTGCTTTAAGGATTTCCAGAATGAACAGGGGCCCTGGGAGATTTTGCTAGTCTCTCTGGAAAGCCCCTCTCCTCAATTTCTCTCTTTTTGTGAAAAAGACAAGAGGTGTTCCGGGGGCCTGTTTTGCAATGCCCGATGGAGAGCACAGAGGGAAGCAGACAAGTTATACATTGCTATCCTTGTTCCTTCTGGAAGGTTCCAGGTACCCATCTGGTTGTACCCATCCCCCCTTCTTCTGTTGGCAAGCCCATGGCTGAAAGTTTTCCATGATACTATGCCCCTGTTTTTGCTATTTTCGGGGCACAATTCCCCCACTAAGCATGAGATGGCTTCCTACTTCAAGTGTGTAAGAATAATCCCTTTAAAATAAATCATCCGGGACTTCCCTGGTGGTGCAGTGGTTAAGAATCCGCCTGCCAATGCAGGGGACATGGGTTCGAGCCCTAGTCCGGGAAGATCCCACATGCCGCAGAGCAACTAAGCCTGTGTACCTCAACTACTGAGCCTGCGCTCTAGAGCCTGCGAACCACAACTACTGAGCCCGAGTGCCACAACTACTGTGCCTGAGTGCCACAACTACTGTGCCTTTGTGCCACAACTACTAAGCCCGAGTGCTACAACTACTGAAACCCATGCGCCGAGAGCCCGTGCTCCGCAACAAGAGAAGCCACTGCAGTGAGAAGCCCACACACCATAACAAAGAGTAGCGCCTGCTCGCTGCAGCTAGAGAAAGCCCATGGGCGGCGACGAAGATCCAAAGCAGCCAAAAATAAATAAATTAATTAATTAAAAAACATTATATTTTAAAAATAAATAAATAAAATAAATCATCCATTTATTTTTCTGGGTAATTTAGATTGTGAAACATATTGGCACCAGATGGGCACTTCTTCTAAGAGCTTCAGGCTGTTCGTTCATTCAGCAAATATTTATTGAGTGTATACTAAGTACCAGGCTGTGTTCTAGGTCCTGGAGACACAGGAATAAACCAGAAACACATGGGCCTTGCCCTCACAGAGCCCATCTGTCAGAGGGGAGCGAAGATGACAGCAGGTGAACATTGTAGAAGATAATTTTAAGATCATTTAAGTAATAAATGCTGAGAAGCCAACGGGATAAGATTGTGATAAGAGTGAGTGGGGACTGCTTTTGATGGAGAGTCAGGAAGGCTTCTTGGGGAGGCGGCCTTTGAGCAGAGATTTGAGTGACAGAAAGGAACCAGCTGTGAGAAACATTCCTGGCAGGGGAAAGGCAGTGCAAAGGCCCTTGGGTGAGGTATACATACAGGCGTCTTTCCCTAGGTGAAGGCCCTGCCCAGACAACAACTGTCCCTTACCTGGCACATGCAGGATCTGCTCAGCCACTGCCTCAAACCCTCCATGTGGCTCCTGGGACCCATAGGGCATGTAGTGGAGAAGCATTCAACCTCGTCTGTTGAACAAGAAAATACTTCTCCTCCGAGCCCTTCTTCAATGGAATGGTTAGGAAGAGGTACAAAGGAGTCATATTGTCACAATGAGAAAGACCCTTTACACCAGGCAGAGGTCAAGAACAGTGTCAGAGGGGATATGTTTTAAGGTGCAGCTTCTCAAACTTCAGGTGCCTACAAATCACCTCAAGGTCTTTTTAAAATATAGATTCTGAGTCGGTAGGTGCAAGGTGGGGCCTGAGATTCAGCAATTCTAACAAGCTCCCAGGTGATGCCAATGCTGCAGGTCCAGGGACCACACTTTGAGCAGCAAGATCCTAGAGGTCATTAAATCTCAGCACTGTGTTTTACAGGGGGAGATGGGGAACGGCGTGACTTCACGGTAACAGGGATCTGAAGTCAGAGCACCTGGGTCTGTTCTGTGTGTGTGTGTGTGTGTGTGTGTGTGTACCCGTTCCTTAGCTTTAGTTTCTTCCTGTAAATTGATTGTATGATGACAATGGCAGTGATGACGGTCACAGTAGTGGTAGAGATACTGGTGATGATGGTGATGTTGATGGTGGGATAATGGTGATGATGGTGATGGTGGGATAATGGTGATGGTGATGGTGGTGGTCATGATGGTGATGGTGGTAGTGATAACGGTGATGACGATGGTGATAGAACTTCACAGGGTGGGTGTGAGACTTGAATGAGGTCATGCACACAATGATCTTCACGGAGTGCTCATCCCAGAGAGCGGTGCCTAAAGATGACAGCTCTTACAATGATAATTACTGTCACCCAGAGATTAAAGGACTTGTACATAGTCACGGAGCAACAGGACCAGGTGCCTAAACATTCCTACCATCATTTTCCAGCTCATAGTCAATAAATTAGGGTGTCAGAGAAATCGAATAAACACTAGAACGCACATGACCCTGAATCAATACTGAACCCAATGTGATGTTCCTCTGCTGGTATGAGAAGTACATCTGCCCGCTGGCTGGCCTCAAGGTCATTGTTGTGGACACAGCCTCCCACAAGGAGGCTAGAGAAAATGCGGGCTCTGGGCTGAATCTGTCCAACATAGATAACGTGATAGGCATGTGCAGTTTAAAGGTATGAATTGGCCCTGAGTAGCAGCTTGTTTACAAGTCACTCAACTCATAAAAGTGAAGTAGGGGGAAACCAGGGCATTCTTGGAGCTTTGCAACTCAGCTGAGGATTCCAGCTAGTGGGCACAGCCAGAGGTGAGAGGCAGTGTGCAGTGTCCTGGTGACACCCTATCTTTACCTCTGCTCCCCACCCCCAATCCACCCCAGATGGCAGCCAAGAGGGATCTTAAAGTGTAAATAAAGGACTTCCCTGGTGGTCCACTGGTTAGGACTCCACTCTTCCACTGCAGGGGAAGCAGGTTTGATCCCTGGTCGGAGAACTAAGATCCCACAAGCCGCATGGAGTGACCCCCCCCCCAAAAAAGTAAATAAAATCATGTCAGTCCCTTCTCAGAACCCTTCAATAGCTCCCCACTGCCCTTGGAATAAAATCCAAACACTTTCACACCCCATGCAGCCCTGCTCACCTCTCTGTCCTCTTCCATCACTACACTCCAGCCAAGCCAGTCTTTTCTCCACCTCAGGGCCTCCGTAATACTGTTCCCTCTGCCTGAAACACTGTTCCCCATTCTTCACATGACTGGCTCCTCTTCATCCAGCAGGTCTTAGCTTCAATGTCAGCTTCTCTGGGAGGCCCTCCCTGCCCACTCCCATCTCTTCTCTACCCTGACTTTGTGTTTGTTTCCTTCCTGGCTCACATCTCTGTTGGACATTATGTTATCTAGTGGTTCACAGGATTTTTGCATATTTCTCCCAGTTGACTGAAGATAAGCACGGACAAGCTTGTCTCCCAGTCAAGTGAAAACGAGCTTGGGGAGGGCAATGACTGCATCTATCTTGTTCACTCTCTGTTCCCAAGGCCAGTGCCTGGCACACAGTAGCTGCTTAGTAAATATTTCTCCAGTAAATGGTTTTAGCTGCAGCCTAGCCTGTCTAGGAGACAGGGAATGATGGAAGAAGTAATGGCCTGGTGATTTGTCTATTTCCCTTCTTTCCCTGGCCCATAAAATATAAGTTCCATGGAAAGGTATAAATTGTGTCTAACTTACTCAGAATAGCACCCCAACCCCTCGCCCAGTGCCTGATAAATAAGTGTTAAATATGTGTTTTCATTCCAAGTACAGTACAGTTTTCTGTAACCACACGGGAAAAACAATATTGAAACTTGTTGGACATGATGTAATTCCCCAAACAGAGCCCTGCCCAGGCCTCCTTAACGCATAGAGATGATAGAGATCTTAAATTAAATATACTCTAGACATGACTTATCTGACAAATAGAGAAATGGGGAGATGGAAAAATCTTAACTCCTGGGTTAACTTCTCTCTCAATGGAGACATTAAAGCTTCCGGGAAGAGCACAAGATACATGGGGACCTGGGTTTGGACTGTCAGGTTTCAGATCCTGGATCTAGCTGTGTGACCTGGGCAAGTTATTCAACCTCTCTGAGATTCCATTCCCTCTTCTGAAAAATGGGCACATGTTCAATAAAGGATTAACCTTGCCCACAGAAAGGTTTGGCCATTTGCCCCCAGCTCCTGGGAAGTAAATTCTAAGCCCTTGTAATATCTCACCTGATAAGCATCTTTGTCTACCTGGGGGCCTTGGACCACACAGGATAGTCTGTGTTAACTATGTGATATATGGTGGGGGGCTTTGAACCTTGTGGTATCAGCTCAACCTCTGGAGGGGCTGGAGACTGAGGTCAGTCACACAGGGGGTCAGCCATACCTACATGACTGACCCCTAGTCAAAACTCTGGACACCAAGCCTCAGGTGAGCTCTCCTGGTTGGCAATACCCTGACATACTGTCACACACCATTGCTGGGAGAAGTTAGCTCCGTTCTCATGACTCCACTGGAAAAGGATGTCTAGAAGCTTGTACCTGGATCTGTTCTGGATGCTGCCCTGTGTACCTCTTCCTTCGGCTCATCTCAATCTGTAACCTTTAACTGTAATGAACAAGAACCATGACTATAACAGCTTTTCTGAGTTCTATGAGTCCTTCTAATGAATGACCAAACCAAGGGTGGTCTTGGGGACCCCTGAACTTAAAGTTGACGTTAATGGGCTTCCCCAGTGGTGCAGTGGTTAAGAATCTGCCTGCCAATGCAGGGGACACGGGTTCGAGCCCTGGTCCAGGAAGATTCCACATGCCGCGGAGCAACTAAGCCCGTGCGCCACAGTTACTGAGCCTGCGCTCTAGAGTCTGCAAGCCACAACTACTGAGCCTGTGTGCCACAACTACTGAAGCCTGCGCACCTAGAGCCCGTGCTCCGCAACAACAGAAGCCACCGCAATGAGAAGCCCGCACACCGCAATGAAGCGTAGTCCCCGCTCGCCACAACTACAGAAAGCCTGTGCGCAGCAACGAAGACCCAACGCAGCCTAAATAAATAAATAAATAAATTCATTAAAAAAAAAAAAAATAGATGTCAAAAGAGAGGTTGGTCTTGTGGACTCCTAAACCAGCACCTCCCTCCTTGGGTACCAAGAAGATAAAATGAGATGATGTACATACAACACTCAGAATAAGTGTTCAATAAAGATGTGCTATTTTCTAGTGTCTTCTATTTGGTGTGGTGGCAAATCCTCTGGAGCTCGCCTGCCTGGGGTGAAATCCTCTGGCTCACTGCCATGGGACCTCAGACAAGCCGTTCCCTCCCCTGGACTTTGGTTTCCTCATCTAGAAGTCATACTGTCATAAGGATGGGTCAATGGCCACAAATCCCTGAAGGCAGGCCTGGCACACAACACATGCTCCACACTGGTTTGTATTACTGAAACAAGTGCTGAACGCTGAGTCAGAGGATCCAGGTCCAACCCCAACTCAGGCACCAGCCATCCACGTGACCACCGGAACTTGGCCTCCCAGTTCCTCACTGGGAGAACAAGAGACTGAAATCCAGGCTTCTGCAGAAGGCTTCTCATTTTCCAAGTGACCCAGTATCACCAGGTCACTTAACAGTCTGCTCAGTGGAGAAATGCTTGAAGCCTGATGCAAGCCATAAAAATGTCATTCATATACCTGTTGAAATTTCAAGCGCAGGGATGGGCCTGTCTTTGTTTGATCTGAAGGGGAGGATCCCTGGGAACACCACAGGTGAACACAGACAAGACAGATGGACCAGCAGGAGAGGAGGGACAGAGAAGTGCCGCGGGTAGGAGACAGCTGCTACTGACCTACCTACCTTCATTCAGTCCATTGTATTTATTTGGAGTGCCCACCCCATGCAGTGACCAAGACAGGGAAAGACCACCAAAAACAAGCAAAGAAATAAATGAACAAAGTATCTCAGAAGATGATCCAGCTCTGAAGAAAGTAAAACAAAGCAATGAAATACAAAGAGTTTGGGTTGGGGAAGGTCGGTGTTAAAAGATAATTTTCAAAAAGATGTAACATCATGACTCCTGTACTGATAAAAAAAAAAAAAAAAAGAACCCACGTTAAAGATTTTATCTAACTCATTATTAATGAGGGAACCAGGCAGATGTTACAACCAGTACAAAGGAGAAATCAAAGAACAGACACATTTATGATGAAAAATGTTGGAATGAATTTGCAAATAGACCAAAACTGGGTTCTTCCGCAGGGTGTTGGAAGTTGATTGAACTGCCCTGGACTCAATTTATTTGCATGTCCAAAGACAAGGAACACTTGCATTGCCATAGGTGCTCTACAACTTCCAACACTGTAAAATAGATCAGAGACAATGAAGGACTGGAGTCAGATAGAAGGAAGGGTGTCCTGTAAACGCTGGAGACAGGCAGTAATCTTTTCTGCTTGTTCCAAATTCCCTATGTCAGATAAAACATTGCTGAGAAATGACATCTGAGCCAAGACAGTGTGTCAAGGAGTCCCGGGCAAAGCTCTGGGGAGAGGTATCCCCAGCAGAGAGAACAGTAGGTGCAAAGATCCTAAAGTAGGGGATGAGTCAGGTGTGTTTAAGGAACCAAAAGAAGGTCAGTGGAGCTGGAGCCAGTGACAAGGGGGCAAGTGGTTGGCACAAAGTGAGACAAGCAGGCAGCGGACTGAGCAAGAAAGTGCAGAGTAGGATTTTATCTTAAAAATGAAGATTTTTACCCTGGAGAACTCTGAGCAAGGAAGGGACAGGCTCTCCCTTCCGTTTCAAAAGAAACTTTCTGGCTGCTGAGATTGTGGCTACTTAAAAATGACTTGTAGGAGCCAATATCACTGATGAACATAGATGCAAAAATCCTTAACAAAATACCAGCAAACAGAATCCAACAGCACATTAAAAGGATCATACACCATGATCAAGTGGGGTTTATCCCAGGAATGCAAGGATTCTTCAATATACACAAATCAATCAATGTGATAAACCATATTAACAAACTGAAGGAGAAAAACCATATGATCATCTCAGCAGATGCAGAAAACGCTTTTGATGAAATTCAACACCGATTTATGATAAAAACCTTCCAGAAAGTAGGCATAGAGGGAACTTACCTCAACATAATAAAGGCCTTATATGACAAACCCACAGCCAACATCGTTCTCAATGGTGAAAAACTGAAACCATTTCCTCTAAGATCAGGAACAAGACAAGGTTGTCCTCTCTCACCACTCTTATTCAACATAGTTTTGGAATTTTTAGCCACAGCGATCAGAAAAGAAAAAGAAACAAAAGGAATGCAGATCGGAAAAGAAGGTAAAGTTGTCACTGTCTGCAGATGACATGATACTTATACATAGAGAATCCTAAAGATGTTACCAGAAAACTACTAGAGCTAATCAATGAATCTGGCAAAGTAGCAGGATACAAATTAATGCACAGAAATCTCTTGCATTCCTATACACTAATGATGAAAAATCTGAAAGAGAAATTAAGGAAACACTCCCATTTACCACTGCAACAAAAAGAATAAAATAACTAGGAATAAACCTACCTAAGGAGACAAAAGACCTGTATGCAGAAAACTATAAGACACTGATGAAAGAAATTAAAGATGATACACACAGATGGAGAGATATACCATGTTCTTGGATTGGAAGAATCAACATTGTGAAAATGACTATACTACCCAAAGCAATCTACAGATTCAATGCAATCCCTATCAAACTACCAATGGCACTTTTCACAGAACTAGAAAAAAAAGTTCACATTTGTATAGAAACACAAAAGACCTCGAATAGCAATCAAAAGACCTTTCTCAAGCAATCTTGAGAAAGAAAAATGGAGCTGGAGGAATCAGGCTCCTGGACTTCAGACTATACTACAAAGCTACAGTAATCAAGACAGTATGGTACTGGCACAAAAAAAGAAATCTAGATCAATGGAACAGGATAGAAAGCCCAGAGATAAACCCACGCACATATGGCCACCTTATTTTTGATAAAGGAGGCAAGAATATACAACAGAGAAAAGACAGCCTCTTCAAGAAGTGGTGCTGGGAAAACTGGACAGCTACATGTAAAAGAATAAAATTAGAACACTCCCTAACACCAAACACAAAAATAAACTCAAAATGGATTAAGGGGCTTCCCTGGTGGTGCAGTGGTTGAAAGTCCGCCTGTCAATGCAGGGGACACGGGTTCGTACCCAGGTCTGGGAAGATCCCACATGCCGTGGAGCAGCTGGGCCTGTGAGCCATGGCCGCTGAGCCTCTGCGTCCGGCGCCTGTGCTCCGCAATGGGAGAGGCCACAACAGTGAGAGGCCCGCGTACCGCAAAAAAAAAACAAGAAAACAATGGATTAAAGACCTAAATGTAAGGCCAGACACTATAAAACTCTTAGAGGAAAACATAGGCAGAACACTCTATGACATAAATCACAGCAAGATCCTTTTTGACCCACCTCCTAGAGAAATGGAAATAAAAACAAAAATAAACAAATAGGACCTAATGAAACTTAAAAGCTTTCGCACAGCAAAGGAAACCATAAACAAGACGAAAAGACAACTCTCAGAATGGGAGAAAATATTTGCAAATGAAGCAACTGACAAAGGATTAATCTCCAAAATTTACAAGCAACTCATGCAGCTCAATATCAAAAAATACAAACAACCCCATCCAAAAATGGGCAGAAGACCTAAATGAACATTTCTCCAAAGAAGATATACAGATTGCCAACAAACACATGAAAGGATGCTCAACATCCTTAATCATTAGAGAAATGCAAATCAAAACTACAATGAGGTATCACCTCACACCAGTCAAAATGGTCATCACCAAAAATCTACAAACAATAGATGCTGGAGAGGGTGTGGAGAAAAGGGAACCCTCTTGCACTGTTGATGGGAATGTAAATTGATACAGCCACTATGGAGAACAGTACGGAGGTTCCTTAAAAAACTAAAAATAGAACTACCATACAATCCGGCAATCCCACTACTGGGCATATACCCTGAGAAACCCATAATTCAAAAAGAGTCATGTACCACAATGTTCATTGCAGCTCTATTTACAATAGCCAGGACATGGAAGCAACCTAAGTGTCCATCAACAGATGAATAGATAAAGAAGATGTGGCACATATATACAATGGAATATTACTCAGAGTCATAAAAAGAAATGAAATTGAGTTATTTGTAGTGAGGTGGATGGACCTAGAGTCTGTCATACAGAGTGAAGTAAGTCAGAAAGAGAAAAACAAATACAGTACGCTAACACATATATATGGAATCAAAAAAAAAGGTTCTGAAGAACCTAGGAGCAGGACAGGAATAAAGACGCAGACGTAAAGAATGGACTTGAGGACACAGGGAGTGGGAAGGGTAAGCTGGGACGAAGTGAGAGAGTGGCATGGACATAGATACACTACCAAATGTGAAATAGATAACTTCCTAGTGGGAAGCAGCCGCATAGCACAGGGAGATCAGCTCGGAGCTTTGTGACCACCTAGAGGGGTGAGGTAGAGAGGGTGGGAGGGAGAAGCAAGAGGGAGGAGATATAGTGATATATGTATATGTACAGCTGATTCACTTTGTTATAAAGCAGAAACTAACCCACCATTGTAAAGCAATTATACTCCAATAAAGATGTTAAAAAAAAAAAAAGCAAAAGCAAAAAAAATGACTTGTAGGAACTTCCCTGGCAGTCCAGTGGTTAGGACTCCACACTTCTACTGCAGGGGCATGGGTTTGATCCTTGGTCAGGGAACTAAGATCTCACAAGCTGTGTGGCATGGCCAAAATAAATAAATAAATAAAATTTTAAAATAAATAAAATAAAAATGACCTGTAGCCAAGAGTCTAAGCTTCCTGGGAGGAAATTTTCCTTAGGGAAGTTCAGAAAGCAATCCTGGAGCCAGAAGCTGGAGAGGACTGACTATAACAGGAAGAGACAGCAGGATACGGAGCAGTGAGAAAGGTCCTGCCTCCTTTGGGAATGAGATTGGTTCAACCACTTTGGGTGCCTGGTAGGATCTACTAAACTGAACATACCTCCTCCAGCCTCTGACCTCCAGCAATTCCACTCCAACCGAAGTGCGAGCACATGGGCACCAAAAGACACAGAGAAAATGGTTCACCACAGCACTATTATTTCCTAAAACTGGAAACTGCTCAAATGCCCGTCAATAGTAGAATGGATATAAGGGCCAGTTCATCCAATGGAGCGCTGTCGTGTGATGAAAAGGAACAAACTACTGATGTGTACAACAGCACGAATGAATCTCAGCAACATTTTGAGGAGGGTGGTAAGAAGCCACGTATAGAAGAGTCTTTGATTACATTGCTAGAAGTTCAAAAAGAGAAAAAAACAGCCCTTGGGTTTGGAAATCTGGAGAGTGGTTACCTACAGGGAGGAAGACAAGAGTAATGAATGAATGAGAAGAAGCCCAAGAAGGGCCACCAAGGAGATGATGACGGTCTGTTTCTTGTCCTGGATGGTATCTACAAAAGTGCTTGCTTTAGAACAATGAATGGGGCCATACAGTAGCTGAAGGGAAAACTGAAATCCTTTGAAATAGATCTCCCAAATTCCTAGGTTTCTTTAATAGAAAACCAGGAGTTGTCTAGTGCACTCTTTGGGATTATTTGATTTTATGCACCTTTCATCACCTTTGAGCTACTTTACAACTCTGTAAGTTGTTAAATATCGATAATAATACAACTGATTCTTGTCCAGAAAAATGCATATATTGTGTCCCGTGGGGTTGCAGTTGGTTACTGACTTGTGGATACTGACCAATTTTGTATCTACTAAGCAAATTCATTCCAGCATTCCTGACTGCCTATATGTGCGTCTGCTCTTTAGATTCTCCTTGAACAGACTGTAATGTGTTACTGGTTCTCTTGTTAGTTAATGGGTTAAATAAGATCTCTACATGTGTTTTTGTTTGTTTGTTTGTTTGTTTTTTAATGGCCTCACCGTGCAGCATGTGGGATCTTAGTTCCCCAACTAGGGATCGAACCTGTGCCCCCTGCAATGGAAGTGTGGTGTCCTAACCATTGGACCACCAGGGAAGTCTCCACATGTTCATTTTATATTTGTATGAAAGTCATGATTATACCATTTTTAAAAATTCTCATTTAACTAGATCTATAGGTTTTTCTGTCTGTGTGTTAGACTTCAATTTTAAAAGTTAAATGTAAAAAGTTAAATATAAAAGGGCAGGGACTTCCCTGGTGGAGCAGTGGTTAAGAATTCTCCTGCCAATGCAGAGGACATGGGTTCGAGCCCTGGTCCGGGAAGATCCCACATGCCGCAGAGCAACTAAGCCCATGCGCCACAACTACTGAGCCCATGAGCCACAACTACTGAAGCCCGTGCTCCACAACAAGAGAAGCCACCACGGTGAGAAGCCCGCACACCGCAAGGAAGAGTAGCCCCTGCTCGCCACAGCTAGAGAAAGCCCGCATGCAGCAACAAAGACCCAACGCAGCCAAATTAATTAAAAAGGGCAGGGAGGGTAGGGTGCTGTGACTCCATCTAAGACTGCTGTCATCAAGCCCTGGGACGGAGCAGGCCAACTGCCAAGGCCCACAGGCTCCCCAGAGTGGGTTGGCAAGAACAGCAGGGCAATTCCCTGGCCAGGAATCTAAGTCGAGTCTGAAGCCTGAGAGCCAGAGGAACAGGAGGCTGAGGGAGCCTAACTTCATTCACCAAATTCACCAGCAAGGCAGGCTCCTCCCCACTCGCTGAACCTGCTGCACCCTCTGGCTCCAGGCAGGGGGGAACGCTATTATTATTTGATTAATTCAGAAAACAAAGACCTGGCTGGGGCAATAGGGCCTGAAGTAAGGTTCTCTAAGGGCGAGTAAATCTGGAACTAGAACAGAGAAATAAACCAAGGAAGGAGAAGGGTTGTCTCTGACATTTGGCCCCATCCTCCCAGGGAAATTCCTGCCTCTGCCTTTACATTAAGGAAAGTTACATGAATCTGACCTTGCAAGAGGCCAGGGGCTGCCGGGGTGGGCGGCCAGCCTTCCTTCCCAACCCACTCCAATACTCCTCCTTGAGCTTCCGACCCACTGAAGATTGACAAACGATTAAGAGAAAGATGCGGGTTTGGGTTTTGCCCCCTCACTTCTGCAACCCAGCTGAGGCGGCTCCTGAAAACTCCGGTCGCGGCTTTGGGATGGAATGACACCCTCTCCCAAAGCTGAGCCCCCTCGTTGGGCATTTGTGAGAAGTGGGTGGGTCCTGGGGACCTCACAGGGGACAGAGCCCAGGCCTCCTCCTGGACCACCCTCCTCCACTCACAAAACTTGAAACAGAAGCCCTGGAGCCAACTGCCAACCCCACCAAGGGAGGGAAGTGACAACAGCCAGCTACTGTTGACATCCAAGCCGGTCCTTGGAGGCCTCCCTTCCCACTCACAGGAGCTTTTCAAAGTGCTTCTGAAAAGTGGGTCTCAGCTGGGGAAGGGAAGCAGCAATCGTGCTGTTGATGCAAATGAGATTCTCTCCATATCCTCACCATTCCCTAGTTTGTGACCAGGGCCCCTGCCATTTGAAAACTCCTTGAGATCAAGCATCTCTCGGGCATCGTGAACCCTAACTTGTTTTAAGGACCCGTCTAAGAAAAACAAGGAGTGTTGCGCTTTCTCCTTCACAAGACAGAATGACTCGAATTCCAGGAGTCCCAGGAAGGTGGGAGCATCTGTGGCTGGGCATCACCCCAGAAGGCCAGCCGCTCCCAAAGCACGCCCAGACCTGGTCAAGCCTCACACATTGGGGCCCTTTTTCCCACTGAGATTCGAGGTTTCAGGATTCTGACAAAGAAAAACAAATATCGTATAATATCGCTTACATGTGGAACCTAGAAAAATGGTATAGATGAACTTATTTGCAAAGCAGAAATAGAGTCACAGATGTAGAGAACAAACGTATAGATACCAAGGCGGAAGGGGGTGGTGGGATGAATTGGGAAATCGGGATTGACATATGTACACTGTTATGTATAAAATAGATTACTAATGAGAACCTACTGTATAGCACAGGGAACTCTGCTCGGTGACCTAAATGGGAAGGAAATCCGAAAAAGAGGGGAGATACGTATACGTAGGGCTGATTCACTTTGCTGTACAGCAGAAACTGACACAGTAGTATAAAGCAACTATACTCCAATTAAAAAAAAAAGAAAACATTGCATAAATAACTTTTATTTGAAGAGTTTTCAGCCTCTAAGTTATCATGTTTTTAGGTAAAAAATGTATTTCATTTTCAATGCTTTTCCTATTCGTTTCCTTTTCTTTGGGATTATCCCTGTACAAACTTGGTTTTGTAAAAATTGAGTTATTTAAATATATATTTCCTTTAAATTAAATATTTAACAATTCCAAAAAAAATAAAATAAAATCATTTTTTAAAAGAATTCTGACAAAATATTTGGTTTCTGCTCCAAGCCGTGCTCAGCACTCCACAAGCCTCCCCAAGTCCCACAATAACAAGGTGAGAACTTTGGGGACAGCCTGGATAAGGAGCAGCACTACTTTTTTTTATAATAGTGAATTGACCTGCTGCCATTTAAATCCTAATAAAGCTGTGCTTATTATGTCATATGTCACACATTAGCTTAGCATTTTGATAACTGAATTTTGATATAATATTTTGGTAAAACACCTTTATTATTTTCATTTGCGGTAAAAACCACGTAGTAGTATAAAATTCACCATCTTAACCATTTTTAAGTATACAGTTCAATAGCATTAATTACATTCACAATATCGTGCAACCATCACCACCATCCTTCTCCAGAACTCTTTCTGTCTTACAAAACTGAAACTCTACACCCATTAAACAATATCTCCCATTCTCCTCTCCCTCAGCCTCTGGCAATCACCATTCTACTTTCTGTCTCTATGAATTTGACTACTCTAGGGGACCTCATATAGGTGGGATCTTACAGTATCTGTCCTTTTGTTTTGTTTTTGTTTTGTTTTTGTTTTGGCCATGCCACATGCCATGCGGGATCTTAGTTTCCCAACCAGGGATGGAACCCGTGGCCCCTGCGTTAGAAGCATGGAGTCTTAACCACTGGACTGCCAGGGAAGTCCCAAGTACCTGTCCTTTTGGGTTTTTTTTTTTAATTAATTTATTTATTTTTGGCTGTGTTGGGTCTTTGTTGCTGCACCCTGGCTTCCTCTAGCTGTGGCGAGCGGGGGCTACTCTTCATTGCGGTGCGTGGGCTTCTCATTGTGGTGGCTTCTCTTTGCTGCAGAGCACAGGCTCTAGGCACGCGGGCTTCAGTAGTTGCAGCACGCGGGCTCAGTAGTTGCGGCTCGCGGGCTCTAGAGTGCAGGCTCAGTGGTTGTGGCACATGGGCTTAGTTGCTCTGCCGCATCTGGGATCTTCCTGGACCAGAGCTCGAACCTGTGTCCCCTGCATTGGCAGCGGATTCTTAACCACTGTGCCACCAGGGAAGTCCTAAGTCCCTGTCCTTTTGTTATTGGCTTATTTCACTTAGCATAACATCCTAAGCATAACATCACGTTGTAGCATGTGTCAGAATTCCTGTCTTTTTTAAGGCTGAATATTCCACTGTATGTATGTACCACATTTTACACACTCATTCATCCATCGATGGACACTTGGGTTGGACATAATTATTTCTTTGTTATACCATGTATTTTATTCCATGCACTTAAAAACATTATTTTGAGGAGTCCATTGGCTTCACCAACCATCCAAGGGATCCATCTGTAACACACAAAAGGTGAAGAAGCTCAGTGAGACAGACATTAGGAAATGGGCTCAGAGAAGTTAAAACATTTGCCCAAGGTCACCCAGCAGGGAGTCAAGCCCAGCTCAGTCGGAATCCAGAGCCCACCTGTATGGTATGACTTTCCTTTCACTGCGAATGACTTAGACTCTGGCTTCAGTGGACATTTGGTGTTTTTCCAGAGAGACCCTCCAGGAGCACTGTGAAGGGAACGGAGATAGCTTACATCCCAGCACTGAAGTTCAGGGCATGGGTCATCATTTGTAGGAGGAAAGTCCAGCACTCTCTCCACTCCCATTTCTCAGGCAGTGCCCCTTGTGTCTGGGTCTTCACTCAACTCTGTCCAACTCCCTAGTGAGGACCCCAGGACATCTGAGACACAAAGGGACCCCTGGATGTCTCCTAAGTTACCTAAACCCTGAGATCTGGGACAGTGGGGAGTGTGCACCCCATTATACCCCCAAGTCTGTGAGCAGACAACTAGAATACCCTCATCCTCACCTAATAGCTGGAAGAGGGCAGTGATTCCTGAACCTTCTCTGAAGTCATATTGACAAACAATCACATGCTTTAACTCCCGATATAAAATTTGGGCCTTGTAATTGCTCTAGTCTAGCAAAATTTCCCCCTGAGAAAACTAAGAACTGAGATTATTCACACTGGCGTCATGGGAGACCCTCTGGAAAATGCTAAACTCTCCGACATCACCGCATAACGATTCTTTTTCCCTTTCTTATGAGCACTGATGGGGTTAGTATTAGGAGCTAATAGCAGAGGGGAAGCGGAGGGAGGGATAAACTGGGAGATTGGGATTGACATATATATACTACTATATATAAAATAGATAACTAATAAAAAGGAACTCTGCTCAACTTCCTGTAATGACCTACATAGGAAAAGAATTTTAAAAGAGTGGATATATGTATATGTATAACTGATTCACTTTGCTGTACAGCAGAAACTAACACAACATTGTAAAGCAACTCTACTCCCATAAAAATTAATTAAAAAAATAAATGACAGTAGCTAATACTTATTGGCTCCTTCTTTGTACCAAACATGTTAATTCTCCAGAAATCATATGCAGCAGGGGCTACTACTGCCCCTCATTTTACAGAAGAGGAAACAGAGGCCCAGAGTGGTTAGTAATTTGCAAGAAGTCACACAGCTGTTGAGTAGCTTGAACTCTGACCCCAGGTGGTCTGCATGGAGGACATCATGGCCAAGTTCTGTGAGCCCTCTTTCTAGGACACAAGCCTCAAGTTGCAACAAGGGAGGAAGGCCCGTAAATGTCTGTGAATTTCTTTGTGAAAACTTTTTCTTCACCTGTGTAGAAGATAAACTAGTTTGCTTTCAAGAAGCAAATTAACCATTAGGAGCCCAGATTCTAGAAATATTCAAATTCACTAGACGTCAGAGAAGTGCAAATTAAAACAACATTATGAGAGAGGATTTACACTCATCAGAATAGCAAAAATCAGGGAGGTGGAAATGAGAGAGGAGGAGTGTCTGCAAAACCATGCAGAGAGGCAGGAGGACATAGAGCTAAGAGCCCGGGTGCCACAACAAGTCTGGGGGGGAGTCACACCCACCCAGGCACCTCTGCGCTGCTTTCCTTATCTGGAAATGGAGGTGATTTTATCTATTTCATAGAATTGTTGCGAGGATTCCAACAGCTAATGACACCAAGGGCTGGCAAGGGCACCTGTGCCGGTAAGAGCTCCATGAAAACAGCACAGGCAAGCCTGAGCTCCCGGAAGACAAGGCCTTTTCTCTGTTCGTTGGCTGTATCTCCAGTGCCTAGAATAAGTGGGAACTTAGTAAGTGAAGTGCTTAATTAATATTTGTTGAATAAATGAATGCATTTACAAATGATATGGGGAGAAGGCGACATCTCAACACCACTTGATGGAACATCAAATAGTGAAAAATTTTAAATCTTGGAAATTGGGACAATACGGAAAAAAGGAAAATTAAGTAGTTTGTCCAGTCCATGAGCCAGCTGTCTCACTTCGATGTATCTCAGAGACTTCCTCCTCTGGTTCACGATGGGTAACAAACCAGGGGACAATCCAGGGACATTCACAGGGAACAAGCAAGTCGATGTGGGAGAGCCACACGACAGAACACGCTGCAATAGTTAGAGGTGATCATCCAGAGCAGGGCTTGGCAAACCTTCCTGTAAAAGGCCAGGTAATAAATACTGTAGGCTTTTCAGACCATAGGGTCTCGGACGCAGCCTTAGATGGTCTGTAAATGAATGGGCGTGGCTGTCCTAACAGAACCATTTATGGACACTCAAATGTGAATTTCATATAATTCCTACGTGTCCCAAAATATTCTTCTTCTTTTGGGTATTTTCCCCCCAGCCATTTAAAAATCCTAGCTTGTTGGGCTTCCCTGGTGGCACAGTGGTTAAGAATCCACCTGCCGATGCAGGGGACACGGGTTTGAGCCCTGGTCCGGGAAGATCCCACATGCTGCGGAGCAACTAAGCCTGAGAGCTACAACTACTGAGCCTGCACTCTAGAGCCCGCAGGCCACAACTACTGAGCCCATGTGCCACAACTACTGAAGCCTGCACGCCTAGAGCCCATGCTCTGCAACAAGAGAAGTCACCGTGATGAGAAGCCCATGCACCGCAACGAAGACCCAACACAGCCATAAATAAAATTAATTAGTTAATTAACTAAAAAATTAATAAATAAAATAATAAATAAAAATCTTAGCTTGCAGGCTGCACAAAAACTTCGGGGGCCCAGATTTCACTCAGGGGCCATTATTTGCTGTTCTACATGTATGCCGACAACATGGATGAATTCCAAAAACACAATCAACAAACCTGGTGATCTTGGGCAGGATAAGGGTTAAAGAGAAATGACGATACATCCTAATTTTCCAGGGACAGACTAGTTTACCCCACATTGTCCCGGTAATTAGTAACCTGTCTTTCACTCTGAAAAATCCCAGACTGGATGATGAATTACATGTCACCTTCCCCAGTTAAACCATCATCCTAGTTATATAAATTACAAACATACGTTCATTTGTGTATCTCCCAACATGTAGAGCAGGGGTCGGCAATTTTTTCCCCATAAAGGACCAGATAGTAGATATTTTAGGCCTTGTGCCATGTGATCTGTTGATGCAGCATGAAAACAGTCGGAGATAACACAGCCATGAAGGAGTGAGACTGGGTACCACTAAAACTCACTGATGAACACTGAAATTTGAAGGTCATGTAATTTGCACATATCACAAAATATTATCCTTCTTTGGATTTTTTCCAACCATTTAAATATGTAAAAACACTTTCAGCTTGTGGGTCATATAAAATCTGGCAATGGGCTAGATCTGGCCCAAAGGCTGTAGTTTGTTGGCTGCCAGTCTGGAATAACACCTAGCCCCGTGGTAGGTGCTGCAGAGATGTCTGGGTTTGCTGAGCATACTCACTGTGAAAAACCGTGCCTGTTTTACAAGGACACGTGCAGATTTAAGGACAGATAAACACCTGAGTGACGGTCTAGGAGGGGGATGGGAGGAAATAGGGACTGGGAATAAATAGGGAAAATAATGAAATAAGAGAAACTTCGTCTAGACTGAGGAGGATGGTGGATCATGAACTGAAGAGGGTAATAAACGCTACTCCACTTCTGAGGCCCAAAAAGAAAAAGGAAAAAAAAAAAGTGAGGGCTCTGGAGCCAGAGAGCCCTACATTTGAAATTCTGAAGCTGCCCACCCTATCTGGTGACCTTGAGCAAGTTTAACCTCTCAAAGGTTCTTTGGAAAATAGAACTAAATATAGTACCTACTTCCTAGGACTGCTGTGAGGATTGAATGAATCCATACAGGTAAGGGCTTGGCACAGTGTCTGGTCAATGAATGTTATACTGTAGTGGTCGTTTTTCATAAAGAATAGAGAGAAAACGTGTGCCCCAGGGGTCCAAATAAGGTGATTGATTAGAGGTGATTAAGAGGACAGGCTCAGGAGCCAAGAACCCCAGCTTTGCCATGTACTGGCTGTGTGACCTTGGCCAAGTCTTGTGTCCTTCCTGTGCCTCAATTTCCTCAGCTGGGCAACGCTATTAATAGTAGTACTTGCCTCGTAGGATTAATGTAAAAATTAAATTACTCAAAACATAGCCTAGGGGCCTCCCTAGTGGCACATTCGTTAAGAATCCGCCTGCCAATGCAGGGGACACGGGTTTGAGCCCTGGTCCGGGAGCATCCCACATGCCGCAGCGCAACTAAGCCCGTGAGCCACAACTACTAAGCCTGCGCTCTAGAGCCCACGAGCCACAACTATTGAGCCCACGTGCTGCAACTACTGAAACCCGGGTGCCTAGAGCCCGTGCTCTGCAACAAAGAGAAGCCACCACAATGAGAAGCCCGCGCACCACAATGAAGAGTAGCCCCCAACTGCCGCAACTAGAGAAAGCCCACGCACAGCAATGAAGACCCAACATAGCCAAAAATAAATAAGTAAATAAATAAATAAAAATTTAAAAAAAAAAAGAACCCCAAGTCAGTTCACGTCCCTCCTCCGTCATGATTTTTCTCACCTGGGCTGGTTTATTCATAAAGTCTCCACTCATCCTCTCAGACTCCCTCCAAGCTTCGCCGGCTGGTGCAGCTGCTCTCAGCTGCACTTGAACTCTGCTGGGGTGGGGGTGGGACCCCTGGGTAGGTTTCTGGGAAGTCACGTCAAGAGAACGTGGCTGTTCCTCAGGTTAAACTTGACTTCTCAGCTTCTTTCCTTCACTTGGCCTGGAGAGAGCTGACAGGTTCAGGACACGTTACGCCAAATATGGCACCTTGGCGTATTGGATATTTTAAGCTGAAGGAGTTGGAGAAAAACAGCAGAAGCAGAAGGACTCTGTGACTCTCCTTGGAAGCAGGCCATATACCCTCAGGTGAGAGGCGCCCTCCCTGTACCCAGAGGAAGAGAGCATCCTTTTCTCTAAGATGGAGCAACACTGAGAGGAATCTCAGTGAACAGGCCTTGCTTTGTCTCCCCCAGTTGACTACACTCACCTCACACCCTTTGTCCTTGCTTTCCATGACTTCTCACTCTTCCTCAAACCTAGCATAGAAACATTCAGGTTGGACCATTTCTTAGGGTCTTCATTTTCTTATGAAGGCTCCCGTGTTGGGTAAAATTTATATGAAATAGGGACTACCCTGGTGGCGCAGTGGTTAAGAATTCTCCTGCCAATGCAGGGGACACGGGTTCAAGCCCTGGTTGGGGAAGATCCCACATTGCCACAGAGCAACTAAGCCCACGCGCCACAACTACTGAGCCTGCGCTCCTAGACCCCGTGCTCCACAAGAGCAGCCACCGCAATGCAGAGTAGCCCCCGCTCTCCACAACTAGAGAAAGCCCGCATGCAACAACGAAGACCCAACACAGCCAAAAATAAATAAATAAATTTATGTTTTAAAAAAAACACACATAGCCTAGCAATTCTGACATATGCTGCAACATGGATGAACCTTGAGAACATTATGCTAAATGGAATAAACCAGTCATAAAAAGACAAATACCCATGATTCCACTTACACGAGGTATTTAGAGTAGCCAAAATCATACAGACAGAAAGCAGAATGGGGGTTGCTGGGGTGACAGGGAGGGAAGAATGGGAAGTTATTGTTTATAGGTATAGAGTTTCAGTTTTACAAGATGAAAAAGTTATGGGGCTGGATGGTGGCGATGGCTGCCCATAATGTGAATGAATATATGTAATACCAATCAAATGTACACTTAAAAATGGTTAAGATAGTAAACTTTATGTTATGTGTATTTAACACCATAAAAAACATTTGTTTACAAAAAACGATGAAACAAACACACCATAGCTTAGCATATAAGTGCTCAAATATTATACATTAGTATGTTATCACTCCGGACCCACAATTTCTGCCCCAGGGGAAATTAAAAAAGGAGTCAGAACAACAACCCCCTGTGAAATACTCCAAAATATCCAAGGAGCTGGGCTGTGGGCTTTGAGGAAAGATTGCGTTGAGGAAACATCTAACATGAAAGACAAGATCAAAACAAACAAACAGACAATAATTATTCTGATGAAACAGACATAATGTTGTGCACAAGAAAACATCAAAGAAACTAACATTAATATCCTCAGAGAGTTAAATTAAAAATATTACCTCCATGAAACAAGAACAGTTGCTATAATCAAGGAAAAAATCAGAGAATAGGAAAGATCTTTTGGAAAATAAAAACATAGATGCCAAAATTTAAAAAAAATACAATAGAAAGACTGAAGGTAAGGTCGGTGGATAAATTTCACAGAAAGTAGAAAAAAATTTGCAAAACAGAAGAAAAAATATTTTTTAAATGGTGAGTCATTGCAGGAGATTAAGTAGCTAACTAAAGACTTTTAGAAAGTGGGGGAGAATTTGTCAAAGTAATAATACAACAAACTTTTCCGGAATTAAAGGAGAAGAATATTCAGAATGAAAAGATCACCATATGCCCAGAACAATGAATGAAAAAAAATCTCCAGGAAGACAAAGTAAGACATCATCTTCAATTTCAGAATACAAGTGGTTAAAAAGATTATGCAAGATTGTAGAGAAAATGCAGATTACGTGAATGACAAAGAATACAATGGACTTCTCAAAAACAAGAGAAGCCAGAGGGCAGTGGAAAAATATCTTCCAAGGGCTGAGAAAAAAATAACTTTCAACCTGAAATTCTGTCTACAACCAGACTATCAGTCAACTGTGAGAGTGGAATAAAGCCATTTTCAGACATGTAAGGAAGTCCCAGGATGACAGCTGATACAAGTCCCAGAAAGCAATCGGGAAAGGGGGTCTGAAACCTCCAAGAAACTTAAAAGTGGAAATGATAATTGTCTGATAGATTTGACTATAAGGAAAAACTTAAGAGCTTTCTATACCTTTTGGAGGGTATAGGGAGATGTAGCTGTTCAAAGAGAACAGAACAAATGAAAAAACAAGGGGGGAGGGAAATTTAAAAAAAAGGAATTAATAACTCCAAGAAAAACAAAAAGTTGCACAAGAAGAGATACATCTTGGTTCAGCATTGAATAAAATTTATGCAGTCATAATAATGAAAACATTGAATGTGTATTTAACCAAAATTTGTGATATAAGTATATTAAGAGGATGGAGGAAATGATAATGGAGTGTGTGAGTTAAAAATCCTCACTGATGGGCTTCCCTGATGGCGCAGTGGTTGAGAGTCTGCCTGCCGATGCAGGGAACGCGGGTTCGTGCCCCGGTCCGGGAAGATCCCACGTGCCGCGGAGCGGCTAGGCCCGTGAGCCATGACCGCTGAGCCTGTGCGTCTGGAGCCTGTGCTCCGCAACGGGAGAGGCCACAGCAATGAGAGGCCCGTGTACCGAAAAAAAAAAAAAAAAAAAAAAAAAAATCCTCACTGATCACATAGGAAATCAACAGATAATTTCTAAAACAGGTGAATCAGAATATTGCAGAATAGCTTTATTATTTAAAAAATATGTAAGTAAATCCATAAGAAGCAACTAAAAGAATGGTTGGTTACCTCTGAAAGGGATAGGAGGGTTTTGGGGAGAGCAGTCTTTTGCTATTGGTGTTTTTGCATTAATTGGCTTTTTGCAAAAATAATTTTAAAAATCTAAGACCTAGGCTAAATAGGGGAGGCAGATCTTAATTCTGGAAGGTTCTAAGACACTTCAATGAAGAGGAAAGTGAGTCATGACGAAATAAAAACGGCTTGCCTTGGTATTATATTATCTTACCTTTCAAAAATGCTCTGACAACCAAGACAGCAATGAGTACACCTAATGACCAGATTCTAGTTTCTAAACGTCTTTCCTGACTGAAAGGAACCAGGGCTCTTTAGAGGAATGGCTGATTCCAGGGCTGGCGCAGGGAAAGTGTATGGTGAGTCTGGAACACTTTCTTGTGCCAGAAAGCAAGAACGTACACAAAGACTGAAGGGAACACATCAAAAGAACACAAAGCCAGGTTAAAGGGTTTCCCCAGGCCATAATTAGGACAATTTGATCACTAAAAACACTAAGGACTGTAATTATTGCAAAACATTGAATAAATAAATTCCAAGAGTTCATAGTGACTAAAAAAACAGGAAAAAATTAAAATTAATTTGTTACCATTGGAGATGACTATTAGGTCAACCTACTCTGAAACTTGATAAAAAGTTACGCATTTAGGGGGAACTGTAGTTCATCTCCAGTTAATGAAGGAAAATTCTTCTTTACAAAGGAATGTAGAAGAAATGATATATTTAAAATTTTGTCTTTTTGCAACCCCCAGTGAAGTAACTGAAACAGGCAGGGATCGTTAGTGGATGCTAAAACCATTAAGTAAAAGGTTGTAGGGAAATGGGATATTTCCTTGTGCCAAAGTATCCAGAGATTACTTGCAAACTGCAAAGAGGGAAAATATACTTTTTCTGTGGAGGGATCCAGTGGTCACAATATTAACCAAAAGACCAAATTTAGCATTGCTGAAAGTGAGACAGCCAATCATTGTGTTCCCGATGGAGTGCAATGGGACATATGTGCCTTTACCCACAAAGTGTTCTGGCCATTGTCTAACCTGAATGTGACCATGAGTTTAGACCTAACTTCCACTGTGCAGGAAAATAGAGGAGAGAGGAATGAGCTAAATAATGCCATGAGGAGCCAATCAGATGAATCCAGAATGTAGAGCTGACCCTTGAACAACACAGGGGTTGGGAGTGCCGACCCTCCAAAAAGTCGAAAATCCGAGTATAATTTATAATCTGTACCCGTGGTTCCTCTGTATTCGTGGTTCCCCTGTATCTGTCGTTCCCCAGCCTCGGATTCAACCAACCAAGGATCATGTAGAAGTGTAATATTTATTACTGAAAAAAAATCCATGTATAAGTGGACCCATGCAGTTCAAACCTGTGTTGTTCAAGGGTCAGCTGTACACATTACACAAACTATCTGGCCAGATCTCTTTAAAAAGTCAGTGCCTTAGGTGGGGAGATTATTTTAGATTTAAAAAGACTAAAGGATATGATAACCAAATGTAATATGTTAATTGGATCCTGGCTCAATAAACCAAATGTAAAAGACACTGTGTTGTGAAAATTTTGAATATGGACTAGACATCAGATAATATTAGGAAATAACTGTTAATTTTCTCGGGTGTAAAAGTGGTATTATGGTTATGTATGAGAATGTCCTTGTTCTTTTTTTATCTTTTACTATTTATTTATTTATTTAGGCTGCACCGGGTCTTAGTTGCGACATGTAGACTCTTAGTTGTGGCATGTGGACTTCTTAGTTGCAAACTCTTAGTTACATCATGCATAGGGGATCTAGATTCCCTACCAGGGATTGAACTCAGGTCCCCTGCATTGGGAGTGTGGAGTCTTACCCACTGGACCACCAGGGAAGTCCCAAGTATGTCCTTGTTCTTGGGAGATACAGGTTGAAGTATTTCCTGACTGCAGCTTAGTTTGAAATGGTCCAGCAAAAGCAGAGAGTTAGCTATATACACAGATAGATGAAGCAAATAGGGCAAAAGAGTCACAGTTGTTGCATCTAAGTTGTGGCCATGCTGATGTTCTTCAGTTGGACTGTTGCTTCAATTTTTCCATACTTTGACATTTTTCA